>NC_059430.1:28690859-28993889 GCF_021028975.2 Sphaerodactylus townsendi
CTAGTCCCACAGTACTGTGACAGCTTGTTATGACATCATAGAACCTTTATTGTGTAGGTTTTGGGAGGTCCACAAGGGTCATACGGTCCCGCCTTAATTTGTGAAGTCAGGCTTTAAGATTCAACTCATAAAGGGGGAAAGGAAAAGTTCACAATGAATCTACACTTTTCAATATACACAGTCATCGTCATCATCATCATCTACTAAACCACATTACTGCCCTTTATTGCAGATTTCTACAAATGAAGTTAAGATTATATCTTTAAAATGTTAGTGTAAAAAATAAAAAAGGAAAGAGGGTATATTTGTATGTTTTATTTCTTCCTATTGTACAATTAAACTATAAATAAATTGCCTAGGTGTCAATGAAAGTGGTTAACTGATTACATTCGAGGAAGTCCCTTTCCCACGCAGCACGGTGCAGCCTCCCTATTCCAGTGTCTTCTCTTGTTTCTTGCCTTCTTTTTTCTTTTTCTTGGGTTCTGGGAAGACAAAAATAATGACAAATTCAAAGGTGCCTCTAAAACAGAGTTCAGGAGAAAGAGTAAAATTGTGATTACCAAACATCTGGCAGGCAAGGCAAGATTTTTGTCCATGTCCCCAAGCACACACCTGTCGGTCATGTGGGGGGCGCCAGACACCCCTTCACGTGACCAAATGGCATGCGCCCCAGCCGCACACCACCAAGTCCTGCCCCTCCAAGCTTGCAGGGAGGCTGGGAGTGGGGAGCCACCTGGCCAACCCGCCACTGCCGAGCCCCACCCCCTCCACTTTCACGCAGGCCAGCTCCTGGGGGGTGGGACTTGGTGGCATGTGGTTGGGGCTGCACGGAGGCATGGGCGCGGCTAAGGGGTGTGGCCCTGCTCCCTGAGGCCCCCGCCGGCCTCCATGCAGGAAAACTGGCTTTCGAAAGCTTTCAAAAGCCAGCTTTCTGTGGGGGACGGGGCTCAGAGGAATGTCCCCACCTCCCCTGCACTGAGGTGTGTGCCCCGCCACCCCTGGTCTCCGTGCAGGTCGGCTTTTGAAAGCTTTTGAAAACTGGCCTGTGAGGAGTGGGAGGGCTCAGGGGCGGGGCCACACCCCTGAGCATGGGGGGGGCGCCCAGAGAAGGAGTTGTCTCCAGCTGCCATTTCCCCCAATATGCCTCTGGGCTGGAATCTAGGGTCAGCACGGATATGTTGTCACAAAGTGTATCCTCTGAAGGTGCCATTTCCTCCAACTGAACTGATCGCTGTAGCCTAAAAATAAGCTGCGGTTCCATAATGCTGGCTCCTTCTGGAGGTTGTCAAGTATAGGAGACAGTACTAAAATCAAAATTGGTTGCAGTGATTCACTCCAAGAGAGGAGGAACTCTGAGGTTTCCTCGGCATCAGAGGTGACTGAATGATTGAGTCTGTTAGGTCTCAAACCTTAAGCCAATAATCGGACTCTGTATATTTGATCAATAGCATTCTTTGAGACGCATCAGAGAACCAGAGCTTGGCAAAGCCAGTTCTGGGGAAACCTGGCTTTTGCCACCCCCTTTTATCCCCACCGAGTCCCCGCTCCTGAATTCCCCAAAAATTATGAAAAAACAGTCCCCTTCCCTTTTCAGGCTCAGGCTTCGACATCTAATAAAGCAGTATATAAACATTATAAATAATTTATAACTTACATTTTAAAATGGATACAAAACTAAAGACTAACAATATAGCTAGCACAGGCCATTGATCAGACCATTAACATGTCCCTCATTCTGCCAACAGTTGCAGCTTCAAACTTGAATGGGACTTCAGATGCAGCAGTGAGGGAGGGAGGAAAGTGGGAGGGAGGAGGGGAAGGGGGGGGAAGATGTATTTAGAACATCTCTCTGCTGCCTCTTTAGAAATTAAACAATATAATTTAAAATGGACATAAAGAAGAGTAAAAACTATCTGTGAAACAGAAGCAAACCATTTCAAAAGCTGGTAATTATAAGCCTGGGTAAAAAAAAATAGATTTGTTTTGACCTGCTGCCTAAAAGAAAGTAAAGCAAACAACCAGGCAAGCCTCAGGGAGGGAGTTGCTACTGCAGAAAACATCCTGGCCGCTGCCCACCTCACCTCTGAAAGGGCACACAGACAGCAGGGCTTGAATCTCAGGTGAACCGGATAATGCAATAGGAAACAGTCCTTCATGTATCCTGTCTCAAGTCATTTAGTGCCATGAAAAAACACCACACTGCCCCTAACTAGAGAATGAGTGAACTAAAGCAAGGAAGGATGAATTCTCTCCCTCTACTCGCATGCACCAACATAACATCAGTTAAAAGGCAATGCATATGTTGATGATAGCTTTCTAAAAAAAAAAGAACGAATGCGGCTTGAAAGCTGGTGGAGGGAGGGACAAAAAAAGAAACCAAACTGCAATTCAGGCAGAGCTTTTCCTAGCTCTGCCAGCCAACTCTATTTGGCATGCAAGCTATTGTCTCAGAGGTCTGGTTTGAAAACATGAAAATAGCAGGCAGCTCCAGATGAAACCAGGTCACGGCTCAGTGGAAAGCTGGGGGGGAAAAGATTTCATCCAGACACTGATAAACACAGAGAGACCCTCCCAACCTTTCTGTTTTCATTCATTCTGGAATCTTTGGGTTTTTCTTTTCCAGAGAGCAAAAGGGATCAGGAAAGGTGGGAGAAAGCTTTCTCTCCACCTCCTTCATTCCTAAGACTGTTTTAGTGTTTCCTTTCATGCTGACACAACAGCACTGTTGTGAAGATTTTAAAAAAATGCAGGCAATGGTGTCGGGCATATGAGAGATCCAGGTTCAAATCCCCACTTTGAGTGAATTTTGGCCAGTTGTCCACTCTCAGCTTAACCCACCTGTTGTTGGGAGAATGACATGAAGGAGGGAGTAGGGTAGAATGACTCTGTAAAGGCTTTGGGTGCCCACTGGGAAGAAAACATGGAAGAACTAAATGCAATGTTGACAGTTATATATTTGGTAGCATGTCAACTGTGATTACTTCAGAGCATCAAAGTGGCAATTACAATCATCTGTGATCACCGTTGAGTGAAATGTATTATATAACTTGTAGGGTGAGACTAAACACATTTCCCAACGTAAAGGATCACATCAGCTCTATTTGTATTAAATGTGGTGCACACAGGTGAAATGTAACATCATTACAGGTGATGTAACATCATTACCAAAAATCCCCCATCCCCATAACTATCTCTATACATTGTGATCAAGGACTGGGGTAACCAACATTTTTCCTAGTAGAGCTCCTGTTACCTTTAACAACAGTGTATAACAAGTAGAAGTTCAGCAGATGTTTTCCCCATCCTTACATGATGGGGAGCTGGGGATGTTTAGTCTGGAGAAGTGTAGGTTAAAGGGTGACATGATAACCAAGTTTAAATATTTGAAGGGATGTCATGTCGAAGAGGGAGCAAGCTTGTTTTCTGCTGCCTCAGAGACTAGGACACGGAGTACTGGATTCAAGGTGAAGGAAAAGAGATTCCACCTAAACATTAGGAAGAACTTCCTGACCGTCAGGACTGTTCTACAGTGGAATTCACTGCCTCGGAGAGTGGTGGAGTCTCCTTCTTTGGAGGTTTTTAAACAAAGGCTGGATCAGCATATGTTGGGAGTGCTTTGATTGTGTGTTCCTGCATTGCAGGGGGTTGGACTTGATGGCCTTTGTGGTCTCTTCCAACTCTATGATTCTATGATCATGAAGGGAAAAGTGCCATTTGCTGAGTTTTTGCTTGTCCTTTATCTGTTAGAGAAACAGAAGTTCTGTCAGGGAAAAAAACTGATCCCATGGAACCCGAGTGGTTTCTTTGCCTACCCAGATCCTGTTTGTGGGGGTGGCTTCTTTAGGGATTCTACATCACATTTGTACAACTACAGTTTCCAATATCCCTTTAGGCAAGCCAGAAGGTTCAACCTGACTTGCATAAGCAAATTAGATTTTTAGCACAGAAGTATTTCTGATTGTAAGTATGGGAGTTACAAAGGAAGCAGTTAAATGCTCAGATCCAGGAGACAATCAGTTAAGTCTGGAAAGGATGCAAAATTTTAATTCTACGATCAATTCACAAACCAGAAATCTCCAGTCTAGTGGAACTACTGTCTGACTTCTAACAAAACGTTTACTTAAAACTATATCCCAACGATTTGCATTGAACTTGTGCTCAGGTATGACTGCTTAGCACCACAGTTTTGTAATTTGGTAGCAATGCAACCCAGTACTGAATAGCTGCAGGCAGCATTTCTCTAAATAGTCACCTTTACTTTTTTTTTGTGCGCAACCCTATACTATAGAAGCAGCAGGGGAAAACCAATTATCTGAAGAGCTGGTGCCCGAGGATTGAAGCAATTTAAAGCCACAAAAGGGAAATCGAATAGAATAATTACCCTTTAAATGGGAGTCAAACCCAAACTACGTGGCTATTTATTTTCCTACCCAGCAGGGAAGGGCTGGCATGGTTTTAATTCCAACCATGGTAAATTGCAACCTAAAAAGCAATGTGAATCATAGAAAACAGTGTCGATTCACAGTTCTGATTCTGCTGATGCAATGGTATGCACATAAAATTGAGGGCACTCATCAAAGAAATGAGAATGAGGGCTAGATACCTTTGATTCATGGGCACATTCAGCTTTTTTCTTTAAATTTTCTGTTCAGAAGTTGGAGCGGCATATGTTCTTCAACAAATTAAATGGTTGTTGCAATTCTAATCTGAACAGCATAGCCCACGCTTGAACAACATCATTCCAAAAGTTAAGTGAATGGCAATGAGATTGCCCTGCACACGGGTAGAGAAAAATCAAGGCACTGAAAGAAAGGTGGCAATGGAGTGTGCCCCATTAACATTCTTAATGCAGGCCTAGGTGTCTTGGAACTGATTCTTGAATTGTATCACTTTAGATTTTAAATGGCTCTCGCCTGACTGGATTCTCCTTGGTCTTCCATGAAAAAGAAAAACTCCCAGCACGTAGAAAATGCACAGTAGTCTCCATCTGTTGGTGATCTATTTCAAGGATGTTTGCCAGGTCCCCCTGGCCACTGGCAGGGGTTGGAGGGAGGAGTTGCCAGATTCAAGCTGGAAAACTCTGGGAGTTTTGAAAATGGAGCGTGGGGAAGACAGGGACCTCAGGGGAGTACCGTGCCTTAGAGCATAGGTGTCAAACTTGCAGCCCTCCAGATGTTATGGACTACAGTTCCCATCATCCCCTGCCAGCACCATGCTGGCAGGGTGGGGGGGGGTGGGGGGGGGGGGGGGGGGGGGGGGGGGGGTGGGGGGGGTGGTGGTGTGGGGGGGGGGGGGGGGGGGGGGGGGGTGGTGGGGGTGGGGGGGGGGGAGGGTGTGGCGGGGGGGGGGGGGGTGGGGTGGGGGCGGGGGGGGGGGGGGGGGGGCGGGGGAGGGGGGGGGGGGGGTGGGGGTGGGTGGGGGAGGGGGGGGGGGGTGGTGTGGGGGGTGGGGGGGGGGGGGGGGGGGGGTGTGTGGGGGGGGGGGTGGCGGGGGGGGGGGGTGGGGGGGGGGGGGGGTGGGGGGGGGGGGGGGTGGGGGGGGGGGGGGGTGGGGGGGGGGGGGGGTGGGGGGGGGGGGGGGTGGGGGGGGGGGGGGGTGGGGGGGGGGGGGGGTGGGGGGGGGGGGGGGTGGGGGGGGGGGGGGGTGGGGGGGGGGGGGGGTGGGGGGGGGGGGGGGTGGGGGGGGGGGGGGGTGGGGGGGGGGGGGGGTGGGGGGGGGGGGGGGTGGGGGGGGGGGGGGGTGGGGGGGGGGGGGGGTGGGGGGGGGGGGGGGTGGGGGGGGGGGGGGGTGGGGGGGGGGGGGGGTGGGGGGGGGGGGGGGTGGGGGGGGGGGGGGGTGGGGGGGGGGGGGGGTGGGGGGGGGGGGGGGTGGGGGGGGGGGGGGGTGGGGGGGGGGGGGGGTGGGGGGGGGGGGGGGTGGGGGGGGGGGGGGGTGGGGGGGGGGGGGGGTGGGGGGGGGGGGGGGTGGGGGGGGGGGGGGGTGGGGGGGGGGGGGGGTGGGGGGGGGGGGGGGTGGGGGGGGGGGGGGGTGGGGGGGGGGGGGGGTGGGGGGGGGGGGGGGTGGGGGGGGGGGGGGGTGGGGGGGGGGGGGGGTGGGGGGGGGGGGGGGTGGGGGGGGGGGGGGGTGGGGGGGGGGGGGGGTGGGGGGGGGGGGGGGTGGGGGGGGGGGGGGGTGGGGGGGGGGGGGGGTGGGGGGGGGGGGGGGTGGGGGGGGGGGGGGGTGGGGGGGGGGGGGGGTGGGGGGGGGGGGGGGTGGGGGGGGGGGGGGGTGGGGGGGGGGGGGGGTGGGGGGGGGGGGGGGTGGGGGGGGGGGGGGGTGGGGGGGGGGGGGGGTGGGGGGGGGGGGGGGTGGGGGGGGGGGGGGGTGGGGGGGGGGGGGGGTGGGGGGGGGGGGGGGTGGGGGGGGGGGGGGGTGGGGGGGGGGGGGGGTGGGGGGGGGGGGGGGTGGGGGGGGGGGGGGGTGGGGGGGGGGGGGGGTGGGGGGGGGGGGGGGTGGGGGGGGGGGGGGGTGGGGGGGGGGGGGGGTGGGGGGGGGGGGGGGTGGGGGGGGGGGGGGGTGGGGGGGGGGGGGGGTGGGGGGGGGGGGGGGTGGGGGGGGGGGGGGGTGGGGGGGGGGGGGGGTGGGGGGGGGGGGGGGTGGGGGGGGGGGGGGGTGGGGGGGGGGGGGGGTGGGGGGGGGGGGGGGTGGGGGGGGGGGGGGGTGGGGGGGGGGGGGGGTGGGGGGGGGGGGGGGTGGGGGGGGGGGGGGGTGGGGGGGGGGGGGGGTGGGGGGGGGGGGGGGTGGGGGGGGGGGGGGGTGGGGGGGGGGGGGGGTGGGGGGGGGGGGGGGTGGGGGGGGGGGGGGGTGGGGGGGGGGGGGGGTGGGGGGGGGGGGGGGTGGGGGGGGGGGGGGGTGGGGGGGGGGGGGGGTGGGGGGGGGGGGGGGTGGGGGGGGGGGGGGGTGGGGGGGGGGGGGGGTGGGGGGGGGGGGGGGTGGGGGGGGGGGGGGGTGGGGGGGGGGGGGGGTGGGGGGGGGGGGGGGTGGGGGGGGGGGGGGGTGGGGGGGGGGGGGGGTGGGGGGGGGGGGGGGTGGGGGGGGGGGGGGGTGGGGGGGGGGGGGGGTGGGGGGGGGGGGGGGTGGGGGGGGGGGGGGGTGGGGGGGGGGGGGGGTGGGGGGGGGGGGGGGTGGGGGGGGGGGGGGGTGGGGGGGGGGGGGGGTGGGGGGGGGGGGGGGTGGGGGGGGGGGGGGGTGGGGGGGGGGGGGGGTGGGGGGGGGGGGGGGTGGGGGGGGGGGGGGGTGGGGGGGGGGGGGGGTGGGGGGGGGGGGGGGTGGGGGGGGGGGGGGGTGGGGGGGGGGGGGGGTGGGGGGGGGGGGGGGTGGGGGGGGGGGGGGGTGGGGGGGGGGGGGGGTGGGGGGGGGGGGGGGTGGGGGGGGGGGGGGGTGGGGGGGGGGGGGGGTGGGGGGGGGGGGGGGTGGGGGGGGGGGGGGGTGGGGGGGGGGGGGGGTGGGGGGGGGGGGGGGTGGGGGGGGGGGGGGGTGGGGGGGGGGGGGGGTGGGGGGGGGGGGGGGTGGGGGGGGGGGGGGGTGGGGGGGGGGGGGGGTGGGGGGGGGGGGGGGTGGGGGGGGGGGGGGGTGGGGGGGGGGGGGGGTGGGGGGGGGGGGGGGTGGGGGGGGGGGGGGGTGGGGGGGGGGGGGGGTGGGGGGGGGGGGGGGTGGGGGGGGGGGGGGGTGGGGGGGGGGGGGGGTGGGGGGGGGGGGGGGTGGGGGGGGGGGGGGGTGGGGGGGGGGGGGGGTGGGGGGGGGGGGGGGTGGGGGGGGGGGGGGGTGGGGGGGGGGGGGGGTGGGGGGGGGGGGGGGTGGGGGGGGGGGGGGGTGGGGGGGGGGGGGGGTGGGGGGGGGGGGGGGTGGGGGGGGGGGGGGGTGGGGGGGGGGGGGGGTGGGGGGGGGGGGGGGTGGGGGGGGGGGGGGGTGGGGGGGGGGGGGGGTGGGGGGGGGGGGGGGTGGGGGGGGGGGGGGGTGGGGGGGGGGGGGGGGGGGGGGGGGGGGGGGTGGGGGGGGGGGGGGGGGGGGGGGGGGGGGGGTGGGGGGGTTGGGAGGTGGTGGTGGGGGGGGGTGGGGGGGGGGGGGGGGGGGGGGGGGGGGGGTGGGGGGGGGTGGGGGGGGGGGGGGGGGGGGGCGGGGCGGGGGGCGGGGGTGGGGGTGGGGGGGTGGGGGGGGGGGGGGGGGGGTGGGGGGGAGGGGGGGGGGGGAGAATAGAATAGAATAGAATAGAATAGAATAGAATAGAATAGAATAGATGGTACTCTTTTTAGAGTGAAAGAGTATTTCAGGATCTCCTGCTGGAGAGACGGGTGTCCAGGATGGCAAAAAAGCATTTTTCTACTTACATCTAGTTAGGAAGCTGGCTCCCTTTTTGCAGCCAATTTGTGGCTGCTTTTGTTGGTGATTTGGGAGCTGCAGCTGGTGCAAATTGCAGTAATTCATCTGTTACCTGGGGTTAGTCAATTGGAACAAGTCACTTCTATTCTGAAACCCCATAACTGACTGCTGACAAATTTCCCAGTAAAATTCAAGGTGCTAGTGCTCACATTTAGAGCCCTACATGACCTGAAAACCATATATTAAAGGGATGTTGCTTCCTGAATGTTCCTGTGCGGCAGCTCTGTTTTACCCAGCAAGGTCTACTATCGATGCCCTCACTGTCTAAGGCATGTTCTGTCCCAGTCTGGGCTCCAGGTGTTTCAGGGCTGCCCCATAACTCTGGAACAGTCCCCATGAAGAGGTCAGGTGACTCATACCCTCCTGGCTTTGCAGCATGGCTGCAAAAGAGATGCTCCAGAGGGCTTTTTTTGGCAGCCTGAGACTTGGTAAAGGAGGAACGTTGGGAGGAGGTCAAAGGGTGCAACAGTTCTAATCTATGCTCTCCTATTCATGCATTGTGTCCAGCTTGCCAGGATAGAACCTGAGATCTTTCACAAGCAAGGCAGATGCTGTGCTACTCAGACTGCAGCCCTGATCCAAATTGTCCCAGCCTTCAGGGTGGCTTGGTTGATAGCACTGTTGGAGTGATCATTTTTATGTGAAATTTCCCCATGCTCGTTTTGTACTTTTAAAGACTGTTCAGTATTTTGTGAGGGGATTTTTTGCACTTTGCATTGGAGTCCCCATTTAATACCCACATGGCTTGTGCAGTTACCCCTCCCCAAACCCATCAGTGAACTGTACCTTGCCTATGTGTCCGTCTGATTGGCTAACTGATTTCCAACATGAGGTTGGTTGTTCTGATTGGCTGTGCTGCCCTTCCTCCCCTTTTTGAATTAGGGACACTAGGTAAAACATTCAGCATAGCTGTGATTATGGCTGCTTGCAGGGCGAAGGAAATATTGCTTTGGAAGGTTATTGTTGAGGTTCTTCAAAGCACTGGTCCTATTCTGATACTTTGCTGTGTTTATGCTCCATTCATGATTACTGATAACTGATTTTATTCACAGGATGTGTGTGTGTGTGAGAGAGAGAGAAGAGGGGGGGGGGAACCATACATCTCTTTTGGCCAGCAGAGATTAGAGTTACAGTTTCCGTTCACCTACCCTGAATGGGTTCTTCAGGCAGCTGGCTGTCTTTTCCCTTTGAAAGCCAGAAGGATTTCCCATTCCTGGAGTGCCAGAGCTTTTTATTTCCCCCGCACTGCTCTACCTTTTCATTCTAAGCCAATCTACCACCAGCAAATTGAGATGACAAGAGGTTTTTCGTTGGCAAACATATGCAGATGTGTAATTTGATGGCTTCTGGGCTGTTGAGCTGAGTAAATGTCATTTGTTTGTTGGGGAGTCTCAATTCACCAGGGGGAACAAAAGAAAAGAATCCTAGAAAGCAAGGTTGCCAAGGCTGACTTAGCCCACCACTCCACTCCACACCTCATTCAAGATATGTATGCTCCCCCCATCAGCTAATGGGACCACTTAAAGATATTGCTAATTTCATTGTGGAGTTTAAAAGAGAGGTGTGTGCATGAATATGTTGTACACTGTGATTTGTATTCTCTTTACTACGGTATACTGAAACGAAGAGAGAATTGCTGGGCAGTTTGGCTGCCCAGAGCACACCTAAAGGTCAGGTAGATGTAAAAGCAGAGAGAGACCAGGAGAAACAAAGGAACCAACTCCTCTTCCAGACTACTGATTACACTGCAGAGGGGGTGGAGAAAGGGGAAATACTAGCATGCAAATTGAAAAAAAATGCTATCCATCCCACCTTTTTTGGGCAGGATAAACAGTACTCTGTGAAGGGGCACAGACTTTTCAGACATCTAAAAAATAGGTATCATGTGAAATTATGCCATTCCAAAAAAAGACAAAGGAGAAACTGGTTTGAGAAAGAGGGTGGGGGTGGGGGTGGGGGTGGGGGTGGAGACAAAGAAAAATCAGGCCAGAGAAAAAACATTAACAAATAAAAATAAAAATGGAACATTGAGGTTTTCTGGTAAGCCACAAATGTGGTAGCAAACAGTGACACCTATTGACAGAACATAGCACTGAAGACCATAGCATTCATTTTGTTATGCCAAGAGAGCAGGACACTACAAAGGGTGACACTCAGTGATTGAATGTTTCATTCTAGGACAAAAGGTGACATAAAATAAAGCAGTGCCCATAATACACCTGCCTCCTCCCCAGTTATCTACAAAAGAGCCTCTTCAGTCCCATAGGACCAGGCAAACAAAAATAATCTGCCACCAAAGGGGAGCTTAATAGAAAGAAGAGAAATACAAACCATCACTGAAGCAGTTGTTACCCTTGTAAGCTTTACTACTCCGCAGGCACTTTTGGTCAACAGAAAGATCTTTCCCAATACCAGTTCCCAGACAGGTAATGCCAAGGACTTAACCAGGGGCATTTTCCAGAAAGAAAAATCATGATTCACATTCTCTTCTCAAACATATAAAACTACTCTCTTTTGCCATCAAGTCACATCTGGCTTATGTGGACCTTTGGTGAGGTTGTCAAGGCAAGAAAAACTCAGGCTCATTCCGCACATGCAGAATAATGCACTTTCAAACTGCTTTCAGTGCTCTTTGAAGCTGTGTGGAATAGCAAAATCCACTTGCAAACAGTTGTGAAAGTGGTTTGAAAACACATTATTTTGCATGTGCGGAAGGGGCCTCAGAGATGGTTTGCCATTGCATAACTCTGCTTCATAACCGTGATATTCCTTGGAGGTCTGCCATCTAAATACTGATTAGGACCCACCCTGCTTAGCTTCTGAGATCTGATAAAATCAGTCTAGTTTGGCCTATGCAAGTCAGGGTACAAAACTACTACTTGTTGATGTTTGGAATGTGTTCTTTTACACAACCAAACAGTACCAAAACACTTATATTATCTTCTTCCCTTACTCTATAGATCTCTTGCTTTATATAACAAGACTACCACATCTGTATCGATTTTCCTTTTGCTGGAGGGCAACACCAGCCACTGCCATTCGCCTGCTGTTTCTCATATTGTCAATAATGTTATATTTAATACCGGAGAATAGATTTTGTGATCATTGTGCTCTACGTGCAACTAGTTACGGATCAGAGGAATTGTTAACCTCAAGCAGTTATTGCTAAAGCTTACATGAAGGACATTCTCTATTGATTCCTGCTTGCTGGCATGGACATCACAGTGACACTAATTGCTCATGTCAAACTGTCTTTATTACACTCTCTGTTGAATTGCTCCCAAGTCATTCCTCAGTCATTTCATTAGTATGGACATAACTGGGGTTCACTGATCAGGAACAGTGGTTTCCAACCAGTGTCCCAAGAAAACCTAGAATTACTCAGAAGCTTATCAAGGTTCTGCCAACAAGGAATTAAGTGATGTCAGAGAAGTTTCCTTACACCTTTGGCATGGCTGTGGATCATCTCCTGCAATGAACAGAGTTAGGTATATTCTCAGTTCAGATGAGGCCATGAACCCTACCACTGGAACTAGAAAACTGTGAAACTAAAAATGGTGAATTTCAGCACTTGGAATTTCAGAATATAAGCTACATCTGTTCAGAAATCAATCCCTCAGTATAAGCCTGACCCAAACCGTCCAAATTTGGGCCTAGCTAGGGCTAGTCACAGTGGCGTAGCGCCAAGGGAGTGGGGGCGTGACGCACCAGGCACGCTCCGATGCAGGATGTGGTGGGGGCTTGGGGCATGGCAGGGGTGCAGGCGTACGCATGCTCTGGGCGCAGTTTCCCCCTCCTTCGGCCCTGGCTAGTCACCACTAGGTAATCATGACTGCTAATTATCTCCACCTTCCAAACAAATTTGCCCTTGCAAAGGGGTGAGTGAACCAGTTAAGGATGTCATCTCCAGCTTGGGAAATTCTTTGAGATTTGGAGGCAGTGCTTGGAAAGGGTAGAGTGTAAGATGCTGAGGGAGCTCAGTGAAGATGTGATGGCACAGAGCCTGGGGGCCCCCAGTGAGACACCTATCAGTTCCATGGCTAGAGTTATCAACTCTAGAATGGAATATTACTGGAGATCTGAGGGTAAATCCTGTGGAGGGTGCGGTTTGCAGAGTGGAGAGACCTCAATAGGGTATAATGCCATAGAATCCAACCTTCAAAGCTGCCATTTTCTCCAGGGAAACTTAACTCTGTACTCTGGAAATCAGATGGAATTCCAGACTAGAACTTGGCAATGCTAGCCATGGCAATTGCCAGCATCTTTCCTGGTGCCCGCCAAGTGTTTTTTAGAAAGTAGGTGAAGCACAGCAAGCAGAGTTTATGCAAATTAAAATAACATTGTTTCAGTGGCAGCTGCCACCCTAGTGTTGGTTCCATTTTCTCTCTCTCATGGGTCTGCCTGTTGATACCGCCTCAGATGAGCAGGAGGTGGAGGAAGTCAGTCCCAGCCCTGGGCTGATATCAGAGGAGTAATCACAGGCAGAAGGTATGGTAAGCAGGCCCTCAGCTCTCCAGCTCAGGAACTTGAGCTGTGCCTGAAGCCCAGCAACCACCCAACCTCTTTAGGATCGCCAGCAGACATTTTGAAAGATATTGCTTTTAGATCTGACAAAAGGAGTTTTGACTCTCAAAAGCTTATACACTCCCCCCTCCGAAAACCTTCTACTGATCTGCAGGGTTTCTGCCTGTTTTATTGCCATCTAGCATTCTTCTCACTATCCAAACCAAGAAGAGACCCTGGAATTTGATTAGATCCTGCTGCTCTTTGGGTAACAGCAGCAATTCTGAACCAGTAAACAAGCAGCCACGCAGTGCATCTTTTATGATATGTGCCAGTACCTTGTCTTAGGCTCACTGGCACACCATGCAGCCTCCACTCCCGCTACCAATTTCCCTGCAAATGCAGCAGCTGCTGCAGCTGCAGAGTTCATTAAAAGACTGGATTAATTACAGCAGAAGCATATTTATCTGGGAATGACACAGGTATGCCTCTGAACAAGCACGTGGCTCTGTGTATGGCAGTTTTCTCACAAATCATTCCTTTAAAAGAAACACGTGCAGGGCGACCTCCACTTCATTGCTTTCTGCTCTTTTACCACTTACCAAATCGTGATTAAAGTGAGCGTTTTCGTGGACACTCACCAATGGTTTACTCAAAGTCTGAATATACTGCACGTGAGGAAGAAATAAAAGCCGATCGATATACACGCGTCTTTTAAAAAGTAACTTCTAAATGAAAAAGGGTTAACCAGAAGTCAGGAGTCAAAATTGCTGTTACAAATATTTGTACCGACCACATATTTCAGACTAGGGCTTCTAGGCAGTGCCTAGCAATTGGTGGGAGGAATGTGGGCAGAGAAATGAAAAAGGGCACAATGCCAACCGTGGTGTTACATCTTTTCTGGAAGTGACGTATATTTTTTTCCAGTGATTCCTAGAGCTACCCTATATCATGCCCAAGTTTGTAGCAAACTGTCACAGCACTACATGCGATGGTCCCTTTTTGAAAATATTTTTCCACTGCCACTTTGCATGCTGGCACCCTAACCCTAACCCCATACTCATCCATCTGTCTTCACAGAGCAAAGAATCCTATTTAAACAATGATCCCAATTGCATAAGTCCTCTGTAGAGGTCCATAAGAGGGTAAAATGAATGGATGTAAGAGAGGGCCATGACACCATGTACATAACACAAATCATCTAAACAAATGCAAACATCCTATAATGTGTATTGAAGTATCTTCATGTAGCTTTTCCCATGTCATCAGAAGCACCGCTTTTTGTGATTCCCCAATCATACACAAAGCGTCATGCACATTTTAGTGTATGGCTATAAGTTTAATAATAATTTGTTGTATAATAAAACAAATTTGTGCATACGTGGGTGTTTTATGTACCAGTACCATCTCACTTCTCCCTGCTACATACATTCCTTCTACTCACACAGAATAAGAGGGCTATACACAACTAATCATTGTCTATGGCTCTCTGTTGAGTGTACTTTTAGTGACAAAGCCAGCTGTTCAGCTGAGCAATGTGAGAAGGTCCTAAATTAAGAGAGGTCTAAGGTTTGATGCTGTTTTTATTACGCTTAACTACGGTTGCGTGAAACTCATCTTCCATTTTGCAGCTGACATTGTACTCTACATTAAAATTGAAAAGATACAGAATTACCCATTTCATATTTCCCTAAACTGCTGTTCCAAAAATTACTACACACATTAGCACCATTACTATCATTAGATTTCCATTTACAAAGCACCTGCAAACTCTAAGCACTGCAATATGCTGGATCAAAAGCTGCCATTCTGCACTTTCAGCGTCATGTAGTGGTTAAGAGTGGTGGACTCTAACCTGGAGAACCAGGTTTGATTCCCCATTCCTCCACATGAGCGGCAGACTCCAATCTGGTGAACTGCATTTGTTTCTCCACTCCTACACATAAAACCTGTTGGGTGACCTTGAACTAGTCACAGTTCTTCAGAACTCTCTCAGCCCCACCTATCTCACAAGGTGTCTATTGTAGGCAGAGGAAGGGAAAGGTGTTTGTAAGCCGCCTTGGGTCTCCTTACTGGATGGAAAGGTGGGGTATAAATCCAAACTCTTATTTTTCTTCATTGAATGAATGTTTTACACCTTGCATTACACCCAGAAAAGTGTACTAGGTCTCAAGGACAGTCTGAACTGATGACGCATCATGCAGCAACCTTGTTGAATGAAAGCAGATCCATGCATAGTCAAATGCCAGGATAGGAGACCACTGAGAAACCTGACACATTCTACCTTAAGTTCCAAGCTGGAAAAAAGGCAGGATATAAATGCACATTATAAATAAAAAAGTTACTCTGAGATGCTCTTGTCCAAGTGGAAAGAAATTAAGTATTGCTTTGCTATCAGAAGGCCAGGAATCTAATAAACAACTTTTAAGCGGACAGCAATGCTCGCTAGAGAATCCAGCTACCAGCAAAGGAATTGAGATTAAAGCTAGATAAAACCGATAGTCCAATTCCACAGAGAAGGTGAACTTTGGCTCATGAGACCAAGGCCCCTTCCACACAAGCGTCTTGCATTTTCAGAGCCGCTTTCACAACTGCTGCGCGGTGGATTTTTGCTATTCCGCACTTTGGCTTTCGAAAAGCATTTGCAGCAGTTTGAAAGTGCATTATTCTGAATGTGCGGAATGAGCCCAAATGTCCCTATTTGGTTGAGCTGCAGTAAAGTTGCTACATCATGTACTTTCAGAACACACCCTTGGATAGGCAAGTATATTTACATTTGCTCAATTAATTGATTATTCAATAAGTCAGATTATTAAGCCACTCAATCAACAGTCCTAAGAATAAATCTTTCTCCTTAGGCAGGCACAGCACAAGTTTGAAGATACCAGCATTCATCCAACTACGCAGGTCCAAAGTCTGAAGGAATCACCAGGAACAAAACTGAGGCGCTCAACAGACTGCAGTAGACAGGGGAAACAGGAAAGCCGTGCTCTTCAAAGTCCACGAATACTGGATAACCTCATGAAAGCTAAAGATGTATTGACTTATCTTTGCATTTATTTAAAAGCTTTTATACCTAAAGATCTCTGGGGAAATTTTTAATACAGAAAATAATGATTGGAGACCCATGTTTCCAAACGAGTGTTACCTTGAGGTTTGGGTTTGGTAAGCTTCCCACAGGGCTTGGATATGGTGACAGTTTTCTGGCAGTCGGCATTGTGTAAAGCTCGTTTTAGGTTTCCAGTTCGAGTCTTCAAGGCGGTGTTCAGGTCGCACTCTCCCCATGCCTGGAACTGGTATTTACACTCCGCTGCAATGCACAAGAGAACATGTACCATTTTATTAACATCTGAGCAAAATAAAGTTAACTGAGAGCCAGTATGGTTCAGTGCAATGGTTCTCAACCTTCCCGATGCCACAACCCTTTAATACAGTTCCTCTTGTTGTGGTGACCCCCCGACCCTAACATTTATCCATTTTACAGATGGAGAACACTGATGCAGAGTCTTAGGCGACCCCTGGCAGAAAGGTGGGTTTAGGCTAGGGGTCCTGACCCCCAGGTTACGAGAACCACTGGTTTAGTGGACAGAATGAATTCAGACTCTAGTCCCTAAGGAGAGGGCGGGTTTGATTTCCAATTCCTCCAAATGAACGGGAGACTCTAACCTGGTGAACCATATTTGTTTCCCCACGTAGAAGAAGAAGAAGAGTTTGGATTTATATCCCCCCTTTCTCTCCTGTAGGAGACTCAAAGGGGCTTACAATCTCCTTTCCCTTCCCCCCTCACAACAAACACCCTATGAGGTAGGTGGGGCTGAGAGAGCTCCAAGAAGCTGTGACTAGCCCAAAGTCACCCAGCTGGTGTGTGTGGGAGTGTACAGATTAATCTGAATTCCCCAGATAAGCCTCCACAGCTCAGGCGGCAAAGCAGAGAATCAAACCCGGTTCCTCCAGATTAGATACACGAGCTCTTAACCTCCTATGCCACTGCTGCTCCACATGAGGCCTGCTGGGTGACCTTGGGCTAGTCACAGTTCCCTCAGAACTCTGTCAGCCACACCTACCTCACAAGGTATCTGTTGTGGAAAAAAGAAAGGAAGTATTGTAAATGGCTTTTAGACTCTTTAAACATAGAGCAAAGCAGGGTAGAAAGCCAACATTTCTTCTTCCTGAAATGAACTTTCACACATGATCTTACAAACCTGTGAAGGATGCTTTGGTGATTTTGCTGTCTCTGGAGAATATTTGCTACCATGACATGTTTAATTAAGATGCTAACTGCAAATAAATAAGGGGAGGGGAGGGGACTTCATGTGCAAATATGTATTAGAATTGGTCAATACTAAAACAATTCGTTAAAATTCAGTTTAGGTGGTACTGGAGCATAAAGTGATTTTAATATGCAGATCTGAATCACTTGGCCGGTCCAGATATGTGAAAATTCGGGTAAATCCAAAAAATTCGGGTCCGTTTTATTATTTTTTTGAATTTTTTGTGAAAGTTGTTTTTACGTTTTGGCCTGCAGGGGACGCAATTTTAAAGCTAGCGGCACTAAATTTTCAGGATATCATCTGGAGACTGTCCTGATGATTCTCCTACCCGAATTTGATGGACTTGGTTCAGGAGACAGAGTTGACCGGCCACTCCAAAGGGTGCCCCATCCCCAGTGACACAATGGGGCTAACAGGAGATGGGGCTGGCACGAAGGAGTCCGCAGCTTTTGGACCCCCCTGAACAACTAAACTCGGGGAGTATCATAGGGACAGAATACTTATGCTCGATACCTGAGAATTTTGGTGGCTGACTCTAAAAGTACGCCCCCTCACAGTCACCAAAGAATTCCCAGATTCTGTGTCTGTAGTGGCTGGCTAGGCTCCAAAGTAAGGCCAATGGGAAATTTTCTGTGGAGGCTTGTCAGTACTGTCAATAGTAAACCACGAAACCTCAAGGTGTGCCTGGAGAATCTCTTCACACCATCAGGTTTAGTGACCGTTAGCTTCAAGAGTAATGGAGGTGTCATAAGAGCCCTCCCTGGGGATGGGAACTGGGGTGTAAGTTTAAAAAAATAAAATAAAATAGAAGCTAATAAGAGGGTTGTCATTATGGTGGGTCCATCTCACACTGCCAGGCGAGGATTTCCTCGACTGGATGAGTCATCATTTAAGAGACTCTTTCTCTAACAGAGAATCTGAATGTTTGGCTATTACCTTGATAAATGTACTTTACAGCCCTCCACAGAAATTCACATTTTGACATATTCCACGAGAAGTCACTGCAGAAAAAAAAGAATCTTGGAGGCCGATTGCAGAGTTACTTATAAGGGGCGCATTTTAGACATATCAGCACCAAAATATCAGGGGTATCATCAGGAGAACTGTCCTGATGTTTCCCACAAGCACACAGTGCAGTTTTGGTTTAGAGGGAGCCAAGTTACATGGACCCTCCAAAATGGTAGCCCACCATCTCCTTAGAAACCCCATTTGGAAGCAAATGGGGAATAGGGGCCCTTTGAGGTCCATAACTTTGGCCCCCTGAACCAAACTGCACCAAACTTGGGGGGGGGTGTCATAGGACAGTCCTGATAGTACCTCGGAAGTCTGATTGCCACTAGCTTTCTAAAATTCTGGTTTCATGTTTCACGCTCCTGCATGAAGCCTGCTGGAGTGAGTGAGCAGTGAAACAATACAAACCAGCATTTTAAAGCTAAGTGACCTCATTTCAGGAGTATCATCGGGAGACTGTCCTGATGTCCACAGTTTAGTTGCCAGTTTAGTTCAGAGAGGAGCCAAAGTTATGGACTCTCAAAGGTTGTAGCCCCATCTATCAAAACCATTTAGAACAATAGGGGATACAACACAGGAGTCCATACCTGAACCAAGCTGCACCAAACTTGGTGGGCAATGGAACAGTCGCACATTCTGCAATGAACTGGTGCCGATACATCTCAAATGCATCCCCTGCAAGGCACCCAATTGCCACAGATTCTTTGTTCTGCAGTGACTTGGCTTTGTATTGCTGTCAATGAGAATTTCGGTAGAGGGCTGTGAGGTGCACATTTCTGAAAGGTATGGTCACAAATCTTTCGGGAATTATCTTCAGGAGAATCTCGGTGTTTCATCCAGGTGTGCAGAATTTTGCTTCAGAGTTTAATTCTATGGGACCCCAAAAGGAGGTGGGGCCCATCTCCCACTGCCTGAGTAAAGTTCTAGCCTAGATAGTTGTCATCCAGAACTCTCTAGAGAATACCCTGAAAGTTTTATTGGGTTTTACCATGAAAAATGTGCACTCCACAGCCCTCTATCAAGAGGAAATTCCTATTGACGCTTAATGCAGTAGAAGTCACTGCAGAACAAAAGATCTTGTGCAAATTTCTGGGGGGTGCCTGCAGAGTTGCATTTGTAAGATGTATGGTGCAATATTTCAGTGTATCATCGGGGCTGTCCTGATGATGCCCTCAAGTTTGGTGCAGTTTGGTTCAGGGGGGGGTGAAGTTATGGACCTCAAAGAGGTAGTCTCATCTCCTTGGTTCCCATTGAAGAATGGGGGGATAGGAACACCTTTTGGTGGTCCATAACTTTAGCCCCAAACACACCAAGCAGAGGTATCATCAGGACAGTCTCCTAATATTTTCCCTGAGGCCCACCTGGCCTTACGATATATGTTCATCGCCTGCAGGCCAAGAGCATTGAAAAAAACGCCAAAAAATAAAAGCATGAATTTCGGCTGGTGATCCGAATTCCATGGATTCGGATCTGTTAGGATTCGGACAGCTCAGAGTTCGGCCTATAAAATCGAATCCGTCGAATCGAATCGGTGCAAGATTCGGTAAAAATCCAGAATTCGGACCTAATCCGGAGATCCTCCAACTCTAATATGTATTTAAATTTTTCTAAAATACATCTAGCCTACCTTTTGGAATATATTTTCAGGAGACTCAACAAACATTAATAACCTCAAAACAGAGTACAGTTACTTCAAAGCAGCAATAGCAATAAAAATGTTAATGTAAGGCAAACAAATCAGAACCGCAACAGGAGCCAAATCCAAACGAAACAACAGCTCTCAAATGCCAAATGCTCTCCAAGACAATAATGCCTTCACCTGTTGCATAAAAACCAAGAAAGCAAGAGGTGAACACACAAAACTACTGAATCAGACCTCTGGACCATTAAGGCCATTGTAATCTAAAACTGGCAGGAGCTAGACAGGATGAGGACTTCCACATTGCCTACTATCTGATCCTTTTAACTGGAGATGCTGAGTATTACCTGAGAGCTTACTTCCTTTAAAACAACTGTCCAAGTCATGTTGTATATTCTCCACTCCGGGTAGCAATTGATCCCATTCCTCTACTATGTAGTCACTTTGCTTCAGATTGTGATGCCATATGTTGAACTCATTATTTCTGCCATTCTCACAGGGACAGGAGTGAACAGCTGTTGTTTTTCATCTTCAAGGCAGCCTTTTAGATGTTTTATTAATTCACTCATTGCAATCCTAAGCAAAGTTGCTCCAGCCTAATTCAGTTGGACTGCCGTGTAAGTGGTCTTTGCCTGATCTCAAGCGTGCTCAGTTCTTTGGACCTCTCTTATGTGATATACACTCCATAGTCTTCACATTCTTTGTAGTTACTTTTGAATCTTCTATTTTCAATGACATCTTGAAACGCAACCATGCACAGTTTTGTAGATGGGGCTGCATCAGTGCCCACTTACCACAAACTTAGGCTCATTCCGCACATGCAGAATAATGCACTTTCAAACTGCTTTCAGTGCTCTTTGAAGCTGTGCGGAATAGCAAAATCCACTTTCAAAGTGGTTTGAAAACGCATTATTTTGCGTGTGCAGAAGGGGCCTTAGGTAAACAAATTTTCCTGACTTATCACGGAATCGTGAGCAAAGCCTTGACAAATTGCAAAAGTTACAATTTCCAGAAGAAGAATGACAGTTTTGGGGTTCTGGTCTGAAGTTTCAGCGGCCAAGTTTGTAGATGATACCAAATTATGTAGGGTGGTGAGAACCACAAAGGATTGTGAAGAGCTCCAAGCGGACCTTGATAAATTAGGTGAGTGGGCTCAGAAATGGCAAATGCAGTTCAATGTAGCAAAATGTAAAGTGATGCACATAGGGGCAAAAAATCCAAACTTCACATACACGCTACAGGGGTCAGTGTTATCAGTCGCAGACCAGGAAAGGGATTTGGGCGTCTTAGTGGATAGTTCCATGGGAATGTCAACTCAATGCATAGCAGCTGTGAAAAAGGCAAACTCTATGCTGGGGATAATTAGGAAAGGAGTTGATAATAAAACTGCAAGGATTGTCATGCCCTTATATAAAGCAGTGGTGCGACCACACTTGGAGTACTGTGTTCAGTTCTGGTCGCCACATCTCAAAAAGGATATTGAGGAGATAGAAAAAGTGCAGAGAAGGGCAACAAGGATGATTGAAGGATTAGAGCATCTTCCTTATGAGGAGAGGCTGCAGCGTTTGGGACTCTTTAGTTTGGAGAGGAGACGTCTGAGGGGGGATATGATTGAAGTCTATAAAATTATGCATGGGGTAGAAAATGTTGACAGAGAGAAATGTTTCTCTCTTTCTCACAATACTAGAACCAGGGGGCATTCATTGAAAATGCTGGGGGGAAGAATTAGGACTAATAAAAGGAAACACTTCTTCACACAACATGTGATTGGTGTTTGGAATACGCTGCCACAGGAGGTGGTGATGGCCACTAACCTGGATAGCTTTAAAAAGGGCTTGGACAGATTTATGGAGGAGAAGTGAATCTATGGCTACCAATCTTGATCCTCCTTAATCTCAGATTGCAAATGCCTTAGCAGACCAGGTGCTCAGGAGCAGCAGCAGCAGCAGAAGGCCATTGCTTTCACATCCTGCATGTGAGCTCCAAAAGGCACCTGGTGGGCCACTGCGAGTAGCAGAATGCTGGACTAGATGGACTCTGGTCTGATCCAGCAGACTAGTTCTTATGTTCTTATGTTCTAATGCGATCCCTCCTAAGCAAAGTTGCTCCTTCCCAAGCCAATTGACCTTAATTAGAATAGTGTAGCTCTGTTTACAGTGGTCCTGTTCACCTATTTCAGTTTTCCCAGAAAAGGAGTGAAATCTAAGGATGAGGAGCTAGAATCAAGGAGCAGAACATTTTCTGCTTAGCTTGATGATGTTATTAGCCTTTCCCCCCCATGCCCAACAAAGTACACCCCTGGTTCACAGGTAGGAATGACTGCTTCCAGATGGGACCTGGTTTTCCCCCCAGAATTACTGCTCATCTCCAGACTACATAAATCACTTCCCCCCAAAGAAAGAGGAGGCCTTGGAAGGCAGACTTGGTGGCATTGTACCCCACTGAGGTCCCTGCCTTCCCATGCTCTGAAAACCGTATCCTCCCATCCTTCACAGGAGGCTAATGGGAACCTGGCAGCCCTAACCACAGCTTTGTACTGAATGATGCATTGTCTGAACCTGGCAGAAGCTTTGCAGCACATCTAGGGAAAGGGATGAAACTGGGCGCCACTCTGTGCACATGGCTGTGCAGGTCGTTATAAGCTAGGTTGGTGTAAATGCTGGCTGAGTTGGGAGCTGGGGTGGATCAATTCAAAAGGCAGACCTGGTGGATGCCAGCTTATTAAAATAAGTAGTGACATAGATAGATCAGACACTTAATTACTTTAAATGATCAGCCACTTAATTACTTTAAATGATTTTAAATAAATAAAACTAATTTAACCTATTTTCTGTTAGATTTGAGTCCAACAAGGTACAAGCTTTCAAGAGTCAAAGCTTCCTTCAACAGATACATAGACATTTTCTGTTGTATTGTGTCATAATTCCTTTCCCTCTCCTATTTTCCCCATTTCCCTTTTCCCTTTCCTCAACACTGGGTGTAAATGAATGATGATTTCTGGGGTACAATTTAACTGTCAACCTATTGGACATAGGCAACCTCATCCATGAACTGGGTGCCCGAACATGGTACCATGGCTGCACCCGGCTGCCACTCCCAAAGGCTGGTTTCAATGCACCCACAGCCTGTTGGGCATACCCCTGGCAAAAGCAGGGAGATGACTAATGTCAGCTCCTCCCTGCCCCCACCAGTGGTGCTGGGGTGAGACGTGGCAGTGACTGCATGCCAGCAGAATCACCCCTTTGTTGGGGAAGAGCCCTAGGGAGGGAGAATCCGCTGGCACAGCCAGTGTGCCGCTTTCTGAAGAGAATTCAGCCCCTCTGCCTTTGCTTTGGATGGGGTTCAAAAGAACCCAAGCTTGGTGGGCATATTCTATTGTTTTTATTATTAACACTTGATGTTGGAAGGTGCCCTAAACTGACAAGGGGAAGGGCAGCCTATTCATTAATAATAATAGTGACCCTATGATCCCCTACTGCCCAACTACCAATAGCACATCAAGGTTTCCCAAACTATCTTAACTCACACAGCAAAGTAACTTTATTTCCTTGCAGCCAAGAGAACATGAGTTCTCTTTAAATGATCAGCCAGATCACAACTGATTTGTTTCTTCATATGGACATATATCACTGTTAATTATAACATATGCAAAATAAATACAACAAATGTTCTCAGAATGCACTGCAGTTCAGCAATTTAACCTTGGATTTAGCAAAGAGTAAAACTTTCCTAAACATCTTCCCTTGCTCTACCAAATATCCCGTATTATTTCTCTCAATGCGTAAATCTGTTGTGCAGATCATAACAAAAAATTGTGCCAATAAACTGAATTGTAATGACTAATTCTGATTGTGAAACTGAATTATCAACCTACCCACCTCTCTGCATATGCCTATTATTTTGCCAGAGAACAACATATTGCTAGTACTATAGTTCACCAGGCTTCCCTACTCCCCATCTCTGTTCTCTGTTAGAAAGAAAATACAGGAACTTCCTGACGTTCACATCAGAACAAAAGGTCTAATTTAATAAGATTGTTCTGTCAAATTTGCCACAAATGAAGGCAACAGACTGCTGATTGTAATTTCTGTTTCATTTATTTTATCTTTTAACAATCTCATCTGATTCACCCACTTTTGCTTGAGATCTTTTTTTGCCTTCAAGACTTTGATGAGCTAATTAACCCTGTTCACCTAACTTGGCCACCTTTAAAAATGCATTTGCTCTGATCATTTTTCAACTCCTGGAGAGATTAATGAAGCTTACACATTCATCTGTGTGTTTTTTTTCCTGTGCCACTACAAATATGACTCCAAGCGTATCTTCCACGTCTTTGATAATATGACTACATTCAAACATCATAATAGGCTGCAGGTTGGAAACCATGAGATGACCAAACCCTATTCAGTTGTGACATCCAAATGAATGTGGGCCTATAAACCCCCTTTTTTTTCATTTGCACCTAACTGGGATTTCAAACAAGTAGTTTGTATTAATTGCGGTTGATGGTGACACCCGAATTTACAAAACACAGTTCACTGAATGGAAACCACTCTTGGAAGATACCTGGCTGCAGAGATACAGCATAGGAAAAATGTCCCCTTGCCAGTAGTCAGGGGGCAAACACAAAGATGTATACACAAAATAAAATTTAGTAATATGGTCCCATCCAAAGGGGGGGGCAAATCTGCTACTGGATTTGCCCTCCCTAGGGCACTTGCTTCGGTGAAATGTCAAGTCCCCCAGCAGTTGGCTGCTACAGCCATGAACAGCAGTAGGATGCAGTGCTGAATGTTGCGCTAGCATCCCTGCACCCCCAGGAGTAGTCCAGGGACATGGCCTGGGAGCAGTCAATGCTAGTCAGATTCCACCTGGCCATTACCCCTGTTGTGCCAGTAGCAGTGGCTTTGGACTCATGCCACCTTTTTGGTGGCACAACTCCATTAAGCCCAATGGGGGCTTTCAAGCAGTGGGGAGAATGTTTGCATGTTTAGCCTCCCCACACTGATGGAAAGCCTCCTTGGGACCTGGTGAGTCTGCACGGCCATGGCACTGCATCCAGACACCTGGACTTTTGGATTCAGCTGATCATGTTTCTGGATCCTAGGGCAAAGACTACCAAAATGATGAATAGTTTACAGCAACTGGCTGTTGTGGGTTTTCCAGGCTGTGTGGCCGTGGTCTGGGGGTTTTAGTTGCTAACATTTGTCCCACATCTGTGGCTGGCATGTTGAGAGGCATGTCATGGTAAGCTGTGTTTCTCTTCGTGTCAAGAGGTTGGGAGGCAAAACCACCAGATTACGGCCATGCAACTCAGAAAAGTCACAACAGCGGCTTGATTCTAATTGTGTTTAATTGCATTTAACACAGATTCTAGTTGTGGTTAACTATATTTAACAAATAGTTCACAGCAGATTTAATAAGGAGAGTAACAAAAATATCTTGTACATCCAAGGCCACTGAAGGATTGGAATAGGCCAGGGATAGCCCAGAGTAGCCCAATTTTGTCAGATCTTGGAAGCTAAGCAGGGTCAGCCCTGGTTAGCGTTTGAATGGGAGACCACAAAGGAAGTCCAGATCAGAGGCAAAGCTGAATATCTCTCATCTTGAAAAGTCCATGGGGTTTCCATAAGTCAGCTGAGACTTGACAGCAAAAAAAAGGTCAGGGTACCTAGGCCCCTCATCAACGGAGATGCAAGAAGACAATGCCCACCCTCCAAGGGGATACTTGTTTTGGTAAAATACAGTCTTTGGCCAAGCCCACTCATGTAACTTAACTTTGCCACAGCCAATACCCAAGGATACTAGGCTCCATTTCAAATCCTCCTGAGCATAACACTTATTGCAGTCCCAACGGTCATTACCTCCAAACTGCTTCTTCCAGTTGCAGGGGATCTTACACCTTTGCGTCTTCATAGTTTGTTTGCAATCAGCTCCACTGCGAGTTCCCTCGCGGGTCCCTAACCCGCAATCTCCACTAGTAGGAACGCACACACTCCACTGCCATTCCCCACAATCAGACTTCTTCACCTTCTTCTCTGGAAAGAACCACAAGGGACAAACATTAGGAAAGAAAGGTCAGGACATGCTTAAGAAAAGAAGTACATCTTGACCAATGTTCAAAACACAAAGATTTGTAGGGTTGGGTCCACATGGAAGTTTTGCCAGTGGAAGGTGCTTCTGCCAGCAGAACACTATCCGGGCTTCTACAGTGGCCCCCGGATCTCCCCTGCTGTTCCTGGGAGACAGCACACCCTCAAGAAAGACATGAGAGGAATTGGAAATCTGGCGCATAAAGAACAATAGGCAGAAATTCAAGACATCTTCCCTTCCATTAGCAGAAAGCTTAGACTGGATCCAACCCGTAGTACAGAATCTAAACTGTTAAGTGTGATAGGAGCAAATATTCCCTATTTGATTTCTTTCTTTTTTTCTATTTGTTGATATTTTGATCAACTTTCATGTTATAATTAACAGTGATATATGTCCATACAAAGCAACAAATCACTTCTGATCTGGAACTCAGAGCTGACCAATGTCCTCTTGACTGCAAGGAATAAAGTTACTTTGTTGTGTGAGTTAAGGAAGCCAGGGAAACTTTGATGTGTTGGGCAATAGGGGATCATAGGGTCACTATCATCATCATCATCATTAATGTATAGGCTGCCCTTCTCCTTGTGAGTTTAGAACATAAGAACATAAGAACAAGCCAGCTGGATCAGACCAGAGTCCATCTAGTCCAGCTCTCTGCTACTCGCAGTGGCCCACCAGGTGCCTTTGGGAGCTCACATGCAGGATGTGAAAGCAATGGCCTTCTGCGGCTGTTGCTCCCGATCACCTGGTCTGTTAAGGCATTTGCAATCTCAGATCAAAGAGGATCAAGATTGGTAGCCATAAATTGACTTCTCCTCCATAAATCTGTCCAAGCCCCTTTTAAAGCTATCCAGGTTAGTGGCCATCACCACCTCCTGTGGCAGCATATTCCAAACACCAATCACACATTGCGTGAAGAAGTGTTTCCTTTTATTAGTCCTAATTCTTCCCCCCAGCATTTTCAATGAATGCCCCCTGGTTCTAGCATAAGGGCAGCTTCCAACATTGCAGGGACAGTGAGCAAGACCAATATGTGTTAAGGTTTCTTCAGGCTATTTTGCTCCTTCCTCCACCCATAACTCAGCAGTTCCTCCCACTCTTCGGGCCATCATTTCAGAATGATCAGAAGGGCTTCCTTTTATTTAATTTTAATACTGAAGGTCTATTGTTAGAACAATGGACCTTGTAAAATGAAGCTGACATGGTCTAGCAAAGTAACAATTGACCAAATATGCCCCCCCCCCAAAAGCAGCAAGCAACCTTCCCCAATGGACATTGCATGGAAACAAGGAAGTGGAAGCAAGCCCAAGCAAGCAGCAGTTTAGTGGGGAATCTGTTTTTTTATTTTAAAGGCTGATTATTTTCTATGGGAAAATGAACTCCATGGATCAGGTCTACTCCCACAGAAATTAATGGCTCTTTACAAGTTAAACTTGATGACGTTGGTTAGTATTTCCATCTCTGTGATCTAGTGATTCACCTAAAAGTTTGTTAGATAACTAGTATATTTGCGGTAGGTGGGGGTTAAATCCAAACATTATTAATTCATAGGAATGAAATAGTCCCTTACCTGGTTTTTCCTTTTTTCCAGCTTCAGTAGTGCTCACAGCTGCTAGCAGGACAATAAAAGTGAAGAGGACAACTGTAAACATCTGACATTGTTCTTGCTGTTTCTGCATTCTGTGGATTAATAAGGAAAAAGTAGATCAGGTTAGACATCAGTGCACAGGGAAAATTCCCAAGAAGTACATATATTGTATAGTAAATAGGCTTATGCATGAGGATATTAATGCACAAAGGGAACAAACAAAGTGAGATTATTAAGAAAAGTATCCTATATGCGTGTAAGAAGTTCTATTTACCTTGCCTTGGAATTCTTATTATATTGTGGGAAACCAGCATGGTCATACTTTTTAACATTTTTGTGTATACTATTTTTTCCTTTGGCATAAGGTTTCAAGTTCATGTTCTAGGTATCCTAAGAATTCTAAGCTTCAGAAAGCTTCAGAAAGCTTCAGAAAATGTTCTCTAACTGACATTTTCATTAACTTGAGCATCTTCAAAGCAGTCAAAATAACTGCCAAAAAGGTAAAATTCATTCACTAGTCACAATGTTCCACTGCCATCTGGAATCCTTCTGTTCTTCCGGCTGCCTCTTCCTGTCACCGCCATTTTCTTTTTTCCACTTTCCCCTCATTGTCTTTGGTCTTTTGTCCTCTCGTTGGCTATGCTCGTCTATGTGAGGACCCATTATGTCATCTTCCCAGATTTAGTACTGTGATTTCAACTAATTTTGTGCAGTCAATAAAAGGAATGAGGGAAGAAGAAGAAATGCCATGGCATTGTGGTGACCAGGACTGAACTGTAGCCCCTCCCAAATCATGGGATAAGGAGAAGGGGTAAAGCTGCCACCAAAGTCAGAATCAGAATTGACTCTCCAAAACCCAAGGGACTGAATTCTGCATTTTACCCAAGCCTCACCACTCTGACTTATACAAGTTACACTAGCAGCTGGGGGATGGGGACAATATTAACTTGCTGAGTAATTTTGCTGAGCAGCTCCAAAGTATGTGTGGGGAGCAGTCAAAACCACATCCCTACAGCAATCAAAATAAAGACATAAGGTTATTCAAATTTGAAATAGGATGAAGCAATAGAGACTGGAATGGGGAATATATTAAGGGAATCATCAAATAAATTCCAGCACAGGAAGAGATGACATCATATATAACTAGTAGAGTTGCCAGCTCCAGGCTGGGAAATACCTGGAGATTTTAGAGGCAGAGCCTGAGGAGGAGGGGATTTGAGGAGGGGGGTTGCTTCAGTGAGGTGTGATGCCCTCAAGTCCACCTTCCCAAGTGGCCATTTTCTCCCAGTGAAGTGTTCTTTGTCACCTGGAAATCAGTTGTAATCCCAGGAGATCACCAGCCATCCTCAGGAAGTTGGCAACCATAATAACTAGGTATGTTCCTTACTCTAAATGTCTAGCCTGATCTCTGTATTTCAACTGTAAGGTCTTTACTTCAGCAGGATCCAAGACATAGCACATGGTTGATCTGGGCTGTTCTTCAGTGAAATGAAGAACAAGGGCAAAATATATACATCACAATTTATGTTATCTTTCCCATAAGTTAAGTTCCTATGAGTTTTCATTGGGGAAAGTTACCACCTGAATCTAGGTCTTCTATTTACCTTTCTGGAGGCTGGTATTAACACACACCCAGCTCAATTTGCTATCTCTGAGAAACTGAACAGCAAGATAAAAGCGGCTTCCATGTAATGCTACTCTATGGCTCATTCTGCACATGCCGAATAATGCACTTTCAAACTGCTTTCGTTGCTCTTTGAAGCTGTGCGGAATGGCAAACTCCACTTGCAAACACTTGTGAAAGTGGTTTGAAAACGCATTATTTTGCATGTGCGGAAGGGGCCTATGAATTTTCTTTAGTCTTTAATATAGAAACCATAAACATTTGGGAGACAGCCTAGAGCATTAATGAGAAGTGACATCACACTTCCTTAAACTCTCCAGACACTGCCATCCCCCCCAACCAAACACCCAGAATTTGCTACAACAGAATTTTCTACCAGAATCCCTCAGCTTAGGGAGCAGGCCTTATAAACATGTCTCTTGAAGGACGAACCAATCAATGACAATAATTAGCTATTCAAATTTATATATTCAAATTTATCTATTCAAAATAATTACTATTCAAATTTATCTATTCAAAATAATTATCTATTCAAATTTAGCCAATTTACCTCTATATCAAGTCTTTCTATGTTTTTATTTTGGTGAAATAAAGTAGAGGTCCAGTGGCACCTTAAAGACTGATGTCATTTATTCTAATCTAGCCAGAGCTCATCTCTTCTGATTATTTTATTGCCCTGGCTAAATTCAGCCTAAGGTTTTCCACATATGCCCTACACACATGAACATCCCAAGTGGACACCAGGGAATTAGAAAGCATCATTGCAATCTGAATATTAAGTAAGATGTCCTCTATTTTTTGACAATCAGTTCTGCTGCCAGAATGTGCTGATTTCACTATTCGCAATCGCTCAGTACAGCCACAGTTTGGGTCGAACATTTCTATTATATTCATAACACCATGAAAACAACATTGGACATGTTCACAAGCAGCAAAAAAGTAATTGTAACTGCTTTGTTGTCTCTTCAAGCAAAACATTTGAAAACAAACATTATGGAAAAAGGCTTTCAATAATAAATAGCAGTTTCTCAAACTAGAAATATTCTAAGAACACCATAAAAAAATGTTCGTGGATGATGACAAATGATACCAAAAGCACATCTGTCATTTGACTGTGAAACCCAAATTGTTTGGATATATGCCTTCTGTTTAAAAATGTTTTTTCCCACATTTTATTCTCCATTAACTACATGCACAAAGAAGTTCAGAGAGAAAAATGGAGGCTCAACAGTGGACAACCACAGGGAGGAGGGAGGGGTTCAGAGGCAATCCTTCGGGGATCGGGCGGTATACAAATTAAATAAATAATAATAATAATAAATAATAATATGCTGGGGTTTCTGATCATTCTGAGTGCTCAGCGGGTCTATGAAGACACCATTGGTTTATACATCTGTGTGAAAAGGTTACCCAAAGCAGAGTATCTTACCAGTAATGCACTGAAACCAGGGTTTCTTTATCCAAATACTCTCAAACAGTTCAGATTTTAAAATTTTATTAAGAGGAAAGGAAAGTTCTCTCTCAGCTCTAGACAGTTCCAGGTATAAAAAAACAATACAATACAAGGGTGCTGTGTGGTTTCCGGGCTGTATGGCCGTGTTCTAGAAGCATTCTCTCCTGACGTTTCGCCTGCATCTGTGGCTGGCATCTTCAGAGGATCCTCTGAAGATGCCAGCCACAGGGGGGGGGGGGGGGTGGGGGGGGGGGGGGGTGGGGGGGGGGGGGGGTGGGGGGGGGGGGGGGTGGGGGGGGGGGGGGGTGGGGGGGGGGGGGGGTGGGGGGGGGGGGGGGTGGGGGGGGGGGGGGGTGGGGGGGGGGGGGGGTGGGGGGGGGGGGGGGTGGGGGGGGGGGGGGGTGGGGGGGGGGGGGGGTGGGGGGGGGGGGGGGTGGGGGGGGGGGGGGGTGGGGGGGGGGGGGGGTGGGGGGGGGGGGGGGTGGGGGGGGGGGGGGGTGGGGGGGGGGGGGGGTGGGGGGGGGGGGGGGTGGGGGGGGGGGGGGGTGGGGGGGGGGGGGGGTGGGGGGGGGGGGGGGTGGGGGGGGGGGGGGGTGGGGGGGGGGGGGGGTGGGGGGGGGGGGGGGTGGGGGGGGGGGGGGGTGGGGGGGGGGGGGGGTGGGGGGGGGGGGGGGTGGGGGGGGGGGGGGGTGGGGGGGGGGGGGGGTGGGGGGGGGGGGGGGTGGGGGGGGGGGGGGGTGGGGGGGGGGGGGGGTGGGGGGGGGGGGGGGTGGGGGGGGGGGGGGGTGGGGGGGGGGGGGGGTGGGGGGGGGGGGGGGTGGGGGGGGGGGGGGGTGGGGGGGGGGGGGGGTGGGGGGGGGGGGGGGTGGGGGGGGGGGGGGGTGGGGGGGGGGGGGGGTGGGGGGGGGGGGGGGTGGGGGGGGGGGGGGGTGGGGGGGGGGGGGGGTGGGGGGGGGGGGGGGTGGGGGGGGGGGGGGGTGGGGGGGGGGGGGGGTGGGGGGGGGGGGGGGTGGGGGGGGGGGGGGGTGGGGGGGGGGGGGGGTGGGGGGGGGGGGGGGTGGGGGGGGGGGGGGGTGGGGGGGGGGGGGGGTGGGGGGGGGGGGGGGTGGGGGGGGGGGGGGGTGGGGGGGGGGGGGGGTGGGGGGGGGGGGGGGTGGGGGGGGGGGGGGGTGGGGGGGGGGGGGGGTGGGGGGGGGGGGGGGTGGGGGGGGGGGGGGGTGGGGGGGGGGGGGGGTGGGGGGGGGGGGGGGTGGGGGGGGGGGGGGGTGGGGGGGGGGGGGGGTGGGGGGGGGGGGGGGTGGGGGGGGGGGGGGGTGGGGGGGGGGGGGGGTGGGGGGGGGGGGGGGTGGGGGGGGGGGGGGGTGGGGGGGGGGGGGGGTGGGGGGGGGGGGGGGTGGGGGGGGGGGGGGGTGGGGGGGGGGGGGGGTGGGGGGGGGGGGGGGTGGGGGGGGGGGGGGGTGGGGGGGGGGGGGGGTGGGGGGGGGGGGGGGTGGGGGGGGGGGGGGGTGGGGGGGGGGGGGGGTGGGGGGGGGGGGGGGTGGGGGGGGGGGGGGGTGGGGGGGGGGGGGGGTGGGGGGGGGGGGGGGTGGGGGGGGGGGGGGGTGGGGGGGGGGGGGGGTGGGGGGGGGGGGGGGTGGGGGGGGGGGGGGGTGGGGGGGGGGGGGGGTGGGGGGGGGGGGGGGTGGGGGGGGGGGGGGGTGGGGGGGGGGGGGGGTGGGGGGGGGGGGGGGTGGGGGGGGGGGGGGGTGGGGGGGGGGGGGGGTGGGGGGGGGGGGGGGTGGGGGGGGGGGGGGGTGGGGGGGGGGGGGGGTGGGGGGGGGGGGGGGTGGGGGGGGGGGGGGGTGGGGGGGGGGGGGGGTGGGGGGGGGGGGGGGTGGGGGGGGGGGGGGGTGGGGGGGGGGGGGGGTGGGGGGGGGGGGGGGTGGGGGGGGGGGGGGGTGGGGGGGGGGGGGGGTGGGGGGGGGGGGGGGTGGGGGGGGGGGGGGGTGGGGGGGGGGGGGGGTGGGGGGGGGGGGGGGTGGGGGGGGGGGGGGGTGGGGGGGGGGGGGGGTGGGGGGGGGGGGGGGTGGGGGGGGGGGGGGGTGGGGGGGGGGGGGGGTGGGGGGGGGGGGGGGTGGGGGGGGGGGGGGGTGGGGGGGGGGGGGGGTGGGGGGGGGGGGGGGTGGGGGGGGGGGGGGGTGGGGGGGGGGGGGGGTGGGGGGGGGGGGGGGTGGGGGGGGGGGGGGGTGGGGGGGGGGGGGGGTGGGGGGGGGGGGGGGTGGGGGGGGGGGGGGGTGGGGGGGGGGGGGGGTGGGGGGGGGGGGGGGTGGGGGGGGGGGGGGGTGGGGGGGGGGGGGGGTGGGGGGGGGGGGGGGTGGGGGGGGGGGGGGGTGGGGGGGGGGGGGGGTGGGGGGGGGGGGGGGTGGGGGGGGGGGGGGGTGGGGGGGGGGGGGGGTGGGGGGGGGGGGGGGTGGGGGGGGGGGGGGGTGGGGGGGGGGGGGGGTGGGGGGGGGGGGGGGTGGGGGGGGGGGGGGGTGGGGGGGGGGGGGGGTGGGGGGGGGGGGGGGTGGGGGGGGGGGGGGGTGGGGGGGGGGGGGGGTGGGGGGGGGGGGGGGTGGGGGGGGGGGGGGGTGGGGGGGGGGGGGGGTGGGGGGGGGGGGGGGTGGGGGGGGGGGGGGGTGGGGGGGGGGGGGGGTGGGGGGGGGGGGGGGTGGGGGGGGGGGGGGGTGGGGGGGGGGGGGGGTGGGGGGGGGGGGGGGTGGGGGGGGGGGGGGGTGGGGGGGGGGGGGGGTGGGGGGGGGGGGGGGTGGGGGGGGGGGGGGGTGGGGGGGGGGGGGGGTGGGGGGGGGGGGGGGTGGGGGGGGGGGGGGGTGGGGGGGGGGGGGGGTGGGGGGGGGGGGGGGTGGGGGGGGGGGGGGGTGGGGGGGGGGGGGGGTGGGGGGGGGGGGGGGTGGGGGGGGGGGGGGGTGGGGGGGGGGGGGGGTGGGGGGGGGGGGGGGTGGGGGGGGGGGGGGGTGGGGGGGGGGGGGGGTGGGGGGGGGGGGGGGTGGGGGGGGGGGGGGGTGGGGGGGGGGGGGGGTGGGGGGGGGGGGGGGTGGGGGGGGGGGGGGGTGGGGGGGGGGGGGGGTGGGGGGGGGGGGGGGTGGGGGGGGGGGGGGGTGGGGGGGGGGGGGGGTGGGGGGGGGGGGGGGTGGGGGGGGGGGGGGGTGGGGGGGGGGGGGGGTGGGGGGGGGGGGGGGTGGGGGGGGGGGGGGGTGGGGGGGGGGGGGGGTGGGGGGGGGGGGGGGTGGGGGGGGGGGGGGGTGGGGGGGGGGGGGGGTGGGGGGGGGGGGGGGTGGGGGGGGGGGGGGGTGGGGGGGGGGGGGGGTGGGGGGGGGGGGGGGTGGGGGGGGGGGGGGGTGGGGGGGGGGGGGGGTGGGGGGGGGGGGGGGTGGGGGGGGGGGGGGGTGGGGGGGGGGGGGGGTGGGGGGGGGGGGGGGTGGGGGGGGGGGGGGGTGGGGGGGGGGGGGGGTGGGGGGGGGGGGGGGTGGGGGGGGGGGGGGGTGGGGGGGGGGGGGGGTGGGGGGGGGGGGGGGTGGGGGGGGGGGGGGGTGGGGGGGGGGGGGGGTGGGGGGGGGGGGGGGTGGGGGGGGGGGGGGGTGGGGGGGGGGGGGGGTGGGGGGGGGGGGGGGTGGGGGGGGGGGGGGGTGGGGGGGGGGGGGGGTGGGGGGGGGGGGGGGTGGGGGGGGGGGGGGGTGGGGGGGGGGGGGGGTGGGGGGGGGGGGGGGTGGGGGGGGGGGGGGGTGGGGGGGGGGGGGGGTGGGGGGGGGGGGGGGTGGGGGGGGGGGGGGGTGGGGGGGGGGGGGGGTGGGGGGGGGGGGGGGTGGGGGGGGGGGGGGGTGGGGGGGGGGGGGGGTGGGGGGGGGGGGGGGTGGGGGGGGGGGGGGGTGGGGGGGGGGGGGGGTGGGGGGGGGGGGGGGTGGGGGGGGGGGGGGGTGGGGGGGGGGGGGGGTGGGGGGGGGGGGGGGTGGGGGGGGGGGGGGGTGGGGGGGGGGGGGGGTGGGGGGGGGGGGGGGTGGGGGGGGGGGGGGGTGGGGGGGGGGGGGGGTGGGGGGGGGGGGGGGTGGGGGGGGGGGGGGGTGGGGGGGGGGGGGGGTGGGGGGGGGGGGGGGTGGGGGGGGGGGGGGGTGGGGGGGGGGGGGGGTGGGGGGGGGGGGGGGTGGGGGGGGGGGGGGGTGGGGGGGGGGGGGGGTGGGGGGGGGGGGGGGTGGGGGGGGGGGGGGGTGGGGGGGGGGGGGGGTGGGGGGGGGGGGGGGTGGGGGGGGGGGGGGGTGGGGGGGGGGGGGGGTGGGGGGGGGGGGGGGTGGGGGGGGGGGGGGGTGGGGGGGGGGGGGGGTGGGGGGGGGGGGGGGTGGGGGGGGGGGGGGGTGGGGGGGGGGGGGGGTGGGGGGGGGGGGGGGTGGGGGGGGGGGGGGGTGGGGGGGGGGGGGGGTGGGGGGGGGGGGGGGTGGGGGGGGGGGGGGGTGGGGGGGGGGGGGGGTGGGGGGGGGGGGGGGTGGGGGGGGGGGGGGGTGGGGGGGGGGGGGGGTGGGGGGGGGGGGGGGTGGGGGGGGGGGGGGGTGGGGGGGGGGGGGGGTGGGGGGGGGGGGGGGTGGGGGGGGGGGGGGGTGGGGGGGGGGGGGGGTGGGGGGGGGGGGGGGTGGGGGGGGGGGGGGGTGGGGGGGGGGGGGGGTGGGGGGGGGGGGGGGTGGGGGGGGGGGGGGGTGGGGGGGGGGGGGGGTGGGGGGGGGGGGGGGTGGGGGGGGGGGGGGGTGGGGGGGGGGGGGGGTGGGGGGGGGGGGGGGTGGGGGGGGGGGGGGGTGGGGGGGGGGGGGGGTGGGGGGGGGGGGGGGTGGGGGGGGGGGGGGGTGGGGGGGGGGGGGGGTGGGGGGGGGGGGGGGTGGGGGGGGGGGGGGGTGGGGGGGGGGGGGGGTGGGGGGGGGGGGGGGTGGGGGGGGGGGGGGGTGGGGGGGGGGGGGGGTGGGGGGGGGGGGGGGTGGGGGGGGGGGGGGGTGGGGGGGGGGGGGGGTGGGGGGGGGGGGGGGTGGGGGGGGGGGGGGGTGGGGGGGGGGGGGGGTGGGGGGGGGGGGGGGTGGGGGGGGGGGGGGGTGGGGGGGGGGGGGGGTGGGGGGGGGGGGGGGTGGGGGGGGGGGGGGGTGGGGGGGGGGGGGGGTGGGGGGGGGGGGGGGTGGGGGGGGGGGGGGGTGGGGGGGGGGGGGGGTGGGGGGGGGGGGGGGTGGGGGGGGGGGGGGGTGGGGGGGGGGGGGGGTGGGGGGGGGGGGGGGTGGGGGGGGGGGGGGGTGGGGGGGGGGGGGGGTGGGGGGGGGGGGGGGTGGGGGGGGGGGGGGGTGGGGGGGGGGGGGGGTGGGGGGGGGGGGGGGTGGGGGGGGGGGGGGGTGGGGGGGGGGGGGGGTGGGGGGGGGGGGGGGTGGGGGGGGGGGGGGGTGGGGGGGGGGGGGGGTGGGGGGGGGGGGGGGTGGGGGGGGGGGGGGGTGGGGGGGGGGGGGGGTGGGGGGGGGGGGGGGTGGGGGGGGGGGGGGGTGGGGGGGGGGGGGGGTGGGGGGGGGGGGGGGTGGGGGGGGGGGGGGGTGGGGGGGGGGGGGGGTGGGGGGGGGGGGGGGTGGGGGGGGGGGGGGGTGGGGGGGGGGGGGGGTGGGGGGGGGGGGGGGTGGGGGGGGGGGGGGGTGGGGGGGGGGGGGGGTGGGGGGGGGGGGGGGTGGGGGGGGGGGGGGGTGGGGGGGGGGGGGGGTGGGGGGGGGGGGGGGTGGGGGGGGGGGGGGGTGGGGGGGGGGGGGGGTGGGGGGGGGGGGGGGTGGGGGGGGGGGGGGGTGGGGGGGGGGGGGGGTGGGGGGGGGGGGGGGTGGGGGGGGGGGGGGGTGGGGGGGGGGGGGGGTGGGGGGGGGGGGGGGTGGGGGGGGGGGGGGGTGGGGGGGGGGGGGGGTGGGGGGGGGGGGGGGTGGGGGGGGGGGGGGGTGGGGGGGGGGGGGGGTGGGGGGGGGGGGGGGTGGGGGGGGGGGGGGGTGGGGGGGGGGGGGGGTGGGGGGGGGGGGGGGTGGGGGGGGGGGGGGGTGGGGGGGGGGGGGGGTGGGGGGGGGGGGGGGTGGGGGGGGGGGGGGGTGGGGGGGGGGGGGGGTGGGGGGGGGGGGGGGTGGGGGGGGGGGGGGGTGGGGGGGGGGGGGGGTGGGGGGGGGGGGGGGTGGGGGGGGGGGGGGGTGGGGGGGGGGGGGGGTGGGGGGGGGGGGGGGTGGGGGGGGGGGGGGGTGGGGGGGGGGGGGGGTGGGGGGGGGGGGGGGTGGGGGGGGGGGGGGGTGGGGGGGGGGGGGGGTGGGGGGGGGGGGGGGTGGGGGGGGGGGGGGGTGGGGGGGGGGGGGGGTGGGGGGGGGGGGGGGTGGGGGGGGGGGGGGGTGGGGGGGGGGGGGGGTGGGGGGGGGGGGGGGTGGGGGGGGGGGGGGGTGGGGGGGGGGGGGGGTGGGGGGGGGGGGGGGTGGGGGGGGGGGGGGGTGGGGGGGGGGGGGGGTGGGGGGGGGGGGGGGTGGGGGGGGGGGGGGGTGGGGGGGGGGGGGGGTGGGGGGGGGGGGGGGTGGGGGGGGGGGGGGGTGGGGGGGGGGGGGGGTGGGGGGGGGGGGGGGTGGGGGGGGGGGGGGGTGGGGGGGGGGGGGGGTGGGGGGGGGGGGGGGTGGGGGGGGGGGGGGGTGGGGGGGGGGGGGGGTGGGGGGGGGGGGGGGTGGGGGGGGGGGGGGGTGGGGGGGGGGGGGGGTGGGGGGGGGGGGGGGTGGGGGGGGGGGGGGGTGGGGGGGGGGGGGGGTGGGGGGGGGGGGGGGTGGGGGGGGGGGGGGGTGGGGGGGGGGGGGGGTGGGGGGGGGGGGGGGTGGGGGGGGGGGGGGGTGGGGGGGGGGGGGGGTGGGGGGGGGGGGGGGTGGGGGGGGGGGGGGGTGGGGGGGGGGGGGGGTGGGGGGGGGGGGGGGTGGGGGGGGGGGGGGGTGGGGGGGGGGGGGGGTGGGGGGGGGGGGGGGTGGGGGGGGGGGGGGGTGGGGGGGGGGGGGGGTGGGGGGGGGGGGGGGTGGGGGGGGGGGGGGGTGGGGGGGGGGGGGGGTGGGGGGGGGGGGGGGTGGGGGGGGGGGGGGGTGGGGGGGGGGGGGGGTGGGGGGGGGGGGGGGTGGGGGGGGGGGGGGGTGGGGGGGGGGGGGGGTGGGGGGGGGGGGGGGTGGGGGGGGGGGGGGGTGGGGGGGGGGGGGGGTGGGGGGGGGGGGGGGTGGGGGGGGGGGGGGGTGGGGGGGGGGGGGGGTGGGGGGGGGGGGGGGTGGGGGGGGGGGGGGGTGGGGGGGGGGGGGGGTGGGGGGGGGGGGGGGTGGGGGGGGGGGGGGGTGGGGGGGGGGGGGGGTGGGGGGGGGGGGGGGTGGGGGGGGGGGGGGGTGGGGGGGGGGGGGGGTGGGGGGGGGGGGGGGTGGGGGGGGGGGGGGGTGGGGGGGGGGGGGGGTGGGGGGGGGGGGGGGTGGGGGGGGGGGGGGGTGGGGGGGGGGGGGGGTGGGGGGGGGGGGGGGTGGGGGGGGGGGGGGGTGGGGGGGGGGGGGGGTGGGGGGGGGGGGGGGTGGGGGGGGGGGGGGGTGGGGGGGGGGGGGGGTGGGGGGGGGGGGGGGTGGGGGGGGGGGGGGGTGGGGGGGGGGGGGGGTGGGGGGGGGGGGGGGTGGGGGGGGGGGGGGGTGGGGGGGGGGGGGGGTGGGGGGGGGGGGGGGTGGGGGGGGGGGGGGGTGGGGGGGGGGGGGGGTGGGGGGGGGGGGGGGTGGGGGGGGGGGGGGGTGGGGGGGGGGGGGGGTGGGGGGGGGGGGGGGTGGGGGGGGGGGGGGGTGGGGGGGGGGGGGGGTGGGGGGGGGGGGGGGTGGGGGGGGGGGGGGGTGGGGGGGGGGGGGGGTGGGGGGGGGGGGGGGTGGGGGGGGGGGGGGGTGGGGGGGGGGGGGGGTGGGGGGGGGGGGGGGTGGGGGGGGGGGGGGGTGGGGGGGGGGGGGGGTGGGGGGGGGGGGGGGTGGGGGGGGGGGGGGGTGGGGGGGGGGGGGGGTGGGGGGGGGGGGGGGTGGGGGGGGGGGGGGGTGGGGGGGGGGGGGGGTGGGGGGGGGGGGGGGTGGGGGGGGGGGGGGGTGGGGGGGGGGGGGGGTGGGGGGGGGGGGGGGTGGGGGGGGGGGGGGGTGGGGGGGGGGGGGGGTGGGGGGGGGGGGGGGTGGGGGGGGGGGGGGGTGGGGGGGGGGGGGGGTGGGGGGGGGGGGGGGTGGGGGGGGGGGGGGGTGGGGGGGGGGGGGGGTGGGGGGGGGGGGGGGTGGGGGGGGGGGGGGGTGGGGGGGGGGGGGGGTGGGGGGGGGGGGGGGTGGGGGGGGGGGGGGGTGGGGGGGGGGGGGGGTGGGGGGGGGGGGGGGTGGGGGGGGGGGGGGGTGGGGGGGGGGGGGGGTGGGGGGGGGGGGGGGTGGGGGGGGGGGGGGGTGGGGGGGGGGGGGGGTGGGGGGGGGGGGGGGTGGGGGGGGGGGGGGGTGGGGGGGGGGGGGGGTGGGGGGGGGGGGGGGTGGGGGGGGGGGGGGGTGGGGGGGGGGGGGGGTGGGGGGGGGGGGGGGTGGGGGGGGGGGGGGGTGGGGGGGGGGGGGGGTGGGGGGGGGGGGGGGTGGGGGGGGGGGGGGGTGGGGGGGGGGGGGGGTGGGGGGGGGGGGGGGTGGGGGGGGGGGGGGGTGGGGGGGGGGGGGGGTGGGGGGGGGGGGGGGTGGGGGGGGGGGGGGGTGGGGGGGGGGGGGGGTGGGGGGGGGGGGGGGTGGGGGGGGGGGGGGGTGGGGGGGGGGGGGGGTGGGGGGGGGGGGGGGTGGGGGGGGGGGGGGGTGGGGGGGGGGGGGGGTGGGGGGGGGGGGGGGTGGGGGGGGGGGGGGGTGGGGGGGGGGGGGGGTGGGGGGGGGGGGGGGTGGGGGGGGGGGGGGGTGGGGGGGGGGGGGGGTGGGGGGGGGGGGGGGTGGGGGGGGGGGGGGGTGGGGGGGGGGGGGGGTGGGGGGGGGGGGGGGTGGGGGGGGGGGGGGGTGGGGGGGGGGGGGGGTGGGGGGGGGGGGGGGTGGGGGGGGGGGGGGGTGGGGGGGGGGGGGGGTGGGGGGGGGGGGGGGTGGGGGGGGGGGGGGGTGGGGGGGGGGGGGGGTGGGGGGGGGGGGGGGTGGGGGGGGGGGGGGGTGGGGGGGGGGGGGGGTGGGGGGGGGGGGGGGTGGGGGGGGGGGGGGGTGGGGGGGGGGGGGGGTGGGGGGGGGGGGGGGTGGGGGGGGGGGGGGGTGGGGGGGGGGGGGGGTGGGGGGGGGGGGGGGTGGGGGGGGGGGGGGGTGGGGGGGGGGGGGGGTGGGGGGGGGGGGGGGTGGGGGGGGGGGGGGGTGGGGGGGGGGGGGGGTGGGGGGGGGGGGGGGTGGGGGGGGGGGGGGGTGGGGGGGGGGGGGGGTGGGGGGGGGGGGGGGTGGGGGGGGGGGGGGGTGGGGGGGGGGGGGGGTGGGGGGGGGGGGGGGTGGGGGGGGGGGGGGGTGGGGGGGGGGGGGGGTGGGGGGGGGGGGGGGTGGGGGGGGGGGGGGGTGGGGGGGGGGGGGGGTGGGGGGGGGGGGGGGTGGGGGGGGGGGGGGGTGGGGGGGGGGGGGGGTGGGGGGGGGGGGGGGTGGGGGGGGGGGGGGGTGGGGGGGGGGGGGGGTGGGGGGGGGGGGGGGTGGGGGGGGGGGGGGGTGGGGGGGGGGGGGGGTGGGGGGGGGGGGGGGTGGGGGGGGGGGGGGGTGGGGGGGGGGGGGGGTGGGGGGGGGGGGGGGTGGGGGGGGGGGGGGGTGGGGGGGGGGGGGGGTGGGGGGGGGGGGGGGTGGGGGGGGGGGGGGGTGGGGGGGGGGGGGGGTGGGGGGGGGGGGGGGTGGGGGGGGGGGGGGGTGGGGGGGGGGGGGGGTGGGGGGGGGGGGGGGTGGGGGGGGGGGGGGGTGGGGGGGGGGGGGGGTGGGGGGGGGGGGGGGTGGGGGGGGGGGGGGGTGGGGGGGGGGGGGGGTGGGGGGGGGGGGGGGTGGGGGGGGGGGGGGGTGGGGGGGGGGGGGGGTGGGGGGGGGGGGGGGTGGGGGGGGGGGGGGGTGGGGGGGGGGGGGGGTGGGGGGGGGGGGGGGTGGGGGGGGGGGGGGGTGGGGGGGGGGGGGGGTGGGGGGGGGGGGGGGTGGGGGGGGGGGGGGGTGGGGGGGGGGGGGGGTGGGGGGGGGGGGGGGTGAAACAGCGTGTTCCCGGCGGTGCTGTTCGCATCGCGCCGCCGGGAACACGCTGTTGAGGGAAAAACAACCCTTTAAAGAGTTGTTTTTCAGGGCGGCTTGACGCCGCCCTGGGGGAGGGGGAGTGACGCCAGGTCGGCGCTGCTGCTTAGCAGCAGCGCCGCCTGTGCAAATGGCTCCCTGGGAACAGCGTTTTTACCGTTCCCAGGGCGCCATAGAAAGGCCGTGCGGAAACGGCCAATGTTTTATACGGCCCTTCAGCTTGGCCCCTTTATAAACTTATCTACCAGCTCTCTCAGTCTGTATATAACTGTTTTCACCACAGCTGGCAGGCTTCACCACAGCTGGCAGGCTTCTATCAGTAATTCTAGTCCAGGGGTCTGCAACCTATGGCTTTCCAGATGTTCATGGACTACAAATCCCATCAGCCCTTGCCAGCATGGCCAATTGGCCATGTTGGCAGGGGCTGGTGGAATTTGTAGTCCATTAACATCTGGAGAGCCACAGGTTGCAGACCCCTGATCTAGTCACATCATGATGGAACTACTCCCCTTGCTGATGTTATGTTTTAAAAACTCAGCTAAGGCATGATAGCTCTTAACACCAGGAATTATAAAGACCAAAAGCTCTCCAAATGTTCTGTCAGGAAGTTAACCTCCTCCCCCACATCATCTAGCCATTAGGCCAATCAGAGTGCAAGATGTCACAACCAATCAGGTGGTTTCTCCTGTTCCTGTGCCTCTCTCTGAATGGTAAACAACAATGGCAGCAGACAGACCTGCATATTCAAAAACACTCATTTCTTTGCAGTCCATAACAGGTGCATGTATTAGGGCAGATCAGCCAGTCCAGTACAAGCTAACAGACCCTCTCCTTACTTTTCCTGCTAGAATTCATGTTATTTCTGCTACTGCCGAATTAGTGTGGCCAACCAGACCAGGAAGGGAAGGAGCACAGACCAAAAATATTTCCTCCCATTTTCCCAGAAAACTGGAAGCATCATCAAAAGTGTCCAAGAGTGCAGGCAGGGGCGAGGATAGAGATCGACAACCTGTAACAGTATTTGAGACCCTAGCTCTGGTAACTGTCAAGCTCACACAATAAATGGGGAGGCAAGAGAAAGGGTGAGGACCAGTAAGTAATGGAAATGAATACGGTTTTTAAAATGAACTCAAAAGGAAGAATAATTTGTGTCAGATCTGATCTGACTGAGCCTGTTTCCATTTAAGGGTGCTGCATATGTTCTTAGCCTGTATAGCTGCACTGTCTTTGAATGAGGGGGAATAGGACTTCAGTGAAGACACACTGTAAAGATCAAGATAAAAGCAGAAAGGATTCAGAACAGTTTTAAAGGGATGGGTGAAGCTCACAAGACAGTTGAAGGTGCTGAAGAGGGAAAATCAAATCAAAGGACAAGCAGATAATAAGAGTTCAACTGCTGGAGTTATAAAAGCATGAGATGGATAATGAGAAAAAAAGAGGCCACCTTGGAGAAGTGCCCTATAGCAAATTTTTTCTCCGGAGGAGCGTGAGGGATGGGCATTACTGAGAAGAAATGCTTCATTTCACCACTGATTCCTGGTGAGGACAAGGAAATAAAATGGAGGGAATATAAGTATGAGATACACAGCAGCAGTCTTTTCAGCTAGCCAAGTTTATAAGCTTACTGGAAATTATTTATAAAGTTTCAACCAGAGAAGAAGCTTCTTATTTTATCCTTGTGTTTGCATCTAATTCTTTCTTTAAGAGCATCAGGGTATACTGTGTTATCCAGTTTTAATCTCTACTTCGGGTTAGACAGAAGGATAGTGAGTGACATAAAGTGACCTAGAGAGCTTTATGGCTGCGGAGGATTTAAAACTCCCCTTCCACTCCATCACAGCAGCTTTTGAAAAAAAGAGGTCACTGGGTCGAAAGGACAGTTCGTTTCACAAAATGTAGGTCTGCTTGCATGCACAAATGACTGAGATTTCAGGAAGCTGTATGCACAGACCATTGCTTGCATGCAACACTTCTTACGTGAGTCAGTCTGATCCACTGGATCATGACCACTGTTCAAAGGAGAGCCTTGCAATAAGACCCTCACAATTAGTCTATGGCTATCTTGTTCATGCCATGTGAATCACACACATGGCTGCATAAGAAGAAAAAGAGTCTGAAAACACTCCCGACAATTGACTTCTCAAGAAATTTCCACTTTTTTGCCACGTTTCAGCTGAACCATGCTCGGTTTTAATTGCAGACATTTATCCCGTATCAGAACTCTGAATGAATTAAAAAACTAGTGAAGTACAGCATCACAAATGTGTATAGTTGGTTTTTCAGTTAAGGACATATTTTCTCCATTTTTAAAAATATTTTTTGAGTATTTCAGCCCTGGTGAAAGAAATCTGACACTGGGAACAACTTTTTTCAAAGTGCAGACAAAAACAGCACTACCAGGACAAAATTTCCTTTATTACACTCATATTCAAACACCTGTATTTTAAAATATGACTTTTCACTTTAAAAGCTCCAAAGTTTCATGGATGCTGTCGACTGCATTCATGGAGTTCTCAAGAAGCAATGGGCATAGTATTCATTTGAATGTCAAGAAGATCTCCATATGAGTAAAAGGGATGGTTGGGTAGAGCTGTCCATGGTCCTGAATGAATGCATAGGCCCTTGAATACAGAGGAACTGTGTTTGACTTTCTGTTCTATGGCTGCACAAAAGGAATTTGTTTTCCCAATTTCCACGTTCCTTCTTTTATACCTTTTTAAAGAAAATACATAATTTTGTTATGTCTCTCTTAAGTCAGAAATTTGGGGAGAAGCATACAGAGATAATTTGGGGAAGCATACTTATAAATTCTAAGGCTCTAAGAGTATATTAGATTTTCAGAACGCTCAGGATATTTTTATAGGAAAAAGGGTCTCGGTTAGATCACTCACAGGTAAAAAAAATAATTTCAATTTCTGTGAAGAAGATACACTTGCAAAACGCGCAGTGCTTCAAATAAATTTCAGAGGCGAGAGGTTCTGGGACCCATGCACATCTGGAAATTGAGCACTCTAATTTGGAAGGCTTCTCTTTTAATTGCAAATAGTTAGGGTTGATTAGGGCTATGTGGAGCTAATTAAATGCAGGAGAGTGCACACAGTATAATCAGTGTTGTCTTAGAGTTGTTCATGGGATGCTCATTTCAAAGTGCTCAATCTACATCTCCTTGCTTCTACCTGCACTGCACATCAGAGAGATGAAGACTTACTAGACCAGAATAACTGGATTTTTCCCATTTAAGGTTCCAGAGGTTCACTACAACAAATTCCTAAAATTATTTCCGGGAACTGTGACTTGTGTGGTTTGACACAGCTTTATTTTCTTTTGCAGTTCCTCCTGCCCAGTAAGTTAGCTATGCTCATATCATTGTATTTTGACACCATTGTGTACATGATTGAATTGGGGGTCTTTTTTAATGTTTTATTGATGTGCACAATTTTTTTAGCATAATCCCAGATGTCCATCTTTTTTGAAAAAGCATGGTGGGCAACATCTCATAATAAAGTGACTGCTGTGTGGACAAAGAAATCACAAAATGGCTTCCCTTTGAATTTCTGTTTAGTTGCTCTTTCCAAAGGGAAGATTTGTTCCCTGCATCACCCCAGGAAAAGGTTGCCGAACTCACAGATAGTAATATAGTAAATGCCTATGGCCAAACAGAAGCTATGACCTGGCTGTCCAAGATTAGCTCAATTTCAAAGCACAGAACAAAAGAAATTCAGCATCCTGTTCCACATGGTAGACAACAAGTTGCCCATTAAGTTTCTGTCATCTTCGTAAGTCAATCAGCTGGTAAAGCATGACCTTCCTTTTTTTTCTTTTTTCCTTGTAAACTCTTTGGATTCCTCCCCTCCCCCAGAGTTAAAAATCACACGGGCAACAAGAAACATGTCAATGGGCATTACAATAACTTTAAGCTATTCGAATGTAGTGTTTTTATCAATGTGCATGCAGAGTATAGAAAAAGAGAGAAAGCATTCACTGCATTAACCTTCTACCTCGCTGCTGCCACAACCATACGCAGCCAAACACGCACAAAAGAATGCCACCACAAATTATTTACAGAAAAGATTAACGTAACATAGAAATAAATAATTTATTGGGGGGGAAATGTAATGGTTATTTCACTCTTTGGCTCCGGAGCAATTCATGCAAACCTGTTCTTGCACAGCCTCATATAAGTCATGTTACCCCTACCCACATCACTGAAATCAGACTGAGTGACTTATCATGTTTTGACCCAACCATGACCCAGGTGGAAATAGATTTTACCCACTGCACAGGAGCTAAAGTAATCACATGCCACAAAGGCAGGGTACATATCTACCATGGCTTCAGCATCACTGCCAAGTTCAGGTGGGCACTTCTGAGGGTGAGGCAGAACGATCAGAGTCTTGACTTATGAGCAGGAAAAGGCAGTTGAACAAACTCTGTCTGTGTGCAATTCTCAGCAGGCCTACTTTCACTATCACTCATCTGTTTGCCTTGTCTGCCTGTCATATGCACACAAATAATAACACAGATTGTTTTATAATTGTGAGTGCATGCCGAAAGATGCAAAAAATATATATGAATGACTGTCGTGCCCCACTCACCCTCCACTGAAGCTGAGAGTCCACAAGATGAAGACTTAGTTGAGTTTCAAAGAGGCAAACCAGCTGTGTCAACACAGGAGGAAGATTTGCAGGCTCCCAGCTTAGAGCTTATCAAAAGTGCTGGGCGAGATGCCAGAAGTTTTGATTTTCCAGACATGATGCAGCATTGTAGGCAGGAGCTGAGAATGATTTTAAAGGAGGGAGACAGCTCAGGCCCAGTGCTGTCCTAAGTCTCTGGAGCAGCCTTCCTAAGCAAGAAGCCTGGGTAAATATAATGAGTTACAGTGAAAGCCGAAGCCATGGATGCAACATGCTGTTTCCCTGAGGTTGCCTACACTTCCCTGCTCTGTTTCCAGACTCTGCTTTGACTTTGGACCACCTCGTAACAATCTTAATTTCCAGCCACTCCCTCCTCATGTGCTTGTGCCTTGGCAATTCACTATTTAGCTTGCTTGACCCTGCTTCCTGGACTCTCCCACTGGTCTGTCTCGTCTGTGTTTGGACTTTGTTGACTGTTTACCACCTTGGGCTGCTGTAGGGGCAGCTTCCGGCCTCTGAGCCTCCTCAGTGTTGGTGTTGCTGTGGCAGCACGCCAGTCCAACTCAGCCTGCACAACAGTTTAGATGCCAGGTGGCGCTGTGCATTTAAGAGTAGTCTCACTTCTCATTGCTGCCTATTCAGCACAAAATGCTATTGGGAGACCTTAAGGCAATTACAGGAAAGCCACCATTCCTAATTTTATCTATACTCTGCCCTCCCTTGGCCAAGATAGGTTCAGCAAATAGTATACAATACAAACATAATATAACATTTGCATTTTTAAACCACCATTTATGTTAAAATAGTACAACCAAATAGCACATTCCTAATTTGGCGCTTAATCCCAGAAATATCCTTTCAGGAGAATGGTCTAAACTGGCAGTTACATAGTAAATAATAAACTGGAGGAATTCGCCCAAAATAAAAAAGGGAAATGGAGAGGGAGGGCCAGGATGGTTTTTGTACACTGTTGCTGTTCTCAGCCACATGCCTGGTGGAACATCTCTGTCTCAGAGGCCCTGAAGAATTTGCTTTCAGGATTTTTCTTCTGGTCGTGGAAAGGCCAGAGACTTTCCTGCACCTACCTGGTCAGGTTGCATTCAAATCTGTTTCTGTCCACCCAGAGGAACTGTGGGTGGCATATCACTCTTGCAGAACAATCCTATGAGGAAGAACACCCTTCTAAGCCAGTTGATTCAGCATAGGATTGCACTTTTAATTGCTCAGGCAGTGTCTGATTCTGAACCCACATCCTGTCATTCCTATTTGGCTTTTGTGCCTTCTGCTTCCCCTATACAACCCTCCACAAAAGCACTGAGCTGACGTTTCTTTTCTGATTTGTATATGCCTCTGGGTTCTTTATTGAATTTTCTGCTTTGAGTTACCTCTTTCTACACTGTTTTCACTAATATTCCCCACTTTCCCTGGAACCCCGCTAAGAATAACAACAGTAAACAAGTTAATAATGAATACAGTTCTCTTAGATTTCCTATGCTACCACATCTTTTAAAAAAAATCAAATGAAAATTTTACCTGTAGGAAAGGAATGCCCACAGAAGCACAACATTACCATTCAAAATACTGCTGCTCTTATTGCTAGTAATTTAAAGCAGTAGTGAAATGCTTAGCAATTATCCTTCTTGCAAAACTCAATCCAATTGTTTCAACCACTTTCAATGAGAATATCTTTTAATTACAACCTTCCTCTTCCATCCTCCACCCAATTGGGGGGAGACTCTCAGGGCTTGAAATGCTCACCCAAAAGACTGTCTCTCCCAAATTTTGCAGAACTTTGTAAAAGGGTCCCAGCTCTGAAGGAGATTAAGCTGACCACTTACACAGTGGCCATAAGAAGGCAAGAATCAGTGTGCGGATGAGAACTGCCCTCCTTTCCAGGAAACCTCAAGGGACAAGTAGGTGAGTCTGTTCTTTCTTAACGGCCCCTTCCACACATGCAGTTTAATGCACTTTCAATTCACTTTCACAATTGTTTCCAAGTGGATTTTATTATTATTATTTATTAGATTTCTAAACCTCCTTTCCCCTAGGGGCTCAGGGCAGTGGACAACAGTGATTAAAACAGCTTAAAAACATAACATGAACAACTAATTAGCAATAATAAAACCAGGAACTGTATAGCGTCAGATGGCGTTTCACCCTCCCTACCTTTATGCCCACGGGAGGTCAGATGAAATGGCAGCAATGTATTTAACAGCAATGTATTTTGCTATTCCACACATTTAAATCCAGCTTCAAAGTGAACTGAAGGTGGATTGAAAGTACATTATTCTGCATGTGCGGAAGGGGCAAAAAAAAGTACACTGCTTTGTGTTTTTTTCATACTGTATCCTCAGGATGAAGCCAGGCTTGTCTGTTTCAGCAGTTCAGTGTGTATGTCCACATGCCTGTAAACATGATGGAACATTGTCTTAACGAACATGATGTACCTTGGCTTAACATTCTCACCACCTGCCTCTGAACAAAAGTTTTGACCCCTGGCCATCATGTTCTCTTTCTGCCACACAATACTATATAATGTGACTCGAGCTTCTGGCAAAACCAGAAAATTGCTCTGAACTTATTTCCTTGACTATATAGAAATCTAAAATGCCCTATAATCTAGCACAGAGCTTCAGCCAGAAAAGAAAAAAAGATCCATTAGCAAGAATTTCAAGCAGTATTCTGCACCCTTTCCAGACCTGAGACCCCACCATTAACCACAGGTGGCAGCAAGTCACATCTCATTCATATGACAAAAAAAAGAAGAACTAAAGTCTCTGTGGATTCTCTCCACTGCGGAGTGAATTTGCCTCACTGTCTTCTTGTTCATCACAAAAGGAGACACCAAAAGTTAAAGGCATTGGTCTCTATGGATGTGTCAGGACAGGCCAAGATGCACACTAGCAGCAGGGCCTTTTATAAAGGAGCAAAAATGGCAACTCAGGATCCAACCCACAGGCTGACCCCCAAACTCACTCTGTGTATTAATAGTGTCACAATAAATCCATTAAAATGTTTTAAACCCTCAGGATGCTGTTTCAGTTCAATGAGGGCAGGAAGGGAAGAGTTTATCCTTTGGGGGTTTTTTTCAACCATAAGGACTCTCAAAGTGGCTTACAAACTCCTTTCCTCTCCCCACTTTGTGAGGCAGGTGGGGCTGAGAGAGTTCTGAATGGACTGTGACTAGCCCAAGGTCACCCAGCAGGCTTCATGTAGATGTTCTCTTCAAGTAGTTGAAGGGCTGTCCCTTAGAGAGGGACAGGGAGCTGTTTTGGTAGCAGAAGGTTGGACTTGCAATAATGGAGGAGCAGGGAAACAAATCCAGTTCACCAGATAAGATTGCTCATGTGCGGAAGGGGAGAATCAAACCCAGTTCTTCAGATTGCAGTCTGCCTGCTCTTAACCACCAAACCGTGAAAAATGAGAGTACGTGTCAGAGGATAGTGTAACTGACAGGGATGTTTTGTTGTCAACCCAGCAGAGTATATTGATCTTGCCATCAAACGAGACTGGACTGATCTGTTTCTGTGAAGAGGTTTTCCTCCAGTCATCACACTGTCTCAAAGCACAGGACTTTTTGCATTCAATAGAAGCAGGACTTTTGCTGCTATTTATCTGTCTGTGCCAAGTACTCTCAGAGAGAACGTGAGAGAGAACACTTTTATTCGTTCTTCTGTAGCTTTCTGTTGCTTATTTCTTGTGAATGAGTGGCCTGAGAAAGTGGGTGTCTTGTGGTTCCATAATGCCAGGGCCATTGCTGCTATTATGCGCTTTGCCTCCTTGGGATGCCAAATGTCAACATCAGTATTTGCTTGGCCATGTTACTCCCACCAAACAACTTCTGTTTTACCCTATTGTTACCTTTCTGCGGGGCACTGAATGTTTACTTTGTAAAGGTCCTTCAATTAGTTGGCTTCCCATTCTTCTAAGACCAATAGCGCTTTTCTGGTGAAATTCACACAAATACTCAATGATGAATATGTAGAATAAGCTCCACAGAATGCAACCCGCAGTAAGCGGCATTTTGGGGAAAACCTGGAGCTTTGCAAAGTTTCCTTAAAGGATTGGCAGAGAATACAAGTTTTCTGGAACTCTATTACTGACTATTGTCTGATTTGAATTCCAGTAGTTGTCTGAAAAATGTATTCATGAATAAATGGGTTAGTCTGCATTTGATAGTTCAAGCAGACTATAACTTGTATGTTTAAGACTTTCCCGATTGTAATTCTATGACAAATTTGTTTATATTGGTACTAGGATTGCTGTTGTTATACTTCAATATAGGATGTTAGGGTCGCTACTTATCCATACCTCTCCAGGATCGGGTTTGTCCACACTGTAAAAATCAAATGGAGACTCTTGCTCACATTATTCTTGACTGTCCGAGATATGTGGGCATTAGGAATTTCTCTCCCAGGCTGGCCCTAGACAAATCTGAACGTGACTCTGACTGTTCTGTTGCGGAGCTTCTGTTAAACGACACAGATGTCATGCTCTTGGAAAAAGTAGCAAAATTTCTTTTACAAGTGACAGAACTTTCTAAATAATGTATACTGCTATATAGTCTTCCTGTCTGCGCTTTGAATGTACTCTTGATTTGTATTTCAAAAATGTCTGGCAATGCTCTAGAACCTATTTTTAAATGCCAAATAAAGGTTGTTGCTATTGTTTAAAAATATAGGATGTATAATTATTGAACTTACTCATACTTTTGCACCTTTAATCAAATTAATATTCTAGGTGTTAATAATTTTGTTAATACTTGGCAACTAGGGTTCAGTGGGTTTCTTTTTTGTTGGGGTTGCATTACGTTGAACCCATTCTTCCTGTTTTGTTAGGCCATAACCACTGACTATACCATGCTGGCTCATTAGAAATGGACTACAGAACAGAGGACAGCCATACACAATGGGAAATCCACTTGACTCTAATTATGATTTGATGCCTTGTTTCTGTGAGTCAAATCCACAGTATTTTCCTCAGTTCAGATCTAAATCTCCACCAGGATTTTCAAAGGCACAGAGCTGAATATTCCTTTTTTGTTATTATTAGTTAAATCCATGTTTGCATAATCTATCATTTGAGCCATTGTCTTTGCAATTATAGATCCGATGAATATTCAGTTCACAGTTTCAAAATGATCAATTCACCATTTCCATCATAATGGGGAGGAGAAAAAAACCTCCTCCCACTTCTTTGAACAGAGTTCATGAAGCCATTGAGTCCACTCCAGTCACTGGGATTTCTGCATCAACTACACAGATGAATTAGATTCAGGTCAACAGACAGAAGATGAACAATACAAAGTCAGTGAGAAACTCCCTTTGATGTATATGCAGCTGTGCACTGGCTTAGTGAGGCTTCAAATTTTGCTTAGTTTGGCGGTAACAGACTAGAAAAATGTAGGTGCGAAGTTGTGGGGGGCAGGGACGGGGATGGGGGAGAAAGAGGATTTGCTCGTAAAAGTGCATTGCAGATCAGATACTGACCCTGTCTCCTGAGTCAAATAGTGCGGAATGAGTAAAGTCATCTACTGCGAGGCAGATTCCACATGGGCCAAAAACAGCGGTCTGAAAACGGTGTAAATGCTTTTACACAGTTTTAAACCATTTTACACTGTTTTCACACCGCTGTTTTTTGGCCCATGCAGAATCTGTCTAAGAACTGCTCCCAAACAAGTGGGGGGAAATGCTGCTCCTCTTGCCTTTGAACAGGGCTGAAAGTTCCACTAGTCTGTGATAGCTGTAGGTGGAAGCTATGCTCAAAGGCAGCAGTGTGGGAGCTGCTTTCTTATATCTAGTTCCTATACTGCTCAAATAATACTGGGAAGGAGAAAAATGTATTGAAAGGAGGTCACATGGGGGAAATGTCCCTATGCCCTTCTCAACCTCTTCCCAACTCTGAAGATAATCTTTAAGCAGCATTGTTTGAGACATTAAGAGTGCAAACGCCTTTTTGTTCAAATCACAATTTGACTGCAAAGTTGCAGACCACTTAGAATGCTTGCATTTGATTGAGGCCTCAAATTGTGCCAACTCTGTTGCAAACTGCTTTGTGCGTACACATCTTTTTATTGCTTTCTTATGAATGTCCCCACACCTTGCTCTAGCCACTCTAAGCTCTGTCTTGGTGGGGGAAGAGTGGGATATAAAATAAACAGTGAAAAAATAGTCTAGTGCAAATTGGAAGTCTAAGAAGCGCAAAGAGTGATGATCCTGTTCGGTAGAAAAATAAGCTACATGTTCTGGTTGGATGATATTCCTGTTAGATACATATTCATTGATTCAATCTCTCCCTCCTCTGCCCACATAAAAGAAATAAGACACCTAGACAACAAAATACATTTTCGAAGCCGAAGGTACCCAACTGCTTCCAAATTCCAGAAGCCATTCTGTTCAGTAGGAATGCTAGAGGTCACATGAAAGGGAATGGTGTGCTTTACTCAACACTAACAGTTAGTGTGGTTTGTCTGGTTATATTCTATCGCGGGAACTCTGGACCTTCTCTGGTTCACCCAGAGAAAGTGAACCCTATTCTTAGTCTGATTTGTTCATTATGCTTCTTATTCCTACGGCTTACTGTTCAGGCTCTCCTGAAAACACAATGTTATTGGAAAGCTATTTAAACTAAAGGCCTATGACTTTTCACCTTTGCCCTCTATTAATCTTTCCACTGGCATGCAAACCCTCACAATTTATCTTGGAAACTGCATCCCCCTCCTTACTCAAATGACAAGAGTGGGGGGGGGAAATCCCCAAAGAAATTCAGGACACCAGAAGAGAACTGTAAAGAAATGAAAGAGAAAATTAATTCATCCCAAACAAATGGGTTGTTGCAAATTACTTTTGTTTTTTTTTCCCTTTCCACCATGTGATTGTAATAACAGAGCCTCAGAGCTAGCTTTTACATCTCTTTCTGGGTAAGTAATTATTTTTCAAAGAACTGGACATCTGCAAAAAAGCTTCCATTGCAGCACATAACGAGCAGGAAGCAATTGCAAAAAAGATATGTTCTATGCTGTGCATCAGTAATGTTGGTCATATCAAACTATTCCAAGTTACCCATGAAGCATCAGACCAATGGGAGGCCATCTTTTTTGACTCAAGTGCCAGGAAAAAGTAGTCCAAAATAGAATGTCTGCTCACAAATATGATCCCAGCAATCCAGGGTGATGGTGGCTGAACTTGGCCTGCCATGCTTGGCGCAAGCTGGCACTGCCAGCATACCTGAATCCACCTTGGATTCAGCTGGGAGTTATATAGGGGTGGAAGGCATAAGCACTGTCTGTTACATTCTTCCACACCAGCAGGGCTGTCAACACTTTGACTGATTGGATAGAGACCTGGGCACCAGTCAAAAGAGTCTGCTCTATACCACGGTCAGCATGCATGCTAAGGGCTGCCTACCACTATGCTTCTATACCATGCCAACTCCATCCCTCCATCCCCGTATTCAACTCAGTGGCAACCTCCTGTTTCTGGCCCTGCTGTCTTCATTCTCCTTGTATGCAGATGTTTCCTTCCTTGGATCTCCATGGATGACTTGCACCAGCAATCATCTCTCTCCACATATCCTGCCTGCCAGCTTGTGTCAGAGTGGAGCTCAAGCCTGGGATGCTTTGGACCCAGCTGAGTCAGTGTGCTGCTTGGGTCTGGGCATGACTAGCAGATGTCAGAGGCAGCCAGGAAGCAATTGCACAGATTAAACAGGTGACTAGGCTGGTGGTGCAAGGTAGCCCAGGTCCAACAGTTCAGAGATCCAGGCAGGTAATGTCTGTGGGTGTAAGGCAGGCAGTCTGGGGTTAAGGCAGGCAGTGTTTGTAGGTGGGTAGGTCAGGCAATCCAGGGGTCAAGGCAGGAATCAGAGGCAATGGCTAATGAGTCCAGGCACACAATGCTTCTCAGAAAATCACACTTGTTGCATCCATGCAGAATCACACCCAAGTCAAGACTTATATCAGCCACTCTATTACTATGACCAGCACACTACAGAGACTTAATTCCTTTCAATCCTTCTCTAAGGCAGCTGTTTCCAGTTCACAGAGCCTCTTGCCATAACAAGCTGCAATGCAAGGGCTTCTCCATTTATTGTTTAGTTCCTGTCCCTGCTTCTGCCTTTGTTGTTCTAATGATTTATTATCTCCTGCTGATCCTTCCTCCTGTGTATCTGCTTTTACTGATGGCTCCTCTGGCTGTGATCTGTTTATATCCTCAACTGGTTCTAAAGCCTCTGACCTTTGATTTATTTTTCTGCTTCTGGCTTTTCTTCCACTGGCCCTGACAGTCTCATTCTCCTGGCCTCATCATGAGGCTGGAGTAGCAGCCCCACCTGCTGCCCTTCTCCCCAGCTCTGTCAGGTAAGTGTGGGAAACTCTCCAATATTTTGAGGCTGTAAGGCTACATCAGCCTCTGGACACTGGCCCAGTGTCATCTAATGAACTCTATGCATGTGGGTATATGAATCCAAAGCCTGGTGACTAGGGACATCGATGGGTGTCCATCCAAAATAAACAAAAGGTAATTCATAACCCATAACTACTGACTAGCTTGACAGTAGAGCATGAGACTCTTAATCTCAGAGTTGTGGTTATGAGCCCCATGTTGGGTGGTAATTAGACTTAGATAGTCTCTAGCTACCTTGTCAGATCTCAGAGGTTAAGTAGGGCTGGCCCTGGTTAGAATTTGGAAGGGGAACCTCCAAGAAATACCAGGGTCCTGACATGGAGGCAGGCAATGGCAAAGCATCTCTGAACATCTCCTACCTTGAAAATCTTATGGGGTCGCTTTAAGTCAGCTGTGCTTTGATGTCACACAAAGACAACTTATAAGAATCAACTAATAATAATAACAAGAAGAGTTTGGATTTATATCCCCCCTTTCTCTCCTGTGGGAGACTCAAAGGGGCTTACAATCTCCTTACCCTTCCCCCTCACAACAAACACCCTGTGAGGTAGGTGGGGCTGAGAGAGCTCAGAAGAACTGTGACTAGCCCAAGGTCCCCCAGCTGGCGTGTGTCAGAATGTACAGGCTAATCTGAATTCCCCAGATAAGCCTCCACAGCTCATGTGGCAGAGCGGGGAATCAAACCGGTTCCTCCAGATTAGAATGCACCTGCTCTTAACCACTATGCCACTGCTGCTCCTAATAAGACTTCCAAGAAGATAATTCAGGAAATAAAATATTTTTTAAAAAACGTATGTGGAACCATAAGGATGGCAGCTGAAGGGACTAGTGACATAAATCACATGGCTGTTACATATATTTTAAATTTCATCCCCTTGATGTGAACATCATCCCTTTCCAATTATCCTTCTGTGTGTCACCTTGTCTAATCCCTGATGACTTCCCTCTCTCTTTCCTCACCTGTCTCTTGGTATAAATAGACATTATTTTTGATGAAATTGTTAATGAGTCAATCAGCAGCTTATGCCAGCTTCAGGCCAGGAGCTCTCTCTCCTGGTGCTTAAACAAACTTTATTTATTTATATACTGAAACAGTTGGAGCTTGGTAAAGCACATAAAGAAACTATCATAGTCCTACGGGAATCAGGTGTCTTCAAATGAAATACAGACTCATACTATCTTCAGGAAAGTGTGTGTGTGGGGGGGGGGGGGTGTTGTACTTGTAAATGCTGTTCCCAATCCTTGCATTAAATATTCAGCAATCTTTGTAGACATGAGATTCAGGAATTATGCAAGGTGTGTCAAGGAAATGTACATTTAGCATCTTGAAATAATGTGATGTGTAGGACTGCCAAGAAGTGCTTGAATACTGGTAAAAGTACAGTGGACAGGAATGGAGGGGCGGGGGGGCAAGACACTGGCTTTGGCATCAACTTCACTTCTGGTAAAAAAGCAGGAATTGAGATAGGTAGCTTCAGGAATCCAGGAAAACAGAGTTTCACTTACCTGTAACTGTTGTTCAATGAGGCGAGGACACAAATGGAAACTGCATTTGCACAGGCCTGCCAATTGGAAGAAATTTCTTCTTGGTCTTAGCAACAGAGGAGGACAATCCTCCCGACAGAGAAGGGGCATTATGGCCCCTTCCTGCTCAAACTGTCACGTGACTGGGAGGGTGTGCCCCCTCTACTCTTGGTTCTTGATTGCCACCGTTAAGTGCCTGATTTCAAGAAAACTCAGGCTACAAGTCCTGTAATACATGTGGAGCGCTCACAGAAGGGCAGGGTGGAGGTTATATGTGTCTGATCAGGAGACCTCAGTGAATAACAGTTACAAGTAAGTAAAACTCTGTTTTCTTCTTCAGTCTTCAATGCAGCCCCGCACGGGAATTCTAGTGAGCGTACCCAAAGGTGGTAGGGCACTCCTCTCTATTGAAACAACCATCAGAGGATCGCTCTATCAACTTCTGCTTCTCTTCTTTAGCTGGTGTCCGGCTGGCAACATGATGGATGAATGCATCCTCGGCAAAGACCGCTATGAAGCAGTTTTGGTATGTCCCTAAGGGAGACCTTCCTATGGAAGGCAGTGGAAGAGCCAATGAATGTGGACAGTAAGGGGACACTTGATGCCAAAGTGGGTATATCTTAACTGATGAAACAGCCCATCTGGAAATAGACTGGGGGAAGCAGACCTACCCTTCTTTGGTCCTGAATAACAAACAAACAAAGCTTGTCTAAAGGACTTGGTCCTGTGTATGAAATGCAACAGTGCACACATAACTTTATTAAGAATATAAAGATTTCTCCCATCTGAGGAAGGGTAAGGGAAATATACCAGCAAAACAACCTCCTGAGCTAGATGAAAGGCTGAAGACACCTTTGGTAAAAATTGTAATTACTAGTGCAAGGCAGAATATGCCACACTGTGAAATGAAATTGTGACACCTTATGGTGGAGGACGTCTCCCCGTACTAGCAGATCCCTCTTCTGCAGGATTCTGGCTGGCTGGCTGATCCTGTGCAGTTCCAAGAACCACACCTGTCTCAGCCAGTATGGAGTGATAAGTAAGCATTCCATATTGTTGGCCAGCAGTTTGCCCAGAAATATGCTCAGAAGTGGAAAGGGGGGAAATGCGTAGGATAGATGGCCTACCAAAGGGATCTGAAAAGTGTCCCCCAACAAAAAGGGACTGTGACCGCTAGTGAACAAAAATGGGGTGCCTTAGCTGACTCCATGGTGGCAAATAGGTCTATCGCCCCCAAGTCTGGAAGATGGGTGTCAATATACATCCCTGAGAGACCACCCATGATTGGTTCAACATTGTCAACTGAGGTGGTTTGCAAGTGCACTGTTGGTATCAGCTATGTGAATGGCTCACAGAGACATTCTGTTGGCCACAGCTAGGTCCCAGGTCTTGGCAAAGAGAGACAGACCCCATTCCTCCCTGCTAGTTGAGATAATAGACTGTATATTTGTTGCTGGTCTGTACCAAGAGCTTCTTGCCTCGAAGCATTTCTGCAAAGGAGGTAAGGGCAAATCTCACAGTGCACAATTCAAGGTTATTAACGCACAGAGAATGAGAGTCCTCAGCCAACAGCTCTGCATTGTCCTACCCCTGCAATGGGCACCCCAACCCTGAAGGGAAGCATCCGAGGTAAGGGTGCCCTGAGGGCACCACATCCCAAATGGCCCATCCTTGGTCAGATTCTCCTGGCTAAGCTACCAATTGAGGCATCGTATAAAACAGTGATGGATGAGGAAATGGTGATAAGGAGGGTGGGACACTGGGACATAGAGTTTAATAAACCTCAGTTGTAGTGGGCGAATGTATAAACATGCATGCTCAACCACTGCTGCGTCAGAACAAATATTTTCCCATTCACAAGCAAACTTACAGAGTCTGTCCTTAAAAGTGGGGCCCTCAATAGAGGGGGACTAAGCTAGTCAGAACTGGGGGGGGGGGGGTTCGAGGCCCTTTAGAGGAAAACTGGATGCCTCTCTGCCTAGCTTTTTATGGAAGGGATGTTGCTGTTGAAAATGTCTGTAAGCAGGATACTGCTGCTGGAGGTGCTGGAAAGACTGTGAAGGATGATAGAACAGAGTCATCTACACTTTACCTCCAGCAAGCGGGTACTCATTTTACCAATCATGGAAGGCTGAGTCAACCTTGGGCTGGTACCTGAACCCAGCTTCTATTGGGATCAAACTCAGGTTGTGAGCAGAGTTTTGACTGCTTACCACTCTGCGCTATGGGGCTCTGGCTCCATGTTACCCTAAGAATAATCTTTCTGAGACTCTGGGAGGTTTTTTTTTTTAAGGTGGAGGCACCAAATATTGCTGCTGGTGACTCTCCTAACTGAACTCCTATGTTCGGTAAAGATTGGGTCAGTGGGCTCTCTCTGCCACACCCACCTCACAGAGTGTTTGTTGTGAGGGGGGAAGGGACAGGAGATTGTAAGCCCCTTTGAGTCTCCTACTGGAGAGAAAGGGGGCTATAAATCCAAACTACTACTCCTCCTCCTCCTCCTCTTCTTCTTCTTCTTCTTCTTCTTCTTCTTCTACTACTACTACTACTACTACTACTACTACTACTACTACTACCACCTCACCACCTCACCACCACCACTCACCTCCTAAAGTGTCATATTTGGAGTCCCATCAAATTACTCAACTGCCATGAAGCTCTCACTGGGTGGGACTGATTTCCTCTTTTCCAACCTACCCCACAGGGTTGTGAGGATAACCTGAGAAGGAGAACTATATATGCTGCCCCGAGTTCCTAGTGGAAGACAGATAAAATGTGGCAGACAGATCAGGAACACATTTCCATTCAAATAAAAAAACATGGGTCTGATTCAATAGTCTAAGTAGCCTCCCGACACATTGTTGGAATCATTTAGAATTCTTTTGAGGAGCTGAACTATCCCTTTTCAACTTGCCCTCTCCCTCTTCCTAGAACAGCAGCACAGTAGATGCCATATCTCCTTGCCCCTCTAACAGCACCTACCATACATGCAACACTGTACCTCTCAATATGAAGTAGCTGGCAAGAAAAGAAAGTAGTCTGGTTGGCTAGGCTCTCCATAGGTCATGTCAACAATCATCACTGGTAAAGTTAATGCCCATTCCTGGCAGACCATTCGTGGCCAACCCCGCAAAATCAAAATCATTGTGATTTTCCTCCTTCCCGTTCCTCCTATCATGAACAACAGCACAGGTCAACAGTTTGATGTCCTGAGTATTTAAATGAAATCCACAATACTAGGGAAAATATTCATATGTTGAGCCCCAATCAGAAGACAGAAATATTGCCTGCTGATTGTTGGTGACCAATGGATCACCCTGTGGTGCTCTTCCAATAATAGCGTCTCAAGAACCTATGAAAACAAGGAGAAAATATGGACAGCTTTTTCCTAGCCACCAGTCAGAACCAAGTAATTGACATGGGCGGTGTGTGGTTTCAATGGTGTTGATTCTCAGCACTGCACGCTGGCCTCCTGGATCACCCCAGGACTCGGCTGCATGGGCCAGAAGCTTTGCTATTACTCTGGTAGAGGCCTTATCTCAATAAGAAAGAGATGAGAATGCCGTTCCATGAGAATGGACTGTGGGGAAACCGGAGGGGATGGGACGGAAAAGCTATAACCTGTGGTTCGGCGGGAGAGACTTTCATTCCTGTCACGGGCGGTAATGGAGAGTTTCAAGATGTTCGAATAAACGTCTTTCAACCAAAAAAAAGCCTTTTATTTCTTGCTCTATATGGAATTCTTTACATTGCAGGAATCCATCTTCATTTTACTTCTAAATATCAGTGGACCTCTCTGGTGTTCGGCATGCAGAGGTTGGTTTCCTGAAATCCAGAAGGCGCCAGAGTTCTTACAGAGCTCCGGAACCTTTCCCTTCCTGACTTCAAAGAACCAGCGGAGAACGGTTCGCTGCAATTTCTCTCCCCGCCCGCCGACACCTAGCCTTCCTTTACTTCATGATGATGGACGCGGAAGTATCATGCGGGAGTTGCATGAGTCGCTTGGGGTGCTGTCTATGGATCGTGCTGTGGATCACTCCTCACCCGCTGTGTATCGGCAAAACCTCAGATGCAACCTGTTCGAGGAGATGGGTCTGACCACCTTTCATGCGCAAACCCAGAGTCGACATTGAACGTTCCTTGACTTATTGGCGATGCCCCCCAATCCATGCGGCATAGCAACAAGACCGCAGTTGATACCGACTTTTGCCGAGGGGTTTCAAGTCGGCCTCCCAACCGGCCTCAGATCCCGACGTATGCTGAAGCATTGGTGAGGCTTCGTGGAGTTGCCGGTGGACTTGAGGTGCTTCCTCCGGCGAGGAGGAATCCGGCGAAAGTCTGACTCCCCATCCGATTTGTTTCTCCCGTCCAGAAAACTGGAACAAGGAAGTGGGCTGGTCTTCATCATGATGCCCAAGAAGCGTGGCCCGTGGAACGCCAGCTGCTGAGTGAGTGTGAACGAACAGCTACAAAGATGCTGGAGAATCGCAAAGAGACCGCGGAACAGCAAAGACATCCAACTCAACTGGACCGGAAGCAAAGACGCTACAACGCAATACATATGCAGGATCCATGATAAGGTCCTGGAACACTCCCCAGAATGGACCTTGGCCAACGCCAAGGCATTAAAAGCCATCCCAACGCTAAGGTGAACTAACTGCAGCCATGCAACGGTGCATCGGCACTAGCCAAATTGGAGCTGGTGTGCCTTGCATGCGCATCAAGATGCCTTGACCTCGCAAGGAGAGGGAATTAGCTGTCTTGGGAACAGAGTTGAAGAAACAGCGGGATAGGACGCCCCGAGTTGCACTCCACGCCACCCAAGCCAACAACACCAATGCCCCTCCCTATCGGGAGCGACGCTTTAGGGTCCTGGGTTATCACAAGACACCTGCCGCCTCCCAAGGTCCGCGTTTCCCCGCGGGCCAGCTGCACCAGGCCCTCGCTCCACCGATTTTCTCACCCATGAACCGCAGAGTCTCCCAGCGGCTCCAAGGGCCATGGAGGGATACCAGGCCCCCCGATCCCGACGCTGCCCAAGCTTCGGCCGGACCGCTTCTAAACTTCCTCCTACTTCATACCGCAACCTCGATGCACATATGGAGGAGTATGACCACTTATACTCCATCTGGAATCGCGGAGAAAATACGGACGTCTGTCCTGATGGGTGGCTGCTGACTGGTTTGTGACTCTTTTTGAGCTGCAAGCCGATTCTCACAGTGGTATTTTCAAGCCTTTACGCCCGCCTTCCAAGATCCAAACGCTGAAAATGAAGCCATCCGCGACCATAAAATCTATTCAGCAGGGCAACCGCATTCTTTTGGCCGACCGGAATCACGCAAGGGCGCTGCTCGACTTCCTCCCCTGAGTGGCCTGAATCCATGAAATGTGAATACTTCTCTGATGCCATTGACATCAAAATCCGAGAAACGGTGTTTCATCCGTATCCGCGACTATCGCTGAATGGATCGAATTGGGATCCTGCAATGCTTGATTACGCCCCATCACCGAACCTCGCTACTAACGCCTTCTGCATCGGCAAGCCAGCTCCAGCCGCTCTACTGAAACCACCTCCAAATCTTCGACGCTTTGGGATTGTGCCTCTATGAGGACCAGGCCATCTGGCTGCCAACTGCCCAAAACAGAAGTCCACCGCCCACACCACACGGCACTGCTGCTAAGCCACACACGGAGATCCGTCCTCCTCCACAACAGGCTCGCTTCAAAGCTGTTACCGGCAGATCCTGGCGAGGGGAAGCCATCAGCAATCTATGGATGTGGATCCTACTCCAGATGCGCGTGAGTGAAGGCAGCTTCCCCATTACTGTTCAAGCTGTTCTGGCCACCCTGCTAAGCATGTCGATTCTAGCCTCGCCCTCGTGATTCTGCGTATTGCCCTATTGCTTACTGCCCTGCGGCTGAAGGCGTTTAGACCGAAGTTCCCTAGCAAAGCTTTTCTTCCATATACCGCTTCACACAAATGGACGGGTAGCCCACCACTCGGAGCCGCCCGCCCTAACCGTCCTCCTTCGCTGCGCTGACCATTGGAGAAGATTAGTTTTTGATACCTGCTCCAGTGGCCAAACATTCCATTGTCCTGGCATGCCATGGTTATTGTTACATGAACCAACAAATATTATTTGGAAAGAACGATTCTGGTAGAATTCACTGATCCCCATGTGGAGAGAGTGGGGGACAGCCACCATCCAAATTTATCAATAAACCCCTGGTTTCTTCGGGTTGAACCCAATGACTTTCAATTCCGGCATTCCACCAGCTTACCAGGACTTAGCCAGAGTGTTTCAAGAACAGGAATGTGATCAATTCCCCCATAGAGACACACACTGACTGCAGTAATCATATTATTACAGCGCCCGGGCTCAATCCACCAAGGGTAGGACCCATCGATGAGCTCTAACGAAGAGAAGGAACTCCGGCTCTCTTTAGATATAAAACCTTTGCTCATGGATTCATAATGGCGGCTACTCTCAAACAGCGACGCTGCTCCCCAACTTCCATTTAAAGAAAAGGACGGTCTTTAAGACTTCAATGGTGATTAAATGCTGTTTCCATGTTCAATAATACCCTTTGCCCTTAATCAAGGACCTCCTTAGACATTGGGCAAGTGACTTACTTCGTTGATTTGAGGGTTTCAATACTGGTGAGAGTCATTGTAATATGGAAGGCTACTTAACATTTAACAACAGCATTACCAAATTTGGACAGTATGAATACTACCATGCCATTCGTTAGCTGGGGCACCCGCTTATTCCCTCATCAATGAAGTTTCTTTGCATGACTTACTATATATAAAAGGAGTAGTTGTGTACTTAGACGCATGTTTTAATTTATTCACAAACCATGGAGGAGAGCATGAGGCTTTGTTCGGGAAGTACGGCACCTGTCAACAACCTCGCGAAAAAACTGTCTAAGTGTTGCTTTTCATCAATCCTCCATATTTAGGCTAAGATTCATCATCTGAGGGTTTAAAATGGATCCTGCGAAGATTACGACGCAGTCCTCCAGCTCGGCTCGCTCCCCACCGAAAGAGTCTAACTCTTCCTAGACGTTAATTTTATCGTGGATTTTTATACCTCCCAATTTGCTGAACTAACCCTTCCACTCACAGACCTCTACGTGACTAAGGGTAAAGACTCAGGCTGCTAAGCCCTGGAGCTCCCTCCCTTGGTCTCAGGACAAACAGCCTTCCAACTTTGAATCGCTTTCACTACCTGTTCGTCTTAAAAACACCCCCACTCCAGACCTCCTCGGAGAAACACGGATGCTTCGGATACAGCTAGCGAGTCTGTTGCAGAGAAATAAAGATGGTAGGCTTGTTCCGTGCTTACTATCGTGCACTCAACTGACCGTAGATAAAGAGACTGCTGCCATCAAGGTAGCGGCTTCACTTGGCGCCACTGGCTTGAGATAAAACACCCCTTCCAGGTTTGGTCGGATCACAAGAATTTGGCTGCCCTCTCCACCTCCCCTACCAAAATAACCACGCTAACATTTCTTCCTTCCGCTTTTTTCTTTCACTGTCCATTTTTTTCCCCGAAAACTAGTTGATGCGCTGTCGCGCTTTCCCGGGAGGGGTGGTGGCTGCTGCATTACGACATTCCGCTGCACTGTTCTCCCCTCCCAACCAGGGCTGGCCGCCACGCCATCCGGCCTCCGCCTGCTCCTCTTCCCCATGGAACTCGAGGTGCATGAGCCGGCCGGCGGGCGACCGGGCGCTTTGGTGAATGGTGGCGCTTGGAAGGGGATTGTGCCAGTGCGCCTCCCCTGTAGCAAGTTCTCGAAGCCTGCCGCCGCCCGCTCGGCTGGACATTTTGGCTTTCAAAACACTTGCATTTAGCCAGGGCGCTTACGCGCAGAAAACATTGAGGCTTACATCAAGGTGCTCGGTTTAGCGGAGGCCAACCATCTGGAAAGCTCCCATGGACTGTTAAAACCTTCTCCTGGTTGCCTCCGTCCGTGGGAAGTTATCTCGATGGATTTTGCTTGCATTTGGCTCAGAGAGTCAAGGAAGTAGGGTGGTGGTGGTGGACCTACTTCCAAACAAGCCCATGTATTTCATCCCCTGCACCTCCATTCCCTCCTCAGCTCTAAATTACATATGCTACTGTTCATTCAAACAGTGACGCTCTACCTCCCCTCAAGGTGGTGTCCGACCGCGGGCCTCTGCACTATTTCAAAGCTGGGCTTATCACCCCGCGTAAGCCACCACGCCTTCAAAGTGACGGTGAGTCTTCCTCCTCCTCCTCTTCCTCCTCCTCCTCTTCTTCTTCTTCTTCTTCTTCTTCTTCTTCTTCTTCTTCTTCTACTACTACTACTACTACTACTACTACTACTACTACTACTACTACTACTACCACCACCACCACCACCACCACTACCCTAAAGTGTCATATTTGGAGTCCTAATTTCAAATTACTCAACTGCCATGAAGCTCACTGGGTGGGACTGATATTTCTCTCTCTCTCTCTTTCAGCCTAACCTACCTCACAGGGTTATTGTGAGGATAACCTGGAGTAGCGGAGAACTATATATGCTGCCCCGAGTTCCTAGTGGAAGATTGGGATAAAAATGTGGCAGACAGATCAGGGAACACATTTCCCATTCAAATTAAAAACATGGGTCTGATTTCTCCAATAGCTCCAGCCCTGACATTGTTGGAATCATTTAGGAATTCTTTTTTGAGGAGCTGAACTATCCCTTTTTCAATCTCAGTTCTCTCCCTCTTCCCTAGAACAGCAGCACAATGAGAGCTGCCATCTCCCTTGCCCCTCTATTGACAGCACCTAATTACATGCAAAAATCCCATACTGTACTTCAATATGAAGTAGCTGGCAAGAAAAGAAAGTAGTCTGTTGGCAGGGGCTCTCCATAGGGTCATGTCAACAAATCATCACTGGTAAAGTTGCACAAACCTTCCATTCTTCCTGGCAGACCATTCAGGCCAACCCCAAATCAAAATCTGTCAGGATTTTCCTTCCCAAGCTCCCCTCCTATTATGAACAGCACAGGCTCCAACAGCTTGATGTCCTGAGAACTTTTCTAAATGAAATTCAAATGTTTTCAGGGGAAAATATTCATATGTTGAGCCCCAATCAGAAGACAGAAATATTGCCTGCTGATTGTTGGTGACCAATGGACTACCCTGTGGTGCTCTTCCAATAGTCTCAAGAAATCCTGGCGAAAACAAGGAGAAAATATGGACAGCTTTTCCCAGCGCTAACAGTCAGAACCAAGTAATTGACATGGGTGGTACCCCTCCAGGTGGTGACTGGAGATCTTCCGCTATATTACAACTGATCTCCAGGCAACAGAGATCAGTTCACCTGGAGAAAATGGGCTCTTGTACCATTATGACCCACTGAAGTCCCTCCCCTCCCACCTTTCTCAAGCTCCACCCCCAAAATATTCGCAACCCAGAGCTGGCAACCCTAATAAGAACATAAGAACAAGCCAGCTGGATCAGACCAGAGTCCATCTAGTCCAGCTCTCTGCTACTCGCAGTGGCCCACCAGGTGCCTTTGGGAGCTCACATGCAGGATGTGAAAGCAATGGTCTTCTGCAGCTGTTGCTCCCGATCACCTGGTCTGTTAAGGCATTTGCAATCTCAGGTCAAAGAGGATCGAGATTGGTAGCCATAAATCGACTTCTCCTCCATAAATCTGTCCAAGCCCCTTTTAAAGCTATCCAGGTTAGTGGCCATCACCACCTCCTGTGGCAGCATATTCCAAACACCAATCACCAATACCCAATAATTAAGAACCATATTGTATTACAGATGGCTTCAGAACTCCCATCCCTCCCCCTTACTGGTACCCACGGGAGGCCAGATGTATATTATAAGGCGAGATGTCTATGTTACCCTGGCTGGCCAAATGTCGGGTGGAACAGATCCATTCTGCAGGCCCTGCAGAAACTCTGTAAGTCCTGCAGGGCCCCGATCTCACCTGGGAGCCTGTTCCACCCAGTAGGGGCCAGTCTTTTGACTGCTAGTCACTTTTTGTGCAAAATGTTCTGGTTTTCAAATTGCATCCTGGCAGCCATTCTAGGAGTAAGTGATGCTTCATGTTGGTCAAGCTATGCATTTTCCCACTGATGGGGCATCTGCTTGTCTGCCCATCATCGTGGAGTCTTGCAAAACTGGGTCCCCATCTTGGCCTACCCATGTGATTTGGTCAGCAAATGCAAGTTCTCCTGGCTGAAAAATCAGATCACTGTCAAGCTGTCAAGTGGGTTTGATCATTCTTGTTGACCTTGTCTGAACATCTCCTAGCACGGGGCTCAAGCATAGGTGAGATTTCCACACTTCCATGCTCTTCCGCTCACCCAGGATATTCCTCATTCTGAACATGATAACTTTTTGTTGGCCTCTTGGGAAGATTTTCCTTTTATCCATTCAGATCCAGGAAATCCACAGATGTTCACTGTGGGTTCACTCCAAATTTCTTTATTTTTCCCAGTCATTTATTTGATATTCCTTTTGTTCTAAGGTCTGTAATTATTGCTGCTCCACCAGCCAAAATGTCTCACCCCTTCCACTCAATCTCAGGCTGCCAATTCTGCTTTTCTTCTGTCACTTCAAGATGGTTCCTTGTCATGAAGGAGCATCTCTCCACCACCATTCCTTTCATCATTTTCTCAGGACCTTTGGAAGCTCGGCCTGTGTCCCCTATTGTTCTATCATTTTTCTCCAAGTGTAAACCCTGCCCTCTAATTCCCTCTAGCAGCTTACCCCTGTGACAGTCTTCACGGGTATGGATAGAGCTCACTTGAATTCAATTTTTGGATCACTGCCCTTCAGTTTAAAAGACTCAGCTCAGCAGACTGATTATAAGTAAATGCCTTCTCTTTTGGTGGCCTTGAACTTCATTTCTCTTCTCTCAAAACTCTCTAGCCTTTCCCCTTGTTTAAATTCTCTGGCTCTCCCCCTCCTCCTTGTGGCTGTTTTGGGCACCGAAACCTTGCTCAGCTGATGGCTCTGCTGTCTCAACTATCTCTTTCTCTTTATCCCTTCAGGCACAAATCCTTCTGGACACAACTGTTTTATTCTTCTTCTGCCTAAGTGCTTTCCCATGACTCCCATGAGTGTGAAAGGAAGGATGGGGTGTATACACATTATGAAGATGAGCATACAGAAAGTCTAGAGTAACCGAATCCCTTGGTTTTCAGTTTGATTTGGGGAAATCATCTATTGCTTCTTGATCAGCCACCTTGGCTGCTGGTGCTCCCAGCAGAAACGAAGGGGAGAGTGGCACAAAATAGTGGGTGGGGTCAGCTGTGATTGGTGATGCACAAGGAATTTTGTAGCACCAGGGCGCAGTGAGGTCTGCTAATGCCGATGCACAAAACATTTGTTATTCTCAATTAGACAGACCTTTTGTTCTCCCCTTGCCAATTCCACTATAACAACACAAGAACATTTTGTAGGACGTTTATGAAAGCCTATGAGATGGCTGTGAAGGTGATGAAGAAGAGTTTCTTTGCAGCCTCCGTAGCATCTGTAAGCTTTCACCCAGCCTAATTATTTAATTCAATTTGGTATTTGACATCCCTACCACTGGGATCTAAAACAAATGATCTGGAACTGGCTGTGAGGCACTCACAATCTTTTTTTGCAGATAAAGGCTGTTGTGACCTTCCGCCAACAATTGATACAGTAAGAGAACTGGAAGCCACTTGGCCACCTTCTGGTCCTATATTGGACCACTTTGAGCTGCTTTCCCCATCCAATATCGACAGAGTGCTTGTGGCTTTAAGACCTACCACTTGCCCCCTAGCCCCATGTTCTTCATGGATGGTGAAGGCCAGCGGTGAGGTGCTGTGGAACCTCCGGCTGGAAATCATCAACTACTCTTTATTAGGGAGTCTTCCTGGGGGAGAGGGTTAAAGGAGGCAGTGGAACACCCACTCTTGAAGAAACCATCACTGGATCCAGAAAATCTGGCCAACCACCACACAGTTTTGAATATACCATTTCTGGGTAAGTTAGTTGAGATGGCAGTTGGTGAACAGCTGCAGGCATTTCTGGAGGATGCACCAGTTTTATACCCCTTTCACTCAGGCTTCTGTCCTGGCTACGGGATGGATACCATGCTGGTCACCATCACAGACAAGCTCTGGATACTGCTAGATGGAGGCAGGTAAGCCCTGTTGCTGTTATTAGATCTTACCATAGCATTTGACATGGTTGATTACAATCTTTTGGCTCACCCCTATGCTGATGCTGGGATTCAAGGTGTCGCCTTGAAATGGCTAACCGTTTCTCCAGGACCAGGCACAGCAGATGACATGTGGGAGGGAGTTGTTCCGGAGGCGAAAGGGGCTATCATTTCTGCAATGTTATTAAGCATCTGTATGCGGCCCCTGGCACAGCTTGTTCAGGGCTGTGGGCTGAACTGTCACCAGTATGCTGGCAATACTCAGTTGGGTTTTGGGAAGTGTGCATTCACACACAGCTCTAATTCCTTCTCCCCACCCCACCTCCCCACCCCCATTGTATGGCTTCTAGGCAGGCAATACCCATCATTCGACTGTGCTAATTACAACCGGATTTGTGATGTTTATATCACTGCAGTACTCACAGACTACCCAGGGAGATATAGACTGTATTATCTTTCACTGATGCTTTCTGATAAGAATCCTGAAATCATGCCAAGTTGCAAAATTGTAGGTAGGGTTAGAAAGTCCCTGATTTATTTGATATCTAAATCTGTCTTTATTGTTTTTAACATGTATCTTATTTTACTTTATCTTGTGCTGGTCATGGTCTGTAGGATTAGAAGGTCCCTGATTTATTTGATATCTACATCTGTCTTTATTATTTTTACTGCATATCTTATTTTACTGAACTGCTTGTATTTTATCTTGCTTTATCGTGCGTTGGTCTTGATCTGTGAATAAACTTTGATTTTGAATTAAGCCCTTCACAAATCTGACAGATCTATCATATATAAACACCATTTTTAAAAAAAAAAATAACTTATAGTTCAGTGTTCATCTAAGCCATACCAAAAGGCTGCAAATCTGTTTTGAACAGTAGCATTTTTGTGCATATGCCATTGGAAATATTGCCATTGTGCATGTGCCATTGGAAAGATTCCAATGCAAACCTGGCTGGCAGCTGTTTGAGCCATTTGGTGCCATGGTCTCTGAAAAATCTCTTGCTCCTAGGCTTTATGAGTAGTTTTAGCAGCACCTGCTGAGAGCAGGCTCTTAGAAGGACCTTATCTGTGTTTTGTCAGAGGGATAAACTTTAGACATGCCCAAATGGCATGAAATGTTTTTATGCCAACGTTAAGTCAAAGGCTGTTGACTACAGCATGTAAGTCTCCTATGCCCAGAGAACACGAACGATGTTTGTTGCCAATTTGTGTGTTTCAGTTCGGCATATGTTCCCCACAATACCCCAAAGAAATCTCTCAGAACTGTACCATTGAAGAAGGCAGATGGAAAACATTCTGCCTTCTCGAAAATTCAGGTTACAAAGTCGCTGTGGGTTTTTGCCTCTCCGTATCATGGACCACGTTGAAACAACAATCCAAGCTCCCCCGTTCTAAATCAGAAAAAAAAACCTGACTGTGTTTCATCATAAATTAAGTTTGCTGTCATGTTAGCAGTCACTGTTTCTTGTCAGAAGCCTTTTGTGCCATGGTTTCTCGATGCCAACACAAAGCATCACAGCCCTCTGCTGGAATATGATAGATCTTATCAACAAAAGTGTTTTTCAACTGTTAGGAGAAAGAACTAAGTCAACACAGTTCTTCTCTGTTTCTGTAGCTGTGAACCATTTCCTGAGATGTTGCGTGTCTATATATGAGAAAAGAACATCTAGGAAAGTCAGACCCTGACCAAAAAACAACAAGAATGGGTCTAGTGCCCAAGTGCAAGGGAGAGCAAAGTTTATTTGCCTGCTGCTTCAGGTAGCTATACTCGAGATGAAATAGTCTCTTTTTGATGGTCAGCTTTAACTCATTGGCATTCAGTAGAGCCAGTGCGTCCAATGACAGACTCGGTTCATGAATTTTCCCCTCAACAAAGGCCACCATTTAGTTTTAGTTATGAGAGAAAGAGCCTGATAAGTGAAACTCTTATCGCAGTTGTTAAAGCACAATCATATCCAAAATTAGAAAGTCATGCACCATGCTCTTGTACGGAGTAAGTGTTGGCCCACCTCCAAACAAACAATGGGTCTAGTGGTAAACTGCACCCTAACAGATTTTATTGTAGCGAAAGCGTTTGTGAACGAGAACCTGACTGACCCAGCTCTGCATCCCACTGTGCCATTGAAGCTCACTGGGTGACTTTGGGCCAGTCATACACACTTGGCCCAACCTATCTATTGTGAGCACAGGCCTAGATCTCAGGGACGAAGGGGAACAACTACCCTAGGCAGAAAGCAAATACGCCACTGCTTGCTACACATGCATCCCTCTTGCCTACTCGCCCAACCACTGCTGTCACATGAGAGCAGCTAAGTTTCAACTAAGCTCCATTGCTAAAGATATTCCTCCTTCATGGAAACCTTTCTTCTAAACATCATATTTGCTAGTCTTTCAAATCAAGGTGCTCTGTGCTTCGCTGTGGGAGACTGTCTCAGTCTAAAAATAAATGGTGTTATGATTAGTTTTCAGTTACAAATTGAGTTAATTAAATTCCACAACCGTAACAGGCAATGCGATGTAATGGTGTCATTGTCATTTCCATATTATTAAAAGGGGAAGCGCCTTGTTCTAATCTTCCTTCCCTTCCTTTCTTTGTGGCTTGATTTTACATAGAAACTACAGGCCATTCTCTAATGACGATGAATTGTAGCAACTCTTCCATTAGCAAGGGTTCCATTACAGTTCCCAGAATCCACCAGGCACTATGGCCATGAAGAGAATGGGAAGAAGAACAGAAGAACTGAGGAATTCTGTAAGAATTTTACCTCCCAATGACTGCCTCCCACGTTAATTACTTGTCCATAATCATTTGGGATAACATGTAAGAAGAGGAGAACTTCTGATGGCATCATTGGATAGAGGTAGTTTTTGACAATAAATCCTCAAAATGTTTGCTTGCTTGAGCTGGAATCTAAGGTATTAGGGTTATCAACCCCCCAGTGATCTCCCAGAATTTGGACTGATATCCAGACTATAGGCATCAGTCCCCTGGAAGAAATAGCTGCATTGGAAGGTGTAGACAATGGCATTATACCCTGCTTAGACTGCTCCCTTCTCGAAACTCCGTTGTCTCTAGGCCCCGTTCCCAAAACCCCAGGAATCTCCCAAATGGAAGCTGGCAACCATGCTTTGAGGTGAGCTGGAGAGAGTTCACCCATCTGTAATCATATGAAATGTCAAACTGAAGGGTGTTTGAAGGGTGCTGCTCACTTCTAGGTGATCTGCTGTGGTCTGGGGTGAACTCCTTGAGTCACAACTTGAGTAGTTTGCATGAGAAGCCTCGCTGCAGCAAGCAAAAAGTCATAACAATAAATGTACATAATTTGTACATTTACAAATTCCTTCTATCAGGAATAAAGATGTAACAAAAATAAAAAGAAGGATCACTGAGACAGAAGCTTTCAAGAGGAGCAGCCAAAGGCAGAATTACTCTCCAGCTGAATAAAACTACTGCAGAACTATCTACTGTTCCCATGTCATATGTAGATGCACAGCAGATCCTGTGGCAGCTGTAGATGAGAGAGAGAAAGAGATAGAGAGAGCACAAAAACTCTAAAAAGACAGAGTAGGAGATCAGAGAAATATTGGCCTTCACTCTCTGTCCCTGAGGAAGCTGTTCCAGAAGCCATGAGCAAAAAGGGCTGTTCTTTTCACTATGTGAGACATTAGAAAATCAAAGCCAGGTAATAAGTAGGATTTTTTTCTAAAGGCAGCACATACCTGTATGTGGAGATTCCTTTCTCCCTCTTTTATTTTCACTGCAATCAAGTCCTCCTTGAAAGTGCAAATGTCCCGAGAAAACTCTCACCAGAATTCCCCCAACATGCAATTACCAGATCAGTAGTAGGAGACATGCTTTGCTCAGAGAAGTTCTCCAGTTCAATCCTTCCTATTTCCAGTTGTGATCTCAGCTATAAGCTGACAAAAAATCTTTGTCATAAATGTCAGAGAGCTACCACCATTCAGCTATTAAAATGAAATAATTCAGTTGCCAGGCACAATATTCTGACAGGGTCTTATTATTGGGAAATGGAACATTTTCTAACAGTTTTACATTTAGATTTGTAGATCTAATCTAGATCCTATCTAGAGTCACTCCAGTCTAAATCGGCTGACTTCGGTGGACTTAGACTGGGCTGATGCCGCATTGGATTGCACTGTGGGAGTTCTTCATCTGTCTTTGTTTCTGGAGACTCAGGTGATGGTCATCTCCAGAGGTCCCTTTCATCACTATCACCAGCTGTGGCTGGTTCCCCCGCACTTCACAGCTGATTTATGGCAACACAGTAGAGTTCTCAAGGCCAGAGATATTGAGAGGTGGCTTGCCAATCCCTTCCTCTGCCTAGTGACCATAGTATTCCTTGGTGGTCTCTCTTCCAAATACAAGCCAGGGCTGACCCTGCTTAATTTCTAAGATCTGAGAAGATCAGGCTAGCCTGGGGCTGCTCAGGTCAGGGCTGTGGCCACTACTAGAGCAAAAATATATTTTAGTAACTTTTAGAGAAGTCTATCTCAATGCAATCTGCATGGGATTCCCACATTAGCCTGTCAACCGAGCAGGTTCAAAATGCTACTGCCTGTTTGTTGTTGTTGAGTCTGTGCAGAAGGAAGCAATTAAGCTGGCCTTCTGAAAACTGCTCGGTAGCTACATATTTTCAGGCACAATTCATATTGCTGATTTTGACGGGAAATTTAAGCCAACCCTTCTGTCTCATCCTATTCCACTATATTGCATACTGGCATCAGACACTGGGCTGGGAATCCTGCCTTTGCCGCTGTCTACTTGGAAATTATGCCATGTCAATAACCATCCAATGGGTACAAATGAAGGTAACAGCAGCAAATCAAACTCTTTTTTATGAAGCCTGTGGTTTTTAAACAAAAAAAGTCAGGAATCCAAACTAACAATTTTTTTAGTATAAAAATCCAGCCACGGCAAATTCAAAATGCACTTCAAGACTTTACTTCAGCAAGCAGCAATCAAGAAATCCAAAGCAGTGTGGGCAGAAGCACTCTTTAGTGCCACTCAGTCATCAGCCATCCCTGCCATTTGGAGATGCCACCCTTTCACAAGAGGAGCAAAGCTGCTTCTCTGGTGTGCGAGTCAGGAGGAGAGCTAGGGAGCGCTCCGGCAGGTAATTAGCCCCGGCTGCTAATCACATCAGCCAAAGATGATGAGCAAATTAAAACTTCAGCCAAGCAGTTAGTCTGATGCTTTCCCCCAGAGTCCCACGTGAAGCAGAGCTGGTTGCTGTGAATCAGAGCAATGGAAGCTGATCAATGCTGCAGTCCCAGAGGAATGCCAAAGCTGGCTGCCGATCAAGCCCGACAACATCTAATCTCTGAAAATGACTTCAGGGGGCGGAGGGGAGAGATTCCACCTGATTTCCACAGGCTTAAGGGTGTGGAAAGCTAAAGCAAAGATTTGAACTCCAAGCTGCAACAACCCCAAAAGCTTGCTGGCCACTCAAAGTCCGAAGAATTAAAATAAGAGAATGTGAGTGCGCAGAGCCCCATCAAGTCACAGTCAGGTGTGAGAAGTGGAGGTGGTTTGCCAGTGCATTTGTCTGCAAAGCCTTCCTTGGAAGTCTTCCTTCCGAGGACTGACCCTGCTTTGTTTCCAAGATATGACAAGATCAGTCCATACCATGCAACCTTTCCTTTAAAGAAGGGTATAGAAGTCTTGTATGTTTTCCTTGATGTCTGCAGAACTTGTTAAAAGTGCAGGGGATTTGACTCAAAAAATAAGCTGAAAGGGGGCTGGGCCTAACTAGGGTCACAAATGGTTTTCTTTACTTTATTGTCGAAAAGTTTTCATGGCCAGATTCAATTGGTTGTTGTGGGTTTTCCAGGCTGTGTGGCTGTGGTCTGGTAGATCTTGTTTCTAACGTATCGCCTGCAACTGTGGCTGGCATCTTCAGAGGTGTATCACAGAGGGAAGTCTGTTACAGTGCGGACACAGTGTGTAACCAACTACTCTCTGTGATACACCTCTGAAGATTCCAACCACAGATGCAGGCAAAATGTTAGGAACAAGATCTACCAGACCACAGCCACACAACCCGGAAAACCTACAACAACCGGTTTTCTTTACGTCTTTTATTTTATTTACAGTGCAATCCTAAGCAAAGTCATATCTTTCCAAGACCACTGAAGGCAATAGGTTTAGAAGGATATAACTTTGTTCAGAATTGCACTGTTATTCACCTTTATTAAAGTTACAGTATTATATCTTGCTTTTCGATTTGCGAGACAACTTCCAAGTAACTGGCACAAAAAGCATTTTTTTAAAAAAACTTCAAAATTAAATATATATTTATTACAAAGCACATGTGATATATAAATAAACAAACAAGTCGTGTGGCGGCAAATACAGGGTTAATAATTTCAAACCTCATGCCATATATTTGCTGCCAAAATGGCTTGTTCATATGAGTGTGCTATTTGTAATAAATATATTTCAGTATACAATATACTGGCATCTAGACAACGAGGTGAGCTAATGTCGTGGCTTGCCAAGACATACAGCCTGGAAGATCTCACCATTAAGAGGAGAAACTGAGCTGACCTAGAAGGCAGCAGAAGAAGCAGCTTGCAAGAAAACTGTGTGCTGTGCTGCTTTCTCCAATTCCTCCCACTTCTCCACAAGAAGCCTTCTGGGTGACCTTGGGCTAGTCACAGTTCTCTCAGAACTCTCTCAGCCTCACTTACCAGGCAAGGTGTCTGTTGGGGGAGGGGAAGAGAAGTGATTGTAAGCCACTTTAAAACTCCTTAAAGGTAGAGATGAGTCTAAAAGCCAAACCCTCTCATTCTTCTTTTGTGATTCATGCCACTACGTAAGTGGAAACTTTTCTACATACCCAGACTAGGGTAGAAGCAATGGTGAAGGCAGCAGGAGAATTGCCGATAGAGGCATGCCTGTATGTAAAGAGTGTATGTAAGCAAGCACAATGTTTTCCAATCGCAAGAAAAAGTACTACTGAAAAAGACCAAAAAAAATCCATCATTATCTCCTAATGAAGAAGATTTAGAGCCCCTTCCCAGTGAGGGTGAATCTACTGTTGCTGAAGTGGCATCAGCAGCCAAGCCGGGTGCATATTTTTTCTCCCCCCTCTCCCCTGGGGCAATTCTGCAATCCCAGTGGAGGGACAAAGCTGCCAGAGTGCAGGCACCGCCACCAGCCTTAAATATATATTTATTACAAAGCACACATGTGATATATAAATAAACAAGTCGTGTGGCAGCAAATACAGGGTTAATAATTTCAAACCTCATGCCACATATGTGCTGCCAAAATGGCACCAGCCTTGGCACTGGGATGCGGCATTGGATGCGGAGTCAGATCCCAGCATCCCTGCCCCTACTGCCAGCATATCAGAGGTGGGCTGGAGTCGGATCCCTCCCAGCCATTCACAGCATTATGCTGGCAGCTGGGAATTTAGCCTTCTGTCGAACCCATTGGAAGTTTCTCAGCAGCAGGGAGGCATTTTCACTTTTCAAGCCTTCTCATGCCACCAAGAAACCTTTTTGGAAGTGGTGACCAAGTGTCGTTATGACGCCACAGCTGGGGGCTCGGCTCTTGGATGGAGCTGTTAGACAGATTCATGGAAGATAGGTCTATAAGTGTCTACTAGCTTTAGTTTAAAGAAGACTCCATGTTTAGAAGCTGTAAACCTCTCAATGCCACTGAAAGCAGGGAATGCCAAGGGAAGGTCTCGGCTTCTATGCCCTGTTACTGGATCTCCATAAGAACTGTTGACCACTATGTAAGACAGGAAGCTGGAACAGATGGACCTCTGGTTTGCTCCAGCACAGCTCTTCTTATGTATAAGCAGTTCTCTACAAGCAGTTCTCTAAAATCTCAAACAGGGGTCTTTCCCAATGTTTCTACCTAAAGATGTTTTAACTGGAGATGAAGCCACCGTGGACATTGTGTATGGAAACTGTGTGGTTCTACCTGATACCTATGGTCATTCCCAGAATACTGCATTGATGTCTGTGCTTCCTCTTCTTCTGATATTGTTGTGCTCCACCCCTAGTCAATGTGCCATCAGCTAAGAGTGGCAAGTCAGATTGCTTTTCACATGGAGTTTTCTTGATCACAGCCGCCACCATCTGGATTCAGCTACTAGACGATATTTATGTGATCTCCTCTTCACAGGGGTGCAGAAGGGCAGTGTAAAGGATTTTCTCTTTGCTGTTCTTCTCTGAATGCAGTGCTCCAGAGTTTGCTGTGGTAGGGCTTTCTTTGGGGCTCTGCACAGTTAGTTACCTTGAAGGGTTGTGAAATTTGTAATTGATAGCACCCAACTTGTTGCTTGAATTTGTAAAATGTTGCATTGGTTTTCATCCTGAAAGCTGCCTTGGACAACTAAGGAAAAACAGGATGTCAAGATTTTAAAATAAATACTTTGGAGCAGTGAAATGTCATTATTTTCTGATTGTAGTATCAAAGACGAGAAAAAACCCCTCTTTATTTGCCAATGACACGGGGGAGGGAGGCACAAGGCGAAGAGTGACAATTTGATTTAGTTTAACCTTGTGGCAAATGAACATTCAAGTTGGTTTAAAGGCCACTGAAGAGCTTCAGGGTACACGTTCTACGTCAAAGAAGTAGGATTTCTGGCACCTGCTTCCAGATCTGTGATGCAGCCTATCCTATCATTTTCCCTCCCCCAACTATTTATGGATTCCTCTCCCCATCACAATCTGGGCTTCTAAGTAGCTTTCTGCCAAAACAAGCTCTGATGATTAAGCTAACTACTTTCTAAGGCTCAAGGCTTATACCTCCGCTGTTTACAGTTCCAGAAATAACTTGTGGAAATAAAAGCAGATCTAAACCTCAAATGGGCCGAGAGATGTTAGAAAAGCAAGGAATTTGCAGTACTATCTCCAGACCACGGGGTGAATAAAATAATTAAAATAAACAAACAAATAATAAAACAGATACAGCAAATTTTAATTTGGATTTTAAAATGTTTCAGCAATAAGTTTCTCTTTTAAAAATAAGCTAATTTAGGGGGGGGGGGACCCCAGATCACTTAAAAGTGAATGCGTGGTTCTCTACTGAACACACAAAGCCACTTTCTATTGAGTCAGGCCATTGGTCTATCGAAATCAGTACTGTCTACTCAGACCAACATCTGCTCTACCTGGTCTCACGTAAACATCATCTGATTCTTGGACTGCTTTTACACTCTGCCCCGCAGCAAGCATATGGTTCCTGCAGGGCAGATATTCTTGCATTGACATCATTAAAGTAGCATCACCCGAGGTCCCTGATGCCCCACAGTTTGCAAGACCTGGGAAACTGCAGAGCTTCCCTCCTTCTGGGTGGCTCCAGAGGCAAGATAGAAGGTTGCTTGTTTTGGTTTATAAGAGCCATTTGAAGGTAATAGCAATATTATTTATATTGATATTGTGGAGGCTGCTTTCGTAACTTTTGCATTTTAAGAGAAATGCCTGCTGTCGATACCTGAGAAGACTAGAGAGGGAGACCTCAGGGTTTGACAGCTGGCTTTTTCCTTGAAATACAAAAGCCACAGAAACAGCCTCCACAATATCAATATAAGCAATACCGATATTACCCTTAAAGGGTAATATTGATCTTTCCTTTTGACTGGCGGCAAAAGTGGAAGTGGAAGCAGGAGATACGTTTGACTGGAGCAACATGGGGGCAGGCCATGATTATGTGGCAGGCAGTGGGGCAGCTCTTTGTGTTTAAAGAGGGAAATGCAAGCAGACCCCACTGCAAAGGGACTGTGGGGCTAGAAAACACTCCATGCATTATCGGCCTTGGTCTTATTAGCTGCAGATGTTGTGCACTGAAGCTGTTTTGCATACAAAGCTGATTTTTTTACAAGTAAGCCGCAGATACTCCACAGTTTTCAAGAATTTACAATAGGATGGTTTTTTCCAGGTTTTTTCCAGGATAAATGAGGGGAAAAGACCAAATACATCTCCCTGAGATGCTTGACGAAAGGGAGGGATTACAATTCAAATACATAAATACATCTCATGAGAACACTGATGGGGATGCCAGCCTCCACATGAAATTACAGGTCTTCCCAGACTATAGAGATCAGCTCTCCTGGAGAAAATGGATGTTCTGGAGGGTGGACTTATGGCACTGTATGTCAGCAGAGGTAATTTAACGCAACAGTTGTACTCGTGGTACAGTGGTTAAGAGTTGTGGACTCTAATCTGGAAAACAAGGTTTGATTCCCCACTACTTCACATGAACAGCGAACTCCTATTTGGTGACCTGGACTTGTTTCCCTGCTCGTCCACATAAAGCCTGCTGGGAAACCTTGGGCTAGTCACAATTCTCTCAGAAATCTTTCAGCCCCACCTTACAGTAGAGAAAGGAGGGTAATAATCCAGACACTTCTTCTGTTCTTCAAATGCCATAATACTGCACTATCTTTTATTTGGGGGAATCTTGATTCTGCTGTGAACTCATATTCAATTCTTTCTAGCCTACTACTCAACATTTTGTCAGATTTATTCCCTACGGACATATTCAGAACGCACTCTCCATAGCTCGCTTGGGGACTTGAGAGTGAGACTTTGCTGAAACATGGCACATGGCTACACAAATTAATCACCGCACTATTAAGTCACCAAGTGTAATCCTGACAGAGATGGCAAAGGCTTAGTCCCCTTTCCCTGATCTCTTTCCTCTTCTCCTCCTCCCTTCCTCTTTGCTTTGATTCCATTGACAGCCAATTTCTTGGAGAGTTACTCTTGGCTGCATTGTGTCACCTCCTAATGGAATTCAAAGCTTTAATTCAGAAAGTGGCCACTCTTGACCTCTGACCCCCCTGCCACCCACTCTGCCACCCCCTTCTTTCGTCACCATGGAAATGATTAGCAGAGCTCAGAAAATGGGAGCAAGTGAAGTCTAAAGCTTTTCACAAAACCCTCGAAAGAAAGATGAATGAATGAAACTCATTCATCACAGAGTGAGAGACCCAGAGAGAAATATCACTGGAAAAGCAAGCCACAACAGAGCGAGCGGGCAAGGGAGAAAGAGACAGGGAGGAGAGAATGGGGGAGAGATAAAAGGTTACCTCATGCAGGAAGTTATGTGATTTGGAAAATAAAAGCACAGAAGATAAGATGGGACACAGTCCAGTTTCCAAAATGAGAGTTTCAGCAGAGATAGTTTAAGTCCCCACAACATTACCAAATATGTGTGTGTGCTAGTTTAATTTTGTTTTCATGTGCTGTTGCATGGTTTTCAGTGAGGATCTTCCCTGTTTCTTTCTCTTTTGTATGCCATTTTTGTGTCATTTCTACAGTATTCCAATTTTGTAATACAAGACATGACATTTGACTCAGTTTTGTGTCACATTTGCAATTGGAATAAAAAACAGCCATTAGGTTACAGTAGCAATTACATGTCATTAGAATGGTCAGAACAGACAAATGAGTGTCATTGCGAGTGGAAAGAACCCCAGCCAGAAATCAGGATTTTCAAGCGTATGCTCAAGTAATTCAGTAACATCCTTACATATGAGCAGTATGGACACCCTGCGTACAAATCATAGTTCACAAGCTGCAGTAAAACAATATGCATCTGCACAGTTTTAAAAATCAATTTTAAAACAATTCTCAGCCCTTTGTGAAGATTTTTGAGGGCACTCCTCGCAATCTGCAAACAATTTGCAATTTGAACACAGAAGTGACTGCGTGTCACTGACAACCACGAGTTCTGTTTCCTTGCCCAGTAATGTCTGTAGCCCTTCAGTAGCAGAGATAAGACTGACATCTTCCAGCATGTACGCATTGGCATCTGGTCTTGCTACAGACATACCATCTATTTATATTTAGTCATAAGGAATCAGCTGCATTCTTGGCATCTTAAGTCTCATTCTGGCCATACTGCAGAACCACAGGTAGAATTCATTAGCGTTAGCGGGGATGTTACTTGCTTTATGTGTCGCTGAGGGAGTCTAGCAATATATGTTCACCTGGCATCCATGTTGATGTCAAAGTTTCCAGCATCTCTATGAAGGAACAAATCCCAATCATTCATTCACAAACTGAGGCCTGGCAGCTTGGTTTAAAGAATTCAAGGAGGCTACAGGGAGAGATTTGCAGGCAGACCAGACCAAGAAAAAATACACATTTTAAAAAATATCTTCACACAGAATTCATGGACAGGGCTTGGCATATTTCTTGGGGGGCATTGCTTCCATGATTTGCCCTTCTTTTAGCCGCATTACAAAGCTCACCCAACCAGAAGGCAGAAGCTGGACAGCAAAACTAGGAGCAATGACCTTCATCACCACAGGATGACTTCACTTGTGGTCATACCCACAAATGCTGACATTGCACCAGGGTGACACTCTAGCACTTGCCCCAAAATTCTATGGAGCTTCTGAATGAGTACTAGAGCATCACCCCAGTGTAGCGCCAGGGCTTCCGGGGTGAACCAAAAGCGATGTCATCGCACAGTGTCAAAGACTGCTGTCCTTCCACAGTAAGTACCCACTTTCCCCCATCTTCCACACTCCCACCAGTTGCCATGCCTGTCGCCATGCCTGTCAACACTATGTTACCACCATCATCCCAGGCACAGCCTCTGTCAAGTTATTCAATACCTATTATTGTACTTGGTCATAAAAATTCTCTTTAATATTGTACTCATTTTGCCCCACTAACAAGGTAAATGGCTGATCTGCCTATCACCTGTCAGATTAAAAGATGGAAGTCCTGATTAGGCTTGTGTTCTCTGATGGCATCAGGACATAAGACCAACTCCATCAGTGGATTCATTGAGTTGAAAAACGCTGGCAATAATTGAGGGTTCTCACAGTTCTGCTTCCTTTCTACCGAAATTGTGCCTTAACCCATGTTTGTGGAATGAATGTACTTTCCACCTCTCTGATTCTTGTTGCCCTCATCTCAAATTTTAAAATGTAAGCTTTCAGGAGGAGGTGGCTTTACAACTAGGCAGCATCATGCAAAGGACAGAGTGAGTGGCTCAGTAACTAGAAAACAGGTTTTGTGCTTTAAATAGGGTGCTCAGCCATATCTCTGCCATCATATTCCTGTCAAAAGAACCTCAGGCAGACATAGGCCCCTTCTGCACATGCAGAATAATGCACTTTCAATCCACTTTCACAATTGTTTGAAAATGGTTTTTGCTATTCCGCACAGTAAAATTCAGCTGTAAAGTGCACTGAAAGTGGATTGAAAGTGCATTATTCTGCATGTGCAGAAAGGGTCAAAGTGATGGAGACCCTTCTCTGTCTGAAATACTGGAAGTTATGCCAGTCAGAGCAAACAATAAAGAGGAACACGGACCAGTGGTTTGATTCTGTATAGCAGCCGCGTATGTTCATATGTTTGTGCACACTGGTTGTGCTATTAACAATTAACAGTAAAAAGTAAATAACAATCAGGGCATCAACATAGCCTGAAGCGGGACACTGGCCAAGGCCCAGGGATTCTAAGAGGACCCATTGATGTTGTCTGAGTTTTTAGTCATTTGCTACTGCTCTGTCACCCATTCACACACTTCCCAGCACCACCAGGGAATGGGTTGTGGATGGAACAGGTGGCTGTGGGCATGGGCCATGCGAGTCTTGCAAGAAGGCTGAGGAAGGAGGTCACACAGGTGGGTGGGTGAGAGGAATTAGGACAGGTGGAAGGGAATGAGTGCGAATAGGGCCTGGGTGGTGAACAGAGAAGGGGCACCCTGAGAATTATCTGTGCACGGCCTCCCAAAACACAGAACTGGCCCTGAAAACAATCACAAATACAGAATGGATCATGTGCTATCCATAGGCCAACAGCTGAAGCCTTTGGGCATTGCTTTAAGTTCTTTCTCATATTCCAAGCTCTATGGTTCCTAAATATACTATTAGGTATGTGAGTGGGTACCTCTCTCCCATTGACTATGAATATGAACTAAGCTCTGTCTGGGAATATATATCTTGTGTGACCCTTTCTCTACTCAAATTTTAGTGAGAGGATTTCAGTTCTAGGTTTGATTTTCATTTAATGTCTGTTAAAGTTTCCTTATAAGCCCGATAATTGGATTGTGCTAGACTTAACAGGCAGCTGTTTTTTCTCTCCTGTACCTGATAGACTATCTTAAGGAGCTTTTAGGGAGAATGTTGCAAATGGGCCCTGAATTAGTGCTGCCTGTCAACATCGTGTAATTTTTTAAAGACATCCTTAAAGCTTTTCCTGTACTAAAACTGTCAAAGTAGAAGCAACATATCAAGTTCTTCCAATGATGTGTTTTCTAGTCCAGGGGACAGGGTGAGACTTGGCCGTTGGTTCTTTCCTGAGGAGGGTCATGTCAAAGATATATGCTATGAAGCAGAGAATTGCAATTCACTTCCGTGTTGTAATTAGCATAATAGACAGGCTAGCACAAACTATTTTTGGTGGCCATGTTATACTTGTGCTGTAGCGCTCACCTGAAATTTAGGTTTGGATTACATGTGTTTCTGGGGGGTGGGGTTTACACTTAAAAAGAAAGCTAAAACATATCATTTACCAACTAACTGAAAACAGATCTGTTCCCCCATATGTTATCTGATAAGCCTTCTAACGAAAATATTTAGGTTCCATTATCATACAGTAGGTAAGCATTTTCCTTCAGTTGGAGGTGCTTTAAGGCAGGAGATGACCCCCCCTGGTGGCATGCTGCTGTGCTTTTGAAAACGAGATGCACGGCTGAGGAATACCCATCAGATCTGTCCTGCAACACTGGTACAATGTCACATGTTCTGACACGCTGTTGGAACAGTTCAAATGGCCTGTTCAAGACAGGCCTGATCCTGTCAGATCTCAGAAGCTAAGTAGGGTCAGGCCAGGTTAGTGCTTGGATGGAATAAGGAAGTTCATGATTGCTGCACAGAGGCATGAAATATCAAACCTCCTGTGTCCATCTCTTACTTTGAAAACCCTGCAGAGTTGCCATGAGTTGATTACAGCTCGATGGTGCTTTCCACTGAACCACAATAAAGCTTAAAAATTGAGCCCCAAGATGATTTGATCTAATTTCAGTGCTTTTTAGCCTTCTGGCTCCCGGGAACACTTCTATAATAACTGTGTATAATCCAAAGCTATACTTTTCACCAGTTTGTTCATGAGGGCACACTTCAGCTGCCTTAGACTGAGTCAAGCCAGGATAGTGTTGCCTGCACTTACTAGCAAATCTCCAAAATCTCAGGCAGAGGTCTTGCATATCACCCGATCCTTTTTAACTAGAGACGATGGGGGCTGAATCTAGGACCTTCAGCATGCTAACTGATGTGCTACCAGCCATGGCCCCACTGAATTTGGGAAATCTATTTTTTGACACTACCATTTGAGACCCAGCTCCCTTTATACTAAAACTTCACAGTTCAATGTTTAGATATGGAGGCCTCTGAAACAAGGAACGTGTTTATTTATTTAATTTATTTATTTATTTATTAAACTTTTATACTGCTCATCCCCTAGGCAGTGAGGGTAGTCTTATACTCCAGTTGTGGATTACATTAGCCCCTGCCAGCATGGCCAATTGGCCGTGCTGGCAGGGGCTGATGGGAATTGTAGTCCACAACATCTGGAGTGCCAAAGGTTCGCCACCACGGCCCTAGGGGCTCTGGGCGGTGTACAACATAAAAACATGGTAAAACAAGTCATTAAAATCTTTAAAACAGCGGTAACAAACACTAATAGTAATAATAATAGGAGGCGTCCGACTAGCCCCATTTTTCATTAAAATTCTCCCAGAAAAAAAGGAGGGGAGGGGAGGGAGGCGAGCCACATTAGATGGTAGCCTAAATAATATAGGCTCTTAATTTGGGGGCATCCTCGGGGCACCATTTTCAGCTGCTAGTCCCTCCAAAGGTCTGGCTGAACAACTCCGCTTTACAGGCTCCCTGCGTGAACTCGTCAAGGTCCCAAGAGAGGGCCCCGACAGCCGGAGGAGAAGGGTGTCTCACTGAGGGCCGGGCCAGAGCCGTAGGGGCCCTGGCCCGCAGGGAGACCCAGCCGCATCATTGAGGGGCCAGGGGCCACTAATAAATTAGCCTCCGTTGAGTGGAGAGGCCGTGCAGGGACATACTGGGTGATGCGGTCTCGAAGATACGAGGGCCCCAGGCCGCGTAAGGCCTTAAAGGTCAACACCAGCACCTTGAAGATGATCCGGAACTCCACCGGGAGCCAGTGCAGTTGGCGCAATACAGGCTGAATATGATCATAAATGGCGCTGCCCGTAAGTAAACGCGGCGCTCGTGCTGGACCAATGTTGGCATGTGTTGAAGAGCAAATATGAGATTTGTTTGAAAAACTAAGCAAGACAGATTTCAAAGAATATCATAATTCAGCTGTGAAGCTTGCACATACCTCCTTCAAGCAGAAAGGGCTGGAAAACTAACTCCCAGTATGATTAAATAGCAAAATATCAAAGGTTTCCTTGAAGTGTAAATTTAAGCAGAAGGTAATTAACAGTGCAATCCTAAGCAGACTTACAACTTAATAAGTCCATTAAACTCAAGGGTGTCAGCAAGGTATATAACTCTGCTGAAGATTTCACTGTAATCAATTCAACATTTTTCGCTCAGTTGACAACCCTGAGGAAAATGATTGAGAGGGTAACTATACCTCAGCAACAAGCCAGAGAGAGAATCCAGATGGCAAACCAAGAAGCAATTTCAACAAACTGAGGCATTACAAGGAACACACAGGGTTCCCAAATCTTTCCCCTCATAATGAAAAAATAAGGGCCTGGAAACTACTTCCAGTTGAGAGTAGGTGGTGAGAATGCTTAATGTCGCCCTCCCCTGCCCATTCACCCCTCAAAACTCACCGTCTGTGCCATTTTAAAAACAATTTGCAACCAGGCTCTGAAACTGGGAGCAAACCCTGATGGGGGGGGAAATCTTGGGGGGGGGGGGGGAATCTGCCATTTGGAGGGGACAATAGTAAACAAACATCCCTCCCTCTCATTTGCCAATTTGGCCCCCTTCATTTTGCATTTGTAATACTTTGGCAAATATGACTTTGGAAACATATGCATGGTGGTGGTGGAATCTGTGAAAAAAGCTGGAATTGCTAGACAATACAGCTGGTGGAGCAGGAAGGGTCAGCCCTGGGGCAGGGGTGATTTATTCCTAGGAGGAGACAGAGTTAGTTGGGTGAGAAATATGACACCTTTTTGGCTGTACTTGAATATGTCAATTCTTTAAGGCGTCTGAAATATTCAAGGGAACCATTTTGCAATAAAAACATAAAGAATCAGCATGTTTGGGAAAGGAATGTATTAAGCAAGTCTTTAATTATCCAACTGCATGGTGGATGAATTGAGAGGCACATGAAGTTCCAAGAATGGGGAGAAGCTGGAGACAAAACCTTGGGAGGGTTTTAATAAGGGTTTTATCACTGGATGCCGTTTTATTTGTTTGTTTGTTTGTTTGTTTGTTTGTTTGAATTTGAATTTGTATACCGCCCTCCCCTTGAGGGCTCAGGAGGGCTCAGTCCAACAATCAAATACATTTAAAATCCATCAAAAGCAATCAATCCCCACTAAAATAAGGAGCCATAACACATAATTTACATAATTTCAGACGGCATTTAAAAGTTCTCCCCCCCCCTTCTTTAAGGCTATATTGTACTGACCGCTGTATTTTAATTTTAATTTAATGGGTGTTCGTTATATGTTGTTGTGAAGGTATGTTGTACACCGCCCAGAGCCCTTGGGGGTAGGGCAGTCTATAAAACCCAATAAACAAACAAACAAACAAACAAACAAAAGAGCAAAAGGCACTTGTGGTGGATGGGAAGCAGTCTTGCTCCAAAGGTGAAACAGCCAATCAGCAGTGAGTGCCTGTTCTGATATCCAGTCACCTTTTAGAGACCTGTTTGACTGGGGGAGGGGGCGGGAGGAGGGCAGTTTCAACAAGCTTAGAAGAAATGCATAGCAGTGTTAGCTCCACCTCAGGAAGAAGACCAAGTGACCATAGTCTGACTCTTGGGGAGAGGGCAGAGTGATATGGTCAAAACTCCTATGTGTTGATTTGTAAGCTGCTGAAGTGTGTCAGAAATTATTTGGTTCAAGAAAAAGGGTCATCTCTTTGCTCTGAGAAGGAAGAAGGAGAGTTTGAATTCATATACCCCACTTTTCTCAACCATAAGGAGTCTCAAAGTGGCTAACACAACAGAGGTGGGTGAGGTGAGGTGAGGTGAGGTGGGTGTGGCTGAGAAAGTTCTAAGAGAATTGTGACTAGCCCAAGGAAACCCAGCAGGCTGCATGTGAAGGAGTGGGAAAACAAACCTGGTTTACAAGATAAGATTCAGCTGTTCAGGTGGAGCAGTGGTGAATCAAACCTGGTCCTCCACATTAGAGTCCACTGCTCTTAACCACAACTACATCAGCGGTTCATTTTCCATTTCCAAAGAAAGGAAGGTTGTAATGTCCATCAAAATAAGAAAGTCTTCATCAGTGGTCAAACCGAGGGCATATGGATGCTATGCACCTGCCTGGAAAGAGCTGAGTACTTTGACAGACTGTCCACAGGTAAGCAGCATCTAGAAACCCCTGGTATCCTGTTCCAATCATGGCCCTTTGGGTTTTATCCCCAGGAAGCAGTCAGGCACTAGAAGACATGCGGGCAGATGCTAGGAACCCACGGGTACCCCTTTTTGGATTGCTGTACTAGTTGATCAATCAGTCAATCCACATGGATCTCTGTCCACATGGACTGAACAAGGAAGTGGGTCAGCTCGATTGTGAATGCTTCCCAATGTGTTTTCCCCCCCATTTAAACAAAAAATGTGAAAAACCCACTATGAAGCACACAACTGCAAGGTAAGCACTGCATGCATAAATGGCCAAAGACATGATCTCTCAGTAAAGTTCCCCTTTTTCTGAGCCCGACTACTCCCAGGCTCTATCCCCAAAGCCCCAGGAATTTCCAAGCCTGAGCTGCAATCCTACTTGTGGGTCACTATACCAAAAAAGGCTGGAAATGCCTAACATAGAGCATGGTAAAGAATTCTTAAGGGAATAAACAATAGAGTACCACAACAAGCAATTGATATGCAAAGAGAACAAGTAATTTTTTTAAAAGAGATTGTTTGTTGATAATTCTTGAAATGTACTCCACTGAGAAAGGTTTTACCTGACAGCTGTAATTGTGGTGCTGGTTCTATAAACACCTACTCCATAGACATTTGTTATTTCCATTTGCGGAAAGAGCTACCCTAAGTTACGGGAATTAATCAACCAGTGGGAACATCATGGGACCATTTTACTGACTCTCAATAGCCTCTGGTGTCCAGGTACACATTTCCCACAGTCTTTTTCACACCAATCTTTATATTTTTCTGAGCTAAACAAAACAAAACCCTAGTATTGGTGTTCAGGCAATAGAAATTGTGTGTCCTTAATAATTTAAGAGAATTGGGGAAATGTATATAATACTGCTTCCTCTGGTCAATTTATTTTTAAAAGCCTTTTATTCCCCTTTTCTCCATTAAAATGCTCAATGCAATTTCCAGGGAAGAGGGATTGCTAGTCAGCAGCAAGAAGGAAGAAGTTAACAAAAGAAAGGGGAGGGGACCTATCTCTGGGACCACCAAAAATCGAAATCAACAGAACCTTTGGACCTCTAAGATTTTTCTAGGTGTTATACCACATGTTTTAATACAGTTTCTACCTAAAAGAGCTGGAAATGTGGCTTTTTTTAAAAAAAAGTGAGTGTTAATTTTTCAGGAAGCTGAACTCTGCATCTAACACCACATTCCATCTTTTCTTGCACCTCTGAAGATAGAATGACATCATAATACAATCCCTCCCAGACTAGAGATGCCACTGGATACGTCTAAGCTTAAGCACACCCATTGAAAATTACAACATGGCCCCCATTTTGCCAACAAAGAGGCACTAAAGAGTTTCAGCTGATGCTAAAGGCTGAACCAGCAATGGTGGCTGGAACCACTGACTAGTGAACTTCCTCCAAGTGGCCCTCCAGTTGCATACTCAAACTAACTAGGACAGTGACGGCGAACCTTTTCGAGGCCGAGTGCCCAAATTGCAACCCAAATCCCACTCATTTATCGCAAAGTGCCAACCTGGCAATTTAACCTGAATGCTGAGGTTTTAGTTCAGAAAAAACCGGTTGGCTCCCTCTTCCTCCACCCCACTCGCTCAAGCAGGGGCCAGCCTGCTCTAGCTTCCAGCAAGTCCCACACACACCACTCTGTGCCTCTCTAGCATCTCTGTCTCCTCTGTGTTGCCCCCCCTCCCCCCCGCGGGCAGCAGCCACCTGGAGTACAGGCACCAGGCCCTCCAACCAAGTCCTCCCTGGTCACCGCGGTGCACGCATGTCGTTCTCAGTGGCCCAAGCCAGCCTAGATGTGTGTGTGAGGGGTGGGGATGATTTTCTGCCCCCCACATGATGAACTCTGTGTGCACGTGCCCACAGAGAGGGCTCCGAGTGCCACCTCTGGCACCCGTGCCATAGGTTCGCCATCACTGAACTAGGACATGGGCACTACATGGAGTAGAAACTTTAGGAATCAATAGATTTAGGATGTCATCAATGAATACTATTATGATGGCTTGGCAAACTTAGCTAAACAAAATGTCAACATATTTTGATTAGATGAGTTTTTCTCTGAGTATAGAAATATTGTCATTAATAGAAGAAAAGGAACTTTTCAAACAAACTATTTTAAGGAAGAACAAGCAGGATGTAGACTGTGCCCATTTCAAGAAGGGATGCTCTAATATCTGCTGGTTCACCACACATCTTCTTCATCAGCCATGATCAAGGGGCCAGGGGTTTTTTTGATGGAGTGTTCATCATCCAGTCCATAGCTGTGTAGGGAATTGTTTATTCTAAAACTCCCTAACAGTATGCTATAGAACTATCAATGTTTCACACACACGTTCTCATATTGAGAGGGAATTCTATCCCTACCTCCCATGTGGTGAGCTATGAGTCTTTTCACGAAACAATCACAATTATGGCTCAGGATCCATTCCTTTTTTTCACATTAGTAAATACAGTTTGAGCTGAATTACATAACTTAGTTATATGGAGTTCCTTCACCACCTACTCTTCAGCTCAGCTTTATAGCACTTAATTCATAAAAAATTCAGTTCTCCTCACGAAACCTCTTTATTCATGGCAGCGAATGAAGAGTTGAGATATTCTCCCCCCCCCCCCAGATCCTCCCCCTTCCACCATTAAGCACATACCGTACAGGCGTTGGGGATTAAGTTCCTGTGTGCTATAAAAAATAGACACCAAACTACCCATTCGGTTTGCATTTTAGTTTCTTTCTCTTGTATCGAACATCCGACATTACTCAAAATTGCTGCAACAATTTCACCAGTGGGACTGAATCCCTGATGATAACATCGACACTCCACACTGGTGTCTTTCACATATCTCTCACATTCTGCACACACCTCTTCGGAGTGCTGGTTAAGCTCATAAATATTATGTCTAGGCTGCAGTACATGGCAGACAATTCTACTGTACATCCCTATCATTGGATCTGGATCAATGTGGCAGTTTCTACTGATTCCCCCTCCCAGATGCAGAACCCCCTCATGTCATTCCTCAGGGTCCTCTAGCCCTCAAGAACAGCATTTTGTGGAGACCAGAGGGTTGCAGGAAGAGAGGGGAGCCATTCTGCCATTGGAAAAGATAGTCTGGATTCAACCCATAAATTACAATAATTGCTCTTATCCACCAATAAGTCCTCTTTTGTTGCTACCTGGGCTGTTCTATCTCACTCTTGCATGTGCCAGTGATATAAAAATAGCCACGTATCCGCTCTAGGATTCCACAGGTTATGTAAGTGTACAGAACTGCAGATCATAAGTAGTAAGAGTTCGACCAATTTTATTAGTTACAAGAGACAAAAGAATACAAAGAATAGATTCCAACAAAAATGCTCTGCACTCAGGGACAGATATATTATCTGAGAACTGGATGGTTGCTTTTTCCTTCATGTAGCATCAAGGCTTGGACTGTTGCCAACCAGTCCAAGAGAGGGCCTCTCAGTTGGATCAAGAAGACCATTGGAGTTCACCAAATACAGTCGGCCTTGGTTATCAGCCTGGGTGGATTTTGATTTCTTGATACATGTGTTAACACATATCCAATGTCTTCCACTTAAATGTTGTTATTTGTTACTTCTTTTGGACATCCCATTTTACCTTATCCTTTTCCACTGTGCAACAGATAACATGATCAAAATGCATGAAATCTAAACTACAGACATAAGCATTGTATGTAAAATCTGCTCTACAAAAAACACTTCAGCAAACATGAATTGAATAAGGTGCATGGGATGTTTTTGCCCCTATCCTCCTCTTAGAATGGAGCAGGAGGCTCCATTGGGAAAGGGATGAGATAAGCACTTAATGGGTCCGGAGTTAAAAACCTAGTAAAGTCAGCTCCGGTTCCCAACTTCTGGTTTTTCACTGTGGCAAACGTCTACCTACAGACATTGATATAGGCGATGTGGGATTACCTGGTTACAGAACTGGGAAGAGGGTGGGGAAGAGGGTCACATGTGGAGATTGGCTAGACAGAGTAGTGTTTAAGAGCAGTGGACTCTAACCTGGTGAACCAGGTTTGATTCACCACTCCTTCACATGATCAATCAACTCTTATCTGGTGAACGGGGTTTGTTTCCCTGCTCCTATACAAGAAGCCTGGTGGGTGACCTTGGGCCAGTCACCATTCTCTCCAAAGTCTCTCAGCCCCACCTACCTCATAAGGTGTCTGTTGTGGGGAGAGGAGGAGAAAGGAGTTTGTAAGCTGCGTTGAGACTCCATATGGCTGAGAAGAGTGGGATATAAATCCAAACTCTTCTAGACCTCTAACATATCACAGAGACCAGCACCCCATATACATGCATCCAGTCTTTTACACATCCTATTCTTCTGTCTACACAGCCCTCAGGAACAAATGCTAAAAGAAAGTTCCTTTCCTGTTTTGTTTTCCCCTCTCACAGAACATATGCATGTTCATTAAAGACATTGCAAATTTCTCCTCAGCTGTAGTAGCTGATCTTGTAGAACCAATTCATCAGGAATCCTCCAACTGTTTCAATTATGTATGGGCAACTGATTCTCCAAAAAGAGAAATTCCAAGTGAGGTGAAGGGAAATGTAATGAAGAAAACACATGAACGCTGGCTAAACATTTACACTCATTGTTCTGGTAGGGAAACACAGCGGCAGGATTTTTTGTTACTCTGCCTTGGTCCCCATTGTAGGCTCAGCTGCACCCAGGCAAGCTGTTAATGGAAGTGTGAGAGACTCTCACACAAACAAAAACACCATTGTGACCTCTGGGAACACAGCAATCCAAACAAACAGCTCAGTCAGGTGACACAGGCCACTGGGAGACAATCAGGGAACCTCATAGGCCTTCCCCCAGTAACAGCAAGGCCTCTTAGCACTAAAGATGTGGAAATTTAGCCAGACTTATTTTTCCCCGTCCTTGACAATACAGAAGCAATAGCACCAGGGCTGCAGTTTCTAGGACAACTGCAAAATGAACAAAATATGCGTGTATACCTTAGAGTCAGTGAGTATAGCACTCACTTGAGTGAAGATCCCTGCTTGGAAATGGACAATCAAAAGGTCAACAAAAGGCTTCTAAATTATGATTCTTCAACACAGCTTTGTAACAAAGGAATGGAGCCTGCTCCCTCTCTCTGAAGTAATGAAAAGCCTGTTGAAATTCACAGATGTCTGAAATAAGGTTGCCAACCTCCAGGTGAAGCCTGGGCATCTTCCAGAATTTTAGTTTAATCACCAAACTACATAGATCAGTTCTCCTGGAGAGAGTGGAAGCTTTGTAGAGTGAACTCTATGGCACTGTGCCCACCTGAGTTTCCTGTCCTCCCCAGGCTACACTTCCAAATCTCCAGGAATTTCCCAACCTGGAGCTGGCAACTTTACTCCCTAATCCTCCATCAGTGGCCGGGGGGAGGAGACTTGGCAACCTTAGTGTGACCACAGCTTTGAACCCACCTCACTTTGAACAGGCTGAAAGAACTGTACAGATGAAGGTGACTCTAAGCAAGCATAGTTGTATGCAGTTGATGGATTCCTTATAGACTGCCAGCTTTTAACCTACTAAGTGATCATCAAAACAAGGATATTGAGAGATCAGTGATGGGCATATTCTGTTGTAACAGATGATAGGTCCCCTCAGAGTTTAACAGAACATCAAAACATTCTCAGAATCAATTTGAAAAAGCTATTGACTTGCCTTTCCGCCTAAATCCCTATTTACTGTAGACACACGCTCCTGACCCCAAGAGATACTGTTTGCTCAATCTGCCTTACATTAAACAGTCACTGTGCTGCTGAGATACATACAGTTCAGCGAAGATAAAGTGAAAGGTTTGCATCTGTCAGCATTTTCTAGATGCCAATCGACAAATTGCAATTAATTATCACTTTCGCAAACACTTGCAGATTCCATGAGGGTAGTTGCATACAATATCTAATCAGCTCAAGAAATTATTTCTGCATTACAAAAAAGGACACGTGTAGTATTTGGTGTGAAGATTAGATGCATGTCTTTTCCCCTTCAAATTATACTCTAGTGGGGAATGACAATCCTTTCCTATTTTTACTTCTTTCATGAAGCAACGCCACGCATTTTGGAGTTGGGGAATGGTTTCCTCTAGTTTGGAAATCATAGCTTCACTGTGAGGCTCACACGTAGTTACGGGCCTCCATTTGGGGCCTGAAATTCTCCTGACCTCCAGAGATCCGTTCCCATGGAGAAAGTGGCAGCTTTGGAGGGAAAATTGTAGAAGTTCCCATTGTGATGCCCACCAACACCTTTTCTGGTACCCACCAAGTGTTTCTAGAAAGCGAGAGGGGCCAGAAAGGATTTTTACCCAGCAAGGCTTCTGATTGAATATTGGAAATTTGATCGGCTGTGTAGACTTTTTCAAGGTTGCTTTCTTGTACTACCATAGCATAAGAATCTGTACTGTGATACTGAAGTAAAGCTGTGGCAATTATTTTGTGGCTGGCTCTGCCTCCTGCAGCAGCCATTTTGTGGCAGTCTTTTGTTGCAGCTCCCACCATGCTGAGTCAGAATTCAAAATGTGCCCAAAGGCTCAGAAAGGTCCTCTGCTGTATGGCATCACATCTCTCTGAGCTTCCTCCCCTCTCTAAACTTTTCCTTCTGCAAGCACTAGGGTTGCCTGTTGGAATCCCTGGAAGTTTTGGAAGATGGGGCTAAGCCTCATGTGATGTCACTTCTGGTCACATAACCAGAAGCGGCATCATGTATTGCTGCAATGTTCTAATGGTCTCCTAAATCTCTGTGGTTCCTGGGATCAGTTCAAGGGGTACTGAAAACAATCCAAGCATCCCAGAAGTATCATCAGAAGCATAGATTTGGGTAACTGGCAGAGCATCATGGCAATGTGTGACACCAAATCTGGTTATGGAAGTAAATTAATGGTGCTGCCAATGATGGTTCTCCCCTCCCCCCCCCACACACACACACACTTTGCTTGTGCTGCTGCACTAAGCCGTAGAAGGAGACCAGAGGCCAGGAACAGGAGATCTAGTTAGCAAGTATGGCTCCAACATATTGACCTATCTACCTATGTAGCATTTAAAAAGTATATGAGTCACCTTTCGTCTGGCAGAATGCAAGGTGGCTAATCAGTCTATGTGCTGATTAGCAACTTTTCCAAGCCAGAGTTGGTAACCCTGGCCACATATCCTTCAACCTGCGGTCCAGTTTATAATGTCAACCAGTCCTTGAAAAGAATAGTTCAGCAGCAGAGATGACTGGACTTGCTAGTATAAAAAGAGGCCCTGAAGACCTTCTTCCTAAACTCTGGATTGCCCTGAGTATGTGCAGGGGTATTATTTGCCATCAAAGTGCATGGAAGGTGCAGTGCCCCCAAGGCCAATCAGTTTATGCCTTCATTTCTCCCCCGCCTGCCCCCCCCTCAGACCCTGAGCACCATCTCTGTCACAGACTAGGTAAGCCTTTGCCTCTTTTTCCTATTTGGTGGGAACATTAGTGATCAGTTGTGGTAGAAGAGACTTCTGTCTGGCATTCATCTGCTGCATCACTGCATCTCCCACTTTCTGGGAACATGACACTAGGCAAGAAACTGCCAAGACAAACACCAGAGTGGAGGTTTTCCAACTACTTCTCAGTTGTGAATATCTGCTTGGATTTAAGAGCAGTTATGGTAAGTGTAATTTTGATTAGTAAATTTCTGATGCATATACCTAATAGACAGTGATGCACTTAGCAGAACTTCTTTTCAGTTAAATCATATCTGTGCTATGGTTGGAGGAAAGGACAGTTTCATGCTGACTTTCCACCAACAGCAGCCTGGACAGCAAACTTGAGCTTCCCAGAGCTTGGAAGTTAAGTGGAGTTGACCATGGTCCACAATTGGATGGGAAACCACAAACAAAGGACTAGGGTTGCTATGCAGAGGAAGACAGTGTACTTTTCTTGCTTTGAAACCCCAATGAGGAATTGTCATAGGTCAGCTGCAACTTGACATCACTTTATTATTATTGTTTTCACCAATCTCTGGCTATCTATTCTGCAGGTGGTACCTATTTCCCCCACAGGTACCAGGCATGAAGGGCACTTCTAAGAGGAAGGAACTATTAGACCCAAAGCTTAGTTATCTTTCCTCAACCCTCCTTCTGTCATTAGATGGAACCTCACAATTTGTCCACTTCTAATATCATGTGGGAGTATCAACCAGACTGGTACTGAAAGACAGGTCAGTGACCCTAGAGAAAATGGCAATTTTGGAGGGCAGACTCCCTGCTGAGTTCCATCAACTCCCCAGACTCTGCCCTCCATGGGCACTGCCCCCAAAGTTCCATGAATTTCCCAAGCCAGAGTTGGCAATCAGGCTCATGGCTGGAATGGATCTAGCATTATACAGAATAAAAGCCTTCCCCAAGCCATTCAGCCAACTATGTAATTGACTCTGCCATGCACAGTGATTTTGTCATATGGCACAAGCATGGCTAAGTATCCATACAGAACGAGCCATCTGTCAGGCACAAGTTGAGCCACTCTGTTGCCTCTGAAAGCCAATCTCTAAAAGCAACACTTAAAATTCCCCCAAATATCTTACATTCATTGAACCATGCATGCCGTTCACTTTCACCATTAACTATGTATTGGTCTTCATCAGCCCATTAGTAGTTTAATTACCAATGATGACAATCCTAAGCAGAGATTAGGGTTGCCAAGTCCAGGTTGAGAAATTCCTGGTGATTTCAGGGTGAACCCTGGAGAGGACAGAGTTTGGGGAGGGAAGGGGAGGGAAGGGAGCTCAGCAGGAATGTGATGTCATAGAGCCCACCTTCCAAAGCTGCCATTTTCTCCAGGGGAACTAATCTCTATAGCCTCAGTCACCCCTGGAGGTTAGGCAAAACAAAAATAATCTGCACTGGTAAAGCTGAAAGTACAGTGGAACCTCGGTTTTCGTTGGCAATCAGTCCAAAAATAATCAATGAAAACCGAAATTGATGAAAACAGAGGCAAACTTTTCCATATGACTCAATGTAAATCCAATTAATCCGTTCTAGGACCTCCAAAAAACATACCAAAAACACATTTTTGGTGAATAAACATAGTGTTTAATGCTGAAAACAGTAACAAACAATAACACTAGGATTGGCTTCAGAGCCAATGGACCAATGTCGCACCAGAAAGCTGTCCAAAGAGGTCTGTATCTGACGCCTCTTTAAGATTTGTCTGAAATGGGGCAAGACATTGTCAGTAAACAAGTTGCAGACACAGCCTGCAATAGCTTTGTCTGGGCGATTTTTCTCCACAAACCCCCTGCACCTTACTGCCAATCGATGAAAACTGAGGCAAATCGATGAAAACCGAGACAAATTTTTCACTGAAAAAATCGATGAAAACCAAAACCGATGAAAACCAAAGGCAATGAAAACTGAGCTTCCACTGTACTATATTACGTAGTATACACATTTAAACATACAGTTTATAATCACTTCCAACTAAACATATAGGAGGATATTCTCCCTCTTACATAATTCAAATTAAAGAATCCAGTACAAGTTCATAGCTGCGAAGAAACACAAAATATAATTTAGCCAAATAAGCTCAAACAGCAGCTATCCAAGCACCTTAAGGAGACCACACTGCTAATGTGAGTCACAGTAATTATAGCCCTATTAACAGGCTGAAGAACTGGGCAATCTACCACCAGAAAAGGTAAGACTTCACTGGAGAACATCTCAAAGCCCGATTATATGTTCCTATTACTGGTTGAAAATACAAAAGTATAAATAACACATCCCTCAGTGCAATTCCCACTTTCCAGGAACTGACTTTTTACAGTTGTATTCTCCACTGTGCCTCTGTCCTCCCAGGAAAGTATCTGAACGGCTTCGACTGCTTTCTGAATGTACATGAATGCAGAACACCTTTGCTACCTAAAATCAAGATCTATGAAAGAACTTAAGAGCTCAGTGGAATTTCAACAGCACAATGGCAAGGTCAGTTGAAACACACACTAAACAGGGCAAGATACAGTGGTACAGAAGCAGAAGGGTGGCTGGGAGGTGAACAGCTAAGCAAATGGACACAAGAGTTGCTTTCAAAGCACATGCTGTCTGTGAGCAATTTGGCCAGAGGAAGATATGTCAAGGACAGCTTCACAAACGATATTGGTCAAGCATACCCCAGAAGTGGATGGAGTCTCATTGCCAGTAACATCTGTTACAGCAACCTGGTTTTCTGTTGGATCTACTGCAAATTACTATATTTTCCTGAAAGGCAAACCAGGTTCTGAATGAATCCTATCTATAAAATTTATTTTATCTCTACACTGATTAGCAACAAGTGGTTACATTTATGAGCGGAGGTTTTATCATATTCTTCTATAGAAAGTAACCATCTTCCTAAGGGTAAAATGCATATATACTCTTCCAGAAAGGAGATCGGGGTTCTGCCCTTCCCCATTTTGTCTTGTCAACAATTGCACGGGGTAGGTTAAGGCTGAAGGAGAGTGAAAGGCCCAGTATCCCTCAGCAAGCTTCGTGACTTCATGGAGATTGGAATCCAGGTCTCCTCAGTTCCAATGAGTTTAACCACTACACCACATTACAGTGGTGGGAAAGTGGTAGTGATAGGAAAGGAACATGGTTTTACCAGAACGACATGTTTCAATGCCCTCTTTATATTAAGCAACAAAGCAGGTTTATGTGAAGCATCAAGAAATCTTTTAAAACACAACAAGAGTTCAGCAATAGAGCTGATCTAAATATTCAGACAAATGGGGTGCTGTCTGGTTTCCGGGCTGTATGGCCATGTTCTAGCAGCATTCTATCCTGATGTTTCGCCTGCATCTGTGGCTAGCAGATCCTCTGAAGATGCCAGCCACAAATGCAGGTGAAACGTCAGGAGAGAATGCTGCTAGAACACGGCCATACAGCCCAGAAACCACACAGCACCTCAGTGATTCCGGCCGTGAAAGCCTTCAACAATATTCAGACAAATGTTGCAGCAAAGCCAGTACTCTGCACAGTAGCACTTAAATGATGAGAGGTGTCATTTATGAATACTCCCCCACATTAAAAAGAACCCTGCATGTTTACTGTTTTATATAAAATGTTGGAAGCTGCCCTGAGCCCATGAGAGGAAGTCAAATGCATAAATCATAACAAGAAAAACTATCTATAAGAAGTCTATGTCAGCACGCTTCTTACTAATAGCTATTCACAAGAGACTTCTACACCAGTTACAGTGAACCTGAGACATGCATGTCAAACGTGACATACCATGATGTTTTGGGTGACACATCAACATTCACCAGCACCTAACAACAGCTATTCTCCCTGTTGGGGTCATTTTTGTAATTATTTGACACTTATTTATATAACACATAGCACCACATGATTGGACTGTATTTTTTAAATAAAATGAATATGTAAGGAATTGTTGGTCTTCTATTTGAGAGAGGAGGTGATGCACCAGCAGTCAGGCATTTTCCAAATGTTTGACATATCAAGCCCATAAGGTTTGCCATCACAGTTTTGTACTTTGAAATATTAAATTGTGTAATACCTCCTGCATTTAAAGGTGGAGCAGTTCTGTGTCAGTGCCATGTCTTTTTGCCCGCCCAAACTGCCTAAGCAATGTTGCAGACATTCTTTCTTGGTTGTTTTCAGTACAAGACAGTCTATTTGATCTTCAGTCTAAGCCTGTAAGCTTCCTTGAGCCAAGTGGAAATAGAACATAAATATTTAAACAAACAAACAAATAAAACTATGGAATACTTTAACTGGATGAGATTGCCAACTGTTCCTATTTTGACTCTAGGATTCAAAGGTTATGACCATTTCCAGACATACCACATGAGGAAACCAGAGGCTGCACTTTAAGTCCAGTTCCTCTTTGACCAAGCGATTAAAACTTTTCACCAATACAGAGCACCTTTAGATGTTACAAACACATGTCAGCAACTGCCTGCCTCATAACCTCCACACTGAGTTGGTGGCCTTTGTTCGTCATGTCTGAATAAGGATCATGACACAGAAAACAGCTGCAGCTGCACATACAACCTGTAAAATGTTCCAGTGTTCTTGACTGTGGAACAGTAGTGTCACTAGGGACACTTCCCTATTATATGTGCACAGAAACAGATGAGGTGGGAGATCATTGATATAATCTCCTTGGTATTGTTTTAGCTTATTTTAATTCTCCACCCGCCTCCCATCCTTTCATTGGTTGCTTGGTTTAGTCAAGCAACAATATCTCCATTCACAGTGAAAACACCTACTAAGACTTTTAAGTTTTTTAAAAAATGTTGGAAGATCCAGTTATGGATCTCCTTCCCCATCTGTTTTAGTTTTTAACGCTAGCCTAAAGTACCCTTCCACAGCTTTGCCTGGGACCAGAACTTGTAGATGACATGGATGATAAACTGTGGAATATACCTTAGAAGTAAATGGTGTTGCTAAGGACCAAAACGGATGTGAGAACCATCACAGATCTCCATCTATCTCTGAAAAGCAGACACGGTTTGGATGGGGGTCATGAAGGGAAGAGGGGAATGAAATCCTGCTTGGTTTCACCTATCAAAATTAGGCCCCCACTGTTTTAGTAAAGTTTAAATGGGGTGAGGGGGTTAAATAAATGAATAGACAAGTGACTGGAATTTTCTTCCTCTTCGGAAACCTGAATATTAGTAAACAGTGTCCTCACAGTACAGCCACTTAGCAGTCAAAATTGCTGTTCTGCAAATTTTTCAAAAATCATTCACATTATAAAACGACCCCAGAAATCTATTGACTATACCAGCTCCCAAAATGCACTGGGTTATAAAAGTAATCTATGAAGCCTCCATGCCACCCCCCCCTCCCCCCCCCAAAAACAGTTCAGGGAAATCCTTTAGAGATAAAATACAGCTCCTCCTAACAACTTGATGGACCTTCCAGACAACCTGGAGGACATTTAATTCACCTCAGAGAGATGTGTTGTTGGGGAAAAATAGTCCCCAGTTACAAACAGGACTACTAATTATTGATGTTACAGGTTTTCCACCTCACATGAAAGAGTTTTCAGGCTCTGGGCTTAAGTATGACAAAACACAATGTGTTCTTACCCCCAAACACAAGGTGTATTTTTGTCTTGGTGATAGCTTTTTAAAAATTATTTATGGTACAAATATACCCTAGAATATGAAATTTATTTTTAAGCACATCAGCAGTACTGAAACACTAATACCAGAGCAAAACTCAATTTGTCTTCAAGGGTTAAATCTCCTCTTCCTATGCCCAAATGAAATTTTATTTTTTGCAGACTAATGGAAATCTTCAATCTTCTTTTGTTTATGCCCTAAGAATGTAATTATTCTTTACCTCACCCAACATTCCTTGTAATTAAAAAAAAGTTTAACTAAACAAATCCAAAATACATGAGTAACCATCTGTTAGCTATTCAATCACTCCTACTCTTAAAGGGGAAATTCTACAGTAAACAAAGCAAGGGGTCTCTGAGAGTTAACCTTATTATCAGAGAGAAGAGTTTAACCTTAATTACTTGGGATTGTGGTGAGATCCCTGGCCAACTTCACCATTGCTTCTGAGCTGTGCCATTCTGGATTCAAACCACTGGCCTTGTGTCTTGAGTGCATTCCGTGCACACAGAACAATCCAGACAGAAACTCAATACTTTCCTCTCCATTTTTCCTGCAACCTCGAAGCTTTTTAATATTTATCCATATTGATCCACTATAATTTCAACCTGGATGTTATTACCAAATGGCTAAGTGGGGCTCTCTGCTGTTTCATCAAATCCACACTTAGTGAAGATCAAGGAACTTGTTCCATTATCCTATTAGTCTTCAGAAATAATCCCCTGGGGGCCCACTGCCTTCTCTTCTCCCCTTCTATGTCTTAACTAGAGCTGCCAGTTTCCCACAGAGGGCATAGAATCCCCTACTCATGGCTCTCATTTCCCACTGCTGTTTCTCCAGCCAGCAGGAGAAAAAAAATAACCTTAATAGGCCATCAGGTGATACTGTGATGACACATCCAGGGAAAACCCAGAAGTGATGTCAGTCGGTTCTAGGAATTGCCAGGAACTTTATGGTTTACCAGATATTTTCCAGTGATTTTTAGAAAATTGTTACACAGTTTCTTGGTATTTCTGGAAGTGGCATAACATTGTTGCCCACAAGCACAAGCACCATAATGCTGTTGACCACAAACACCACCCCATGTTCCTCCCTTCCCCTGGACTCCTGCCAATTGCCAGGCCATGTAACTGGTACCCCTAGTCTTGACCCCAGAGGAAAAAACAAACTGCAGAATCAACTGGAGGTTAGAAAAGGTGTAGACACACACTCCCCAAGGTAAAGATGATCAACTCTAAGGACATAAGTAAGGGGGGGGGGGTTACAGGTTCAAACCCTCCCGTTACATGTCCAAGGCTTCCCCCCCCCCCGCCCACTCCAGCTGGACTCCCAGCTGGCAGTCCCTTCTTCCTTCCCCCCCGGGGAGAAGAGACTGCAGCCCCCGGCCTCGTAGTGTTGCTTTTATAAGCACGAAGGCTGGGGGTGGAGCTTGAAAGGAGTGGCCACACACCCCACCTGCCCCTGAGGGCATGGCCATACCTCCCAAGCCCCGCCTCCTGGCCTCAGTGCTTATAAAAGCAACTCTCCAAGGCAGGGGACTGCAGTCCCTTCTCCCCGGAGGGGAGGGAAGAAGGAACTGATGGCTGATGGATGGGGGGGAAGCAGGGGACGGGAAGGGGCAAGGGAGGCTGCCGTCCCCTGCCTTGAAGAACTGAGGCAAGGATTGGAGCTTGAGGAGGTGTGGCCACATCTCCAAAGGCCACACCCACAAACCCACCCCATAAAATATCTATAGCTACGTCACTGATCATCTCTGAAACCTGTTTCACTGCTACCAGTTTTGTTGAAGTTAGGATAGAAATGACGCCTTTCTACATGCTTACTTCTCAGCTTGTAGCTTTGACTGAATGGCAAAGCATCTGCTTAGCATGCAGAAGGTCCAAGTTCAGTCCCCATCACCTCCAGTTGGAAAGATCAGGTAGTAGGTGATATAAAAGCGTCTATGGAGAGCCCGCTGCCAGAGAGAATAAAAACACTGAGCTTGATAAACTGACTCAGTAGTGTTATCCCATCTAAGTACTAACCAACTACTAACCAAGACGAACTCACTTAGCTTCCTACATCTGACAAGATCAAGATAAACTGAGCCATCCAGGCCAAGGCAAATCATCCAGATCAGGGTAAATCTTAATGGCTTTTAAGATTGCAGCCTAAATCTCTCAAAGAGAAGGCCTGGGAACAGCTGGCATTGCCACAGCTGTCCAAGTAGATCTCCAGATCCACACCACAGTCCTCCACTTGCCACCTCTGCTGCACAGTCCAGACAAGGATCTGGGAGGGCTGAAACTACTTGCCTCTGTAGGTGACCAACTATCAGACATGCCTGTCATCATAACACATGGCCAGAGAAAACTAAAGCATGATGAGAAAACCAAAGTAAGAAAGAGGTCCAGTAGCACCTTAGGTCCAGTAGCACCTTAGAAACCAACCAGATTGTCAAGAGTATACACTTCTGAGAATCAGATACAAATGACAAAATAAGTGCTGCTGCACTAAAAGAACTACCGACGTAGCAAAGTTTTTGGCAACAGCTTTATCGACAACTGCACACTCCTGTTAATCACCTAATAACCTTTTCTATTGTTGTTATTGTCAGTCTGATTGTTGTTTTATCCTATGCCTAATGAATGAATGAATGAATGAATGAATGAATGAATGAATGAGCTTTGCCTTTTGAAAGCTTAACACCCCCACCCCCGCCCCCCACCCCAAATTGTTGGTCTCTAAGGTGCTGCTGTTCTCAAATCCGGCTCTTCTACTGCAGACCAGCAGGGCCACCCTCCAAAACGAATATAACAAAGTGTCTGCTTCACTTAGAATCTTTATGTCCCTGTGATTATTCCAGCAATGCAGCTGTGGATATATTTTGTTCCATGTTGTAAAAAAAAGTGTGAGCAGAGGAGAATACGCTTGCTGACCTCCTCACAGCACCTGTTGGTGGTATCTTTCTCTCTGCTTAAATAAAGTCTTTGCTCTCAGTCCACCTGTCCTCAGCTCTTGCTGCCAGGCTGGGCTTTCTTTGGGATCAGCTGCCTGGTCAGCTTGTTGCTTCTCCATCCATTATTCAAGCTTCCGATACTTGATTCTTTGGAAACCAATTCAGTTTAATTACCAGGAGAACCGCAGAGCAGATGAGTAATTCGATGGTTTCCATATTTCGCTGGAATCGACTTCCTCAAAGACGTCAACCAGGTGGAATTTGGAAACATGTGAAACTGACCCCACAATCAGTTGAGCAGGATGAAATCCACTTGCACCCACTTGGCAAAGTGATTCTGTGATCTGATTGGAGCTCTCTGAATCTACCAGGCATTAAACCCACACTGCAAAATTCCAATAGAGTTGCCAACCTCCAGGTGGGGCCTGAAGATCTTCTGGCATTTCAACTGATCTCCAGACAACAGAGATCAATTTCACTGGATAAAACGACTGCTTTGGAAGGTGGACAATATGGTATAATATACCCTGCTGAGGTTCCTGCTCTTGCCAAATCCCACCATCCCCAGGGTCCACCACCAAATCTTGGATTTGGCCAACCCAAAGTTGGCAACTACACCCTCTGAAAACTAGCGACTTGGGTAATGTAAAGGGCTTCGCTTGAATTGCAGAGACTAAGGTAGCTGTATCCATACGTCACTGTATATTATGGTGTCATTGTACTATTTACCTCCTGGATTGTCTTCTCCACACAGGAAAATCCAGTAGCGAAGAACAGACACATTGATTGTATACATTTTTATTCCACCCATACTCCAGGGAATGCAGGACAACAAACAGTATTCTCCCCTCCTCTTTATCTTCACAACATCCCCGTGAGGCAGGTTACAGTGAAAGAGTGTGACCAAGCCAGGGTTTTCCAGGACCTACTCCAAAATTTTGACCACTACATCATGCTGGTTAAAGTGCAACTACAGGCCACTATTCAATTATATGTGAAAGCAACCTTGTGAGGTCTCTCTCAGCGTAATCCTTCTTACAAGATAAAAACTTATCCAGGGTTTGAACTCACATTTGAACTCATAGAACCCGACTTTACCTTTAACATTAAAAAGGCTTCAGGAGATGGTGTGTTGCTGCACCTCCCTTCTTTGACCCTCTAGTTTATCTGCTAAGGGTCAATATTCAAGTCCCATTCCCTCCACTAGGCAGCAAGGGAATCTGTAAAAGGCATGGGAACCACACAATCTCAGGTCCCCTTTGTTAACATTTTCTCAAAGTGGTCATGTAACCTGCTTTACAGTGTCAGAGGGAAGCCGGGTTGGGCTGCAGTAGAAGTCAGAGCCAACTTCCAACACATGGGCATGCTGGGCTCCATGAGCATAGGGGGCCCCATACTAATGTGTGTGTGTTGTGACCTGCTGTTAAATTAACAAATACTATACTGTAAATATTTGTTATTGGAAAGTGGGCATTTAGCACATTTAATAAAACATGTGTTTTATAAAACATGTTTTATTAAAGATAATGAACAGTACTAATGTTAACTTTTATGATAACAAGCGGACATTTGCAGTCCCCTCTGATTTAGTATCGTGGTCACCTCTGCAACCACACGTGCATGTATCTCATGCACTGCTTTGCCTGAGGGGGCCTATGGCACTGCTAAGACGGTCCTGGCAGAAGTGCTAGATTTGAGTCCAGCAGCACCCTAGAGCCCCACGAGATTTAGGAGGTATAAGTTTTCGAGAGGTATTTGACCAAAAGAACTGGGACTCCCAAAAGCTTACACACTCCCTGCCCTGCACATCTGATCAGCCTCTAAGATGCTACTGGATTCTAGCTCTTCTGCCAACTTTATAGTTCTGCTGTCCTTTGTTCTCCGAAGATCTTCGTTTTTAAACGACATAAACTCTTTGTTTAAAGGCATCCTTCTCACACACGTCAAGGATGCCGAACTGGGGAAAGTTGCACAAAGCCGGTTTAGCCAGCGGCTCCTGAAAGTCCACTAAAGGGAGAGAGTCCGGCAGAGACCCACAATCCGCAGCCTCGGGCTGGGTGGCATCGAAGTGCCATTCCCTGCGGGGGGGGGAGGGGGAAGCACCCGACACGGGCTGGCACGAATGGAGGGGAGTAGGCAGCGCCCCCCCTTCCGCCGGGAAGGGGCTGAGCGACATTCCTCAAAGGGGAGGGGGAAAGGCTGCCCTTCAACTTCGCACCCCACCCGAAGGGCGCCCATCAGCCAACACTGGGGGGATCCGAGAGGAAATGCCCCCCCGAAAACGCTCTCGCAAGGCCGACCAGTGTGGACGTGGCCAGAAGGAAGCGCCAAGGACAAGACCGCACCCCAGCCTCCTTTCCCCCCAAAATTGGCACCAGAGAGGGTGCCCCCCCCCCGCCCCAGCATGGCCCGATCCCCTCCCGTTACTCGACGCTTTGGAAATCGATTAGGCGCAATCGATCCGGCCAAAGGCCACCGCTCGACGCCCAACACCAAACGCCCGCCCGGGGTCGTGGCCGGGTCCTTGTCCTTCTCCCCTCTCTTCCCAGCCCCCAGCACGACTTTCCAACCTATAGAAACCGGGAGCGCTCCCACGCGCTCTCGGGAGCGCTGGCCCGACTTGGCACTGCTCTCCAACTTTGGCCATGGAGAAAAAGAGGATTTGGGGGGCGGGGGGGGAGGGGGGAGGGGAAGGGTCCCGCCCGACTTACTTGCCGTTGCGAGGCAATCTCCCGTCTCCGTCCCAAGTGGCTTCAGCTCTCCGCCGTGGGCTGCCCGCACCTTCTCCAGGCGACGCCGCTCCGTTGCCACCGGCGGAACCGCCCGCGCGCGTACCTTTCCTCGCCTCCCGAACGCGCTCCGCTCTGGGGCTTCTCGGTCTCTTCGGGTTTCCCCGCGGAAGGTTTTATGCTCCGGCGGGGAACCTGATCCTCGCTTTGACTAGAGCGGGCGGACGAGGAGCGAGCGAGCGAGCGAGGAGAGAGGAGGAGGGGCGGGAGGAGAGCGCCCGGGTCCCTCATGTGATCCGACTGGGAAGCTTCTTAAAGGAGGTCACTCAAGGGCCAGGCGCGCCCACCGGGGCTGAAAAGCAGGGAGGGGGCGAAAGGGGAGAACTTTCTGTCAGGGAGCGACGGGCGTTCAAGGGGGCACAGACATACAGTGCCGAGGAAGAGTAACAGCCGAATTGCTTATAGACTTCTGGGAACTTTACCTGGCTGCAGCCATCTGACTGGCATGTGGGCTACACACGTTCAGGGAAAGCTGTGCATCTCTCGTGCCTGCTCTTTGGATTCGGAAACCTCTTTCCGTTCCTTTTCTTAACATTTTCTTTTCATTGCGTTTTCTGACTCCGCAGCCTGACCTGTTGTGTCAAATGCATCATAGAGTCCGGCGTTATTTGTGCATCAGTAACTAAACTTTCTACATATCTTGCACATGCTAGTGAGGTACCGCTACATGGAAATGCGGTGCAAAATGCCTGTGAAAACTCAACACAATGCAAACCAATGGGAAACCAGGGCAAAAATAAAGATCTGAAACCAGCGGCTGAGAATTTCAATGGGAACATTTGCTTACCCCCCAGGCCAGACATTGTTCTTTCCAGCATACCTTTGTAAGGAAATGTGATGTACACCAGCATGGTGTAGTGTATAGCTGTCAAACTCGCGGGCCTCCAGATGTTATGGACTACAGTTCCCATCATCCCCTGCCAGCATCATCCATATCATCTGGAGGGCCTGGAGTTTGACACCTGTGGTGTAGTGGTTACTTCCCTTTGGGTTGCCCCCTTCTTGAGTCTTGCTTCTGTGTATTAAACAGCAACTGGTTAATCAGGAGAAAATTTTTCCATTACTAAGAAAGATATCCCTGGCTTCATTTCATTTTGTGTTAAAGGCACAGGACCAGAAACACCGAAAGAGAGGGGCAGTTCATATTTATGAGTCTGTAGATAACTTCCCTTCATGCTCCTGGCACTGGTACAAAGCATGCCAATGGCCTTGCTTCTGCCCTTTGAAATGCTGCAGGATGGGCAGATAGGCAACACCTCTGGCATTTGCCTGAAGGAGAAACGCTGTTCCTTCAATCCTATTTTCATTGTAATGCATCCCAGCATAGAGAACCAGCAAGGAGAAAAAGTTTCATCTTCCAGACTTGAAGTTTTTACAAAAGGAGGAAGAAGACCTAGCCCAGTGATGGCGAACCTTTTCAAGACCGAGTGCCCAAATTGCAACCCAAAACCTACTTATTTATTGCAAAGTGCCAACACGGCAGTTTAACTTGAACACTGAGGGTTTAGTTTAGAAAAAATGGTTGGCTCCGAGTCCGAGGTGCACGTTATTTGGGAGTAAGCTTGTTGGTAGTCAGTGGCTTTGCTTTGAAGCAACTGTGCAACTCTTCGAACGGGTGAATCATGACCCTAGGAGGGTTTACTCAGAAGCAAGCCCCATTGCCAGCAACTGAGCTTACTCCCAGGTAAAGGATCACGCTTTAGTTCTTCCCATGAAAATCAGTGGGGTTTAACAGTGCTTCCCCCTTCCCCCACATGACGCACTCTGTGTGCATGTGCCCACAGAGAGGGCTCTGAGTGCCACCTTTGGCACCCGTGCCATAGGTTCGCCACCACTGACCTAGCCTTTTATGGACTTCTGTTCCCATTCCTATTCTCACCTTTCTGTCTCACATGTTTATGCTACCTGTGTGTGCGTTTGTGTGTTAAGGGCTGTCAAGTCACTTCTGACTCATGGCGACCCTATGACTCAGTGTCCTCCCAAATGCCTTGTTGTTAATAGCCTTGCCCAGGTCTTATTTATTTATTTATTTATTTATTTATTTATTTATTTATTTATTTATTTATTTATTTATTTATTTATTATTTAAACTTTTATACTGCCCCATCCCCGAGGGGCTCTGGGCGGTGTACAATATAAAACATAAAAATAAATAAATTATTAAAACCTTACAAACTGAGGGGTGAGGTTTTCTTTATAGAGTCAGTCCATTTCCTGATTTCCTACTGCCTTTGACTTTTCCTAGTATTTTTGCCCTTTCCTGTGACTCTTGTCTTCTCATGTACCAAAATACAACAGCTTCAGTTTAGTCATTTTAGCTTCCAGGGTCAGTTCAGGCTTGATTTGATCTAGAACCCACTGATTTAATTTTTGGGGACAGCCCACAGTACCCATATGCTCTCTTCCAACCACACCTTTCAAAGGAATCTGCTTTCTTTCTGTTGGCTTTCTTCATCGACCAGTTTTCACATCTACACATAATAAATTGTATCGACCCATTTTAACCTTACTGTATTACTTTTATTATCTAACTGGATTATCTTTACTATATTATCCCCATATTGGAAGCTGCCCTGAGCCTGTGGGTGGATGGACAGCCTATAAATAGAATTAAATACACAAATAAATAAAATAATAGGGGATATTGTTGCATGAATTAACTTGATCTTGATTGCCAATGACACATCCTGATACTTAAGAATCTGTTCTAGCTCCTTCATGGCTGCCCTTCCCAGCCTCAATCTTTTTCTGATTTCTTGGCTGCAGTCTCTCTTTTGCTTAATGATGGAGTCAAGGAATAGAAACAATGTCCTCTGTTGGTTGTGGTGGTTTTTCTGGGCTGTGTGGCTGTGGTCTGGTAGATCTTGTTCCTAATGTTTTGCCTGCATCTGTGACTGGCATCTTCAGACGTGCATCACAGAGAAAAGTCTGTTTCACTGTGTCCAGTGAGAAGGGAAAGCTTAGTGGGGTATATTGTCCATGTCCCAGGGTGGGGAACCAATCAGTAAGTGTTTGGGTGGAATTTGCTATGGTGGCCCATGTAACCCTTCCAGTCCGGCTTCCGTGCTGGGCATGGGACGGAGACTGTTCTTGTCGCCGTCACAGACATGCTCCGTATGCAACTAGACCGAGGCGGATCAGTGCTGCTGGTGTTGTTAGATCTCACCGCAGCATTTGATGTGGTTGACCACGACCTTTTGACCCACCGCCTGGCCGCTTCCGGGGTGCGAGGCACTGTCCTTCAGTGGATTGTCTCGTTTCTCCGGGACCGGACTCAGCAAGTGTGGTGCGGGGACCAGGCCTCCCGAAAGCGCCCACTTCAGTGTGGTGTACCTCAGGGAGCGCTGTTGTCCCCTCTATTATTTAACATCTATATGCAACCCCTTTCTCAGTTGGTACGGAGCTTTGGGCTGATCTGTCATCAATACGCCGATGACACTCAGCTCATTCTGTTGATGGAGAGGGGGACGGTCATCGCCCCTGCGGCTCTCCAGCATTGTTTGGAGGCGGTTGCTGGTTGGTTGAAGCAGAGCAGGTTAAAACTGAATCCATCGAAGACGGAGATCCTTTGGCTGGGTCAGGAGGGTGGGGTGGGGGATTTCCAGCCGCCGGTGTGGGAGGGGGCTACATTGGCACCAGCCCTCTCTGTTCGTAACCTGGGGGTCCACCTGGATTCGTCTCTTTCAATGGAGACCCAGGTGGCCCATCTAACCCGGCTTGCGTTTTTCCATCTCCCGCAGGCCCGGCGACTGGCCCCCTTCCTCTCCCAAACAGATCTGGCTACTGTGATCCACGCAACGGTCACCTCCAGGCTAGATTATTGCAACTCGCTCTACGCAGGCCTTCCCTTGCGTCTGATTCGGAAACTAAAACTGGTCCAGAATGTGGCGGCCCGTCTGCTCACAGGGGGTGCCGCCAGAGACTATATTTCACCTGTGTTGCGCCGCCTGCACTGGTTACCGGTTGAATTCCGAATCATTTTCAAGGTGTTGGTATTGACCTTTAAGGCCTTGCGCGGCCTGGGACCTCCGTACCTACGGGACCACCTTGCCCCATATGTCCCAAATCGGCCTCTGCGTTTGACAGAGGCCAATCTACTGGTGATCCCTGGCCCTTCAATGATGCGACGGGCCTCTACCCGGGCCAGAGCCTTTACAGCTCTGGCCCCTGCCTGGTGGAACGCTCTACCTCCAGCTACGTGGGCCCTGCGGGACCTTAACGATTTCCGCAGGGCCTGCAAGACGGAGCTGTTCCACCGGGCTTTTGGGGAGCCCGGCCGCTGATGGCTCCCCCCCTCTGATGTCATCTATGGGTCCTGCCGCCCTTTCTCTTCCTCCTTCCTCTAAGGGGATTTAATGATTGGACGCCATCGATATATTTGATGTTGGAACGCTGCATTTAATTTTAATGGGGTTGGTTTTAACAATATAGAGCCATAATTTAATGTTTATTTATATTTGATACTGTGGATTTTACTGTGCTCTATCTATTGTTTGTTCACCGCCCTGAGCCCTTCGGGGGAGGGCGGTTTATAAATACAACAATAAATTAAATAAATAAATAAATAAAAGGTGTGGTTGAGTGCATTGTATCATGGGTGGGTTTATCAGTCCATTTTTTAAGTACTGGGAGCCAAGCTTTGTTAATTTTCAGAGTCTCTTCTTTCTTGTTGAAGTTGTCTTGGTGTTTGTGGATTTCAATGGCCTCCCTGTGCAGTCTGACATAGTAACCTTCCAAATTTTCCAGAATTAAATAAAATGTTATGTCCAGTTTTGTTTAACACATGTTCTACAACTGTAGATTTTTCAGGATGGTTAAGCTAACAGTGTCTTTCGTGCTCCTTAATACAAGTCTGAATGCTGCGTTTTGTGGTTCTTATGTAGACCATTTCCGCTGTGTCCATCTTAATTTTCTAGTAGTCATTGTTTTTGTTGTCTTGATGCTCAGCTATAGTCCTGCTTTGGGACGTTCTTCAGCAGTCGTCATGTCAAGCCTTCAGCATTTTCTGACAGTAACGTAGTAACATTGACATATCTCAAACTATTAATGCTTCCCCCCTCCCCCCCAAAAAAAATTTCTCTCCACCTTCATGTAAATCTGAACCAAGGGCTGCCAATTACTTAAGGGGAAATAATGTCCTGTCCCTCTTAATGAAGGCTTAATGGAACTTTTTTGTTTTTTGTTTATTGAAACATTTATATATCACCTTTCATCTTGGTTCAAGGAATATGATTTCTCAGGTGAAGTTATTTATGTCCATGGCCCTCCCCCAAGCTTCTACTTCCGCTGTCCATCTCCACACATTAAGCCTCTGTTAAAAGGGCAAGACAATTTTCCACAGGTCTGTTGGCACCCTCATCCTACCCTTCCCCTAAAAAGCTTACCAAAACAGTTCCCTCCTCACAACAAAGCAATGAGGTAGGTCAGTCAGGCTGAGAAAGAACAAATAGCTGTCTCATGGTCACCCAGTCAACTTCATAACTGAATCAGGATTTGAACCCAGGGCCCCCAAAGGTCTAGACCAGTATTCTTAACTTTACACTCGCACCAGCTCTTTCCTTCTTCTTGTTTCCAACAAGCAATTATTTCATGTATTTCTTGAATTTTCCTTTCTGTTCAGCCCTGCTTCTTTCAACTAACTTGCTATCCATCATCCACTCGCCTGTCTCAAATCGTATGTGATGTTTCCCTAGAATACCCACATTTGTGGTCAGTTCTGTATGACTGGCGGCTACTGTTGTAGACTGTTTAATGAGCCTATTTCTGAAAATCTCTTTGCTTCTGAAAAGTATAGGGGACTCCACAATTGCAAAATCTATTATCAAGTACAACAATTAAAGACATTATCAAGTGCAAGGCAAAGGCATATTTTGCATATATCCAAGATTAGGCCTTTCCACTTTCCAAGCAGTCTAAATTTCCTCTGTCCCACTGCAAAAATTCACTGTTGTGGGTACAGCTTTGCTCATCTAGCACCATTTTCTAATACATCTGCACAGCAGAGAAGTCTGAAGCAAAGGGGAATGTTAATCTTCTTGCTGGTTTTTCCCTGTGGTTCATTTCAACCAAACCCATTTGTACTTTTAACTCTGTTACTCGTTAGATGCGCTCTGCTCATCTGTCAAGATATGCTATGCTACTTACAGAGCAAAGTACACTGGGTCTTGAGAGGTGGCTGAGTGAATGTCTTGCATTAATCTTAAGCAATCAGATCTGGCCCATGTTTTCAAATGACCTTGGGATGTTCACTAGGGAGAATCCTGAGAAATCCAGTGAAACTGAGATAGAAAAATCCAGTCATGCAGTGGTGTAGCGCCAAGGGGACGGGTGTGTGGTGGGACAGGTGGGGCAGGGGCAAGCATGGTAGGGGCGTGGTATGCAGGCATGCCCCAGGCGCAGTTCCCCCTTGCTCCACCCCTGCAGTCATGTATGAAGTTGCAGAGTTTTAAGATAACAGTGTGTAAACTGTGGTTTGGGTCCAATCAAAGACCCAAATGCACTGACCCTACTTCTTAAATATAGGCCTTATTTCCAGGTAAATCATTATCCCTTTGAAGAGACAATAGAAGGTTCCTTTTAAAACTTCTCCTTAGTGTGTTCGCATGCACACTTATGACTCATTGCTCCTAATAACCACCCATTGCCCCTAACCACCCATCCCCATCCCCACTCTCCCATGGAAGCTTGCTGGGTGACCTCGGGCCAGTCACACATTCTCAACCTAAGTGTCCTCACAGGTAGTTATCAGGATGAAATGGAAGAGAAGAGAACAATACAAGCTGCTTTGGTTCCCCATTGGAGATAAAAGCAGGGTACAAATAAACAAATATTTTTAGGAAGCACAAGCTGTTTAGATGGATACAATCAAAGGTGTACCACCCATGGGGACATATGGGATCAAATGTCCCCTGACTGCAACCATTTGGCCACGTGGGGAACAGAAAATCACCCCACCCGCTCATCCTTCTCCCAGGGTCCATAGACTTACCTGGTGCAAAAAATGTTGTTTGGTTGTGGTGGGGGAGGGCAGCCCATACTAGTGGGAGGGAGGGGGGCAGAAAACTCAGATTTTGCACCAGGCTACATTGTCTCTAGATATGCCTCTGGATACAATGGTAAATAGAAGTAAAGAGCCATCAGCAATGAGCGGGTTGTGTGCTTTGACCTAAAGTTGTCATACATGCTCAAGAAGTGGGCTGTTGAGTTGCAACCAACTCATGGTGATCCCATGAAGGTCCACCTCATTTGCAGAAGTCAGCCACTGAACTTTTCATTTCATGAAGATGAACATCATCACCAACTACTAATACTATTGAAAGCAAAACTATAGAAGCTGGTTGGAAAAGTTGGCAACCTGGTTTCAGAACTGTGCATTGAATACTGACTTTTTTTTCACTACTCCTTGATGTATCATAAATTCAATCCAATCTGTAGACATTGGCTAGTTTTACATTCTGAAGACTGACAATTTGAGCAAAACTCAAAAAGCTCTCCTTTTCCCACAGCAGCAAATTTCCAAAGAACAGACCAAAGAGTAAATTTACCACCTGGCATTATTCCAAACTGAGTCAGTAATATTTTCCACCTGAGAAAACAAAAAAGGCACTGTACAAACTTTGCATAAATTACTTGTACCTTAATTCTTGCTAAGTAGAAAAGTCTCCTTCCTTTGCCCAAAACTAAATCATTCCTGTTGCTGTGGTCTCACTCAGTGGCTGATTATGCACAAGGCATCTGATTATGCACAAGGGGCAAATGTCCATTGCAGCAAGATTTCCAGGACGGATGTATTTCCTCACATCCCACTTTCACTTGCTATTCTCCCTGCGGCAAGGGAGACCACTTCTAGCGCAACTTTTAATTTGCTTCACCCCCACAATAGGGAGTTTTGCCAATGGGCACAGCTTTGTGCTGGACTTTTCCCTCGGTCCACAGCCAGCCCACCTAGTCTCACCCCCCCACTTGTGCTGCTTTACAAGCTTCCCCCTCCCCCTCCTCCCTTTTGGCCACTCCTTCCTGCTTCTCTAGATGCTTATATGGCTACATCAATCAAAGAGTTGGCTTTTGCATTTGTGGTGTGGATCCCTGGGGAAATGTAATCCTAGAGTGGGATCAGCCACACATGACTGTCTCCCAGGAGAAGTCAAACAAAAACTAAACAATTCCCCTCCCCAAAAACCAGCAGCAACTCTTGCAATCTACACACCTTTCAAATGCATGGGAAGGTGGGGGGGAGGGAAAGAGTGCACTTAGTGCTATGGATAATAATGCCTGGGATTGGAGGATCATTCTTGCTGGTGGGAAACCCTCTTGCTTTTAAAAATGTTACCACCACCACCACCACGCCCGCCTTTGGCACCCATGTTTGATCACCAGCCCAGAGAAAGGCACGCAATTGCCTGGTTCTGCCCCTTCCCTGTTTCCCATGCTACATTGTCAATTCACCCCCCTCCCAAATGATGCAACCAATCAGTCAAGCGAAAGTCTCCCAGTTTGGGCTGCAGTCTAGACAGGAGCCAGCCCTTCCGAACTGCAGCTTTCTGAAGGGAGGGGAAAAGAATATCGGCTCTAGTATCTTTAACTTAAGGCTGTTGATGGGTGGAGTTAAGAGAACCAGAAGGAGGAGAGGGTGACAGACAAACTGTGATGCAGACTGTGAACTGCCTCCTCACGTGTAAATGGAAAAATGTGAGGAGAGCTCTCTGTAAGCCCTGTGCGCAGAAAACAGTCCCAAGGTCCCATGGGTAATGGAGTAGAAAGCATGTTCTGGTCATTCAAACACGATTAACAGCTCTTAAATGTGGAATTCACAAAGGAATATTTAGTTTCTAATTCTGAATTTGTTTTAGAACATGGAACTGGCATTTGGTCGCTTAACGATTACAAACAAATGTTGGGATTCTTTCACATTGGAAAAATCTCTATCTCTAAAGGACTTTCCTGTCCTTCATTGTCAGTACTGTAGGACAAAACTGGCAGTATTCTCTCTCTCTCTCTCTCTCTCTCTCTCTCTCTCTCTCACACACACACACACACACACACACACACACACAAGTATTCCATGCCACAGAGTTTCATGTGTCTTTTTTTTTTGCCAGTGATGGCATCTCTCACACTCCTCTCTGAAGCTCTGCCATGATTTCATTAGCTGCCAGGTGAACCAATGTCCAATGAGCACTGTACATGGATGGCATAGGGCCAGTGGTGGGATTCAGCAGGTTCGCACCACTTCGGCAGAACTAGTTGTTAAAATGGTGCTTGTAAACAATCAGTTGTTAAATTATTTGAATCCTACCACTGCATATGGCTTGTGAGAAATAAGAAACACTGAAGCATCTTAGCTCTGGAAAGGGGGAGGGGGGAAACAGTTCAGAGAGGCCAGAAGCCAAAGTGCTCATGAAACCAAACCTCTTTAGAAAAGGGATTTATAGGCGGCCCTTAGTGTTTCTCCACTTACATTTTTGATCCTTGCCCTCAGGGTTTGCTTCAGACTCCTCAGTTTCAGATGGATTATGTATAAAGAAGAGATGGCTATGTTCTTTTTTTAAAGAAAAGAGTTATGATAAAAATTACAGAAGTCAAAGCCCTACTTTCAAATAGACTGAGAAAACAGTCTGCAAGTGAGACAGAAAGAGGGAGTGGGATCTAAGAAGAACAAGGGATGCTGGGAATTACCACATGTTCTACAGGCTACAACTTCCTGAGATAGTCTGGTGGGAGCAAAGGTTTGATAAGTTCTTTTGAACGCTCATTCAGATCCCAAAATAACAATTCGCCCCCAAGTCCATCAGTCACGTTCTATATTGGCTTCTGTGCACCTATGAGACAGAAAAGGCTCGTGTATCCCCGAAACCAGACGGCCATCTCACATTTTCATTTACTTTCCTTTTACAAATAGTATTTAATCAGAAGTATGATATTATGGAATATGTCCAACTAAGGGAGTGAAAACACCCCAAACCTCCCTTGTTTTAATACACATTTCATTCAATGCATTTATGAAGTATATTATCATCTTTGTTCTGGTGCATCAAGTGTACCCTATGGGGGATCAGTGAGGGGCTTTTCACCTGCAGTTCCTCTTCACCTGAAGTGTTAGGAACAGGATTGCCAATTCTGGCCTGGGAAATTCCAGGAGATATGGGGAACGTATCCAAGAAGGGTAGAATTCGACAAGGGGAAGGAGACCAGGACCAACAATCTACCCTTCTAAAGTTGCCATTTTTTCCAAGATTGCTTAGCCATACAACTGATGAGACACCTCCATTTTGAATGATATAATAATGAACATGAATTATATCAACTGGAAGATGATCTTGTAAAAATGCGGGCAAGACTTCAGGGATTATATTGAAGAAGTGGACACAGATATATTCCACGAAATGAGCAAAAAAGAAACCAGGGGGTTTGTCTGACCTGTTTTCACACTGAGAATTATTCTTCTATCACATGCTGTCTACTCATATGATGTCAATGGCTGATGTTTTTGGTTATATATTTATGTAGAGATTAAATTTACAAATCACTTGCTGCCCTACTTGCATGTTGCTAATATACTGTCTTGTTTAGTTTTGAGTTGCTTTTGCTAATCCAAAACTAGTTCTCTTTTTTGTGTATTTCCAAGAGAATATGTCTCTGTAGTCAGGAGATCAATTGCAGTTCTTGGAGAAGTCTGGGCCCCTCCTGTAATCCGGGCCCCTCCTGGACCCCTGTTAGTGATCATCAGCTCAGCGATAAGACTACTAAGAAGAAAGAAATAGGAGGATGAGGAGAGATGGGCAGCCTATGGAGCTGGGTAAACAATGTGGTTGGTTTTCAAATGATGGTTCTGTTGAAAATGTGAGAGATGAGATATATGGGATAGAGAAAGCAGTGTGAGAAAAAGTAGGTGTAACGCATTTGTGTTCCTATTTTGAATGTTCCAAGAACTCCTTCACAGTTTGAGGCTGCGGTTTGCAATTTGCAATCAAACTGCCATAGAAATGTGGGGGTGCGTTAATGAGCATCCCTGGTCAAAAAAGGCACTTTGAATTGTGCCCAGAATCCAATTTTAACTGGATTTAAAACAACAACAATGTAATGTGAACTGCAGTGGCAAGCAATCAGAAAGATTCCTGTCATACACATAAGCACTGGCATGGGAGCCACTTCCTTTCTTGTGATTTTAAGTCGCTGACAAATTTATGGAAATTAAGCAACCACTCAAGCCAGAACAGTTGCATGGTGCTTTCCTACATGAAAGACATCCTACTTGGATCATTATTATCTAGTATATATCTGTCTTGGCCTTCCTCCAAGAAGCTCAGATGGGCCTATGTTTTCCTTCTCATTTTATACTCATCAATAACCCGGTGATGTATGTTGAAATCAGTCAAAGGTCACTTAACCAGTGTGGTGTAGTGGTTAATAGCTGTGGACTCTAATTTGGAGAACCAGGTTTGATTCCCCACTTCTCCACATGAGCAGCAGACGTTTATCTGGGGGGACTGCATTTGTTTCCCCGCTCCTACGCATGAAGGTCACCACCTTGGGCTAGTCACAGTTCTTTGGAACTCTCTCAGCCCCACCTACCTCACAAAATGTCTGTTGTGGGGAGAAGAAGGAAAGGAGTTTGTAAGCCACATTAAGATTCCTTACAGCTGGAAAAAGCGGGTCATAAATCCAAACTCTTCTTCTCATGGCATGTGTGGTTTGAAGCTCAGTCCTCAAGATCTGACTCAGACCACCACACCACCAGAGCTTTCATAGGGAACTGTCCTTATATCACTGAGAGTATCTTCAAAGAGATGTATACTCTTAAACCTGAATTAAAGATTAAAATAATCAAATATGATCATATATATTGTCGAAGGCTTTCACGGCCAGAATCATTGGGGTGCTGTGTGGTTTCTGGGCTGTATGGCCATGTTCTAGCAGCATTCTCTCCTGACCTTTTGCCTGCATCTGTGGCTGGCATCTTCAGAGGATCCTCTGAAGATGCCAGCCACAGATGCAGGTGAAACGTCTGGAGAGAATGCTGCTAGAACACAGCCATACAGCCAGGAAACCACACACAGTACCCAAAATATGATCATACTTTGAGCACAAGTTTTATTACTGCTGGAGCAAATTACGGTTTTTGACCAAAAACTGAAATATACCCACCATTAGCAGGTCAGCTGGTTTTGGTCCTATTTCTTTGATCCCAGCACTATCAAGGTCCCCCATCAAATACAGCCTTAAGCTTTCACAGACGTGAAGCTGGGGGTCAAGTGGGGAAGAGAGTAATACAATTCCAGGAAAACAAAAAGGGAGAGTGAGAATATGGGAGCCCTTTAAAGATTTTTTTCACCTTCTGTTCCACTGCAGTTTTCAAGCTATTGAGCTGCCAACCGTCAGTCGTAAATGCCTACAGCTGCCACCTCATCTGCCATGATCAGATTTCCATTAGTGGTACTGAATTATTTAGCTGGAGTATTGAACACTGGTCTTGGGCTGCTTCTCAGGCTACCTTTTATATCATGCTTGGCCATGACAGGATATCTTCCTAGAAATTCAGTCACCCTGCAATTTGAGAAGTGCATGTGAATGCTGAGAGGGGAAATTATGGATGTTTCAGTGGATATTGTCCTAGAAATTTAGTCACCTTGCAATTTGAGACATGTGTGCGTTTAAAGGGAAATTATGGAATCTTCATTAGAATATCATACACAGTAGCATACATTTTTTCATATCTTCAGACAACAAGAAATGCAAAGTTGGGACCCCCATCCTGTTCTTCACTAGAACAATGTTATTCATCAGAGGGATATGTGAGTAGGAAGGAGAGCCCAGGAAGGCCACCAGTCAACGACGAGGATTTTGTCCTGATATTTGGTACCCTGACCTCAATTAATGTAATGAAATCTATCACATTTCCATTAGGAATGGTGTGAATTTTGTGTCAAACATGTTCTGCAGTTGAACATTCAATGTTCAATGTGTTTCTCAGACATAAGCCAATGGCCAGGTCTATTTAGGATTGTCAGGCAGAGGGGAAGAGTTGGGAGGGACCTGGGTTGGTGATGTCATGAGTAAGTTAACATTACTGTTGGGGAAAACCAGGATGTGACAGTGGTAGCTCTAGGAATCACTGGAAACACTATAGTGAAACCATAGAGTTTGGGGTGGTTCCTACAGCTACTGCCATCACTTCTGGGGTTTCCCCAGAAGTGACATCACTATGCTCGTGACACTCGTGAATTGTTTTCATTTTCCCTCAAGTGGCAGCGGGAAATAGGAGGTTGGGGCAGGATCCCTGGCTCCATCAGGAAGCTTGGCATTTCTAGGTCTGTTTGCTACCAAATGACTTGAACATCTGCCAAGCAGATTTGTGTCAGGTTTTTTTTTCAAAACTGTGCATGTGTGAAAACTCTGCTGATCAAAACAGAACAACAGCCATTTACATTGCAAGAACTACTTAGATGAACACTAAGTCATAGGTGTTCTATTTTTGAAATAGAGTGTTATTTATAACTGCTTTATATGACTTGTGAGTGATTTAAGTGTTTATTGCCTGTGGAATAAAACAGTTGTGCAGCAAGGATAGTAGGTTTAAATCAGGCTATGTAGGAATGTGCACATGTGAAAAGACAATTTCATTGTAGCAAACTGTTAGGAGCAAACAAGGTGAATCAACTAGCTGACCAGCCCTCCCCCCAAAAAACAACAACAACAGAATGACAAAGGCCCCTTCCACACACGCAAAATAATGCATTTTCAAACCACTTTCACAACTGTTTGCAAGTGGATTTTGCAGTTCCGCAAAGCTTCAAAGAGCACTGAAAGCAGTTTGAAAGTGCATTATTCTGAATGTACGGAATGAGCCAAACAGATTAACAATCCATCAAAAAACAGCTCCCTTTTCACAACGGGTGAACAGGATGTGAGACCTTTTAGTGGACCACCCCAGATTTTATAATCTTATTGGTACTCTACTGCCTTCAGATGAGTCCTTATAGGTGGGCTATGGAGAGATGCAGAAAATCCTAAATTCTGTCTTCAGCAACTCCAGCTAAAGTATCTCAGATAGTACAGAATCATCAGATAGTACAGAATCATCAGAATTTCATTGTCAGTTAGACAGGGCTGAATTGAATGCATCTAAGGCAGCTTCATGTGTTCATATTATCTGAAAATATCAGAAGTATCATCTCATTCATAGTTCCAGCCTCCTTCAAAAGTTTATAATGAAGGTACATTCATAATGAAGGGCTTTTTGTTCATCTTTTTCACTCCTAGTTTTCAACATTCTCTAATCTCTGATGGGGTTTGCTAATGTTCATACATTTGACATATATTGAATGTGAAGCACTGCTTTGTGCTTCACAACTCTTGCAGGAGCATTCTCTTTTCCATCTTCCTTTAGAAAAAGAAGAATCTTTAACTGGTCCAAGAAAAGCATGAACCCACTAAGATACTGCAGGACTGCTGTATCCCAAGTACACAGATCATAGTCACATGAATAAGGGAAAGAAGGTGTGTGGTGCCCCAGAAGTGTCAAGAGACACAGAGGAGACTCTTTCCTCAGAAGAGAGCAATCTCTCGGAAATTCTAAAAATAGCTTCAAGATGCAAGCTGGGAGGAATGTCAGTTGAACAACACTTAAAGTATAGTGGTACCAGGATTGTAAGTAATCCCATCAAGACTGTTGACTGCTGTCTAAATTGCCATCGTCACTCCAAACAGCCTTTTCACATCAGAAAAGACTTTTGGCTTGGTCTCATGTGGAAGATTGTCGGACATTATCCAAGAATGAAGTAAAATACAATCTAATTGACTTTGACACATTCCATGGCCCAGTGCAATATTCTTCAAAATCACAAAATATTCCCCAGCTTTGTTGGCAGAATTTGTAAGGGTTATTTTCTGAAGAATGGGGCGGCGGGGGGGAGAGGCAGTAATAGTTTGGCAGACTTCTACTTGGAAATTCAGCACACATACCCCATCTCTCTCTCACATACACCCCCATGAGAATAAAATAGGTTTTTACATCTGGACTGGTGGTTTCTGCACAGCACACTAATAGCATGTGTAACACATTATTAATGAATCCAGTTTCCCCTGTTTACCTTCACACTGGAGATTTCATCTCTCCAGAAAGCGATTGCTAACAGGTCGGGTTGCTGTGACTCCTTTGGTTTCTCCAAAAAGATCACTAGTTTTAAAATGTTTGTGAAACCTGGATTGAGGAAAATTATAACAGGCTGAACCCATTTGGGGAAGAGCCCTGGGCTTTCTTTCCCAAAATGGGATAAATAGCTTCCTCAGTCCGTTATATTTGGGCTGTGCAGAAACCACCATTGAGTGTGTGTGATTTTGCCATCAAGTCACAGCTGAAAACCCATAGGGTTTTCAAACTATTACTGAAAACCCATAGGGTTTTCAAGGCAAGAGACATTTAGAGATAGTTTACCATTGCCTGCCTTTGCTCAAGCTGAGAGAGTTCTGAGAGAACTGTGACTGACCCAAGGTCACCCAGCAGGCTTCATGCAGGGGGGTGGGGAGTTGAATTCAGTCCTCCAGATTCAAGTCTACCATTCTTAACTAAGGCTGATTCCGCATGGGCCCCAAAAAAGCAGTGTGAAAACGATTTGAAAACAGTATAAACCCTTTTACACTATTTCAAATCCTTTTACACCATTTTCATACCATTTTCACACTGCTGTTTTTGGCCTATGCGGAATCAGCCTAATACACCATGTTGACACCCCACGAAGATTGAGGAAATGACACGTTTGTAAGAAATAATTACAAGAATTAGCAAAAAGGGATGGTACTTAGAACACTTAATGGTGTATTGTCGAAGGCTTTCACGGCCGGAATCACTTGGGTGCTGTGTGGTTTCCGGGCTGTATGGCCGTGTTCTAGCAGCATTCTCTCCTGACGTTTCGCCTGCATCTGTGGCTGGCATCTTCAGAGGATCTTAATGGTTCTTAGTGAAATGGCCAAGTTACAAGAGTTTTACTAAGTGCATGTGCCTCCATAGTAGCAGGTAGCTGGTGCCTCTTCCATCGCACACTGAGCATGCATGCTGAGAATGAGCACTTGATTTGGAGACCTCTGAAGTGAAATGGTATGTGATTCCTTAAGCAGTCAAGCCTTACGAGTCAGATAGATTCATAAATCAGGTCAGCTTCATTATGAGTTTTAAAATACGGTAACTGCAATTCAACAGAAAAATATATTGTAGAGCAAATAGTGTGTCTCCCCCACTTTGTCCTAGCCAAGTACAAGGCACCAAAAACAGATTCACTTGGAGGGCAGAACAGGACCCGTCACGACCTGTACAGGAGTTGATGATGATCAATCTGAGCCACTTGGTTCCTTGGTTTGCTTCAAGTGATCTTTAACCCTACAATGAAATAAAATCTATCTGCATTATTTTCCCCAAGTGTTGCTTTCCTTCTTCACTATAAGTCATTTGGCCCTGTGTGCCACAATTCTATATTGCACTGCTGTCTCTCTCCCTTCCCACCAGCCACTCCCAGCCTATTTCTCACCAGCACAAGCCACAGCAATGCAACTTCTCCAGACGAAGGATCCATTAAGATGGCATAAATTATACATAAATTGGACTATTGTCAAACAAGAGCTGGCAGCAACGAGGACAGAAGATTTGTGGTTAGGGAATGCTGCTTGCTGCTTTCAAGCAAGTGCGCTATTTAATAAAAGCTTCTGCGATTAATTTCGTCTGATTATTTACTCCTTGTTCTCAGTAGCTTGTTGTGTGCATGCACATTATGGTTGGAAAATATGAGCTCTGTTGTGTAAAGGGGACTCGGCTTCTGTTTTACCCTGTTGAAGACAAATGAAAACAAGAAATGGCAGATAGGGGCTTTACCAATGTCTTGCAAACTCTTAAGCTTTGGAACGGGGTAGGGATGAATGGGTCCCAGTATGTGTTTTAGGGTTGGCAGATCCCCTGTGGTAACCAGTGGGAGATGGGTGTGTGTGTGTGTGTAAAATTGCCAGATCCAGGTTGGGAAACTCCTGGAGATTTGGGGAAGGAACATGGGGAAGACCTTATTAGGGTATAATGCCACAGACCCCACTCTCCAAAACAGCCACATTCTCCAAGGGAACTGATCTCTGTAGTCTGGAGACGAGCTGTAACTTTGGGGGATCCCTAGATCCCACCTGAAGGCATTCCTAACCTGTTTTCTCACTTTCGTCTTCCGTGCTTTGTCAGGGCAATAATTTTTGTCCCAACTATTTGCTTTTGCAAATTTCCCTTTTTCTTTTATGTCATTTTCACAAATGACACAAAAATGATATCTGTTGCATACAAATGGCATGTAAAATATAGATACAAGGTAATGGTAGTCCCCTGTGCAAGCACCAAGTCATTACTGGCCCATAGGGTGAAGCCACATCATTACGTTTGCTAGGCAGACTATGTTTACGGGCCAGTTTGCCATTGTCTTCGCCAGACATCTACACTTTACCCCCAGCAAGCTGGGTACTCATTTTACTGACTTCAGGAGGATCGGAGGCTGAGGTCATTTTCCCATTTACCATCTACTGTCGCCAAGTAGCGCGGAGTCCCCCAGCACCCCCCACTACAGGGGCGGCAACAATGCAGCCGCCCCGATGCTGCCGCTCTCGCCCCCCCTCAGCGCGCGTCATTCCTGGCGCTCCTCAAAACAGCGCCTTTTGGGGAAGCCCGGGAACGCGCCAGAAATGACGCGCGCTGAGAGTAGAGCGCAGCAAAAGGTGGTCATGGTAATTGGGGAAACGACCTATGTCAATCCTGAGCTGCCTTCCATTGGGATCAAAACTCATGTCATGAGGAAAGTTTTGACTGCAATACTGCAGCTTACCACTCTGTACCACAAAGGTCCTATATACACATTCCTGGCATAAAATTGCATGAAAGAAAATATACAACCGCCATCACTTTTGATGGCAACATTAATATTACATTTCATTAATACAGTTGGTAAGGATGGTGGGGGAGAGACAACTACAGCGCTGACAGATTGAATAGAGATCTTTTGGGACTATGGACTTGTTCCTGCAAGCACTTCTGCTAGAATGAAATAGTCTGAAAGCCCGTTTGTCAGGTAAAGATCTGTAGTCCCATGTTTGAATCCCGACTCTGCCATGGAAACTTGATGGGTAACCTTGGGCCAGGGTTGCGGTGAGGATAAAAATGAAGACAAGAAAACAACGTAAGCAGATTTTGAGTCACCATAGGGAAGAAGGTCAGCATATAAATGAAGTAAATAAAACATAAACAAGGTACAATAGAAAGAGTGTAGAAAGCATAACCCTATGCATGGCAAAGAGATAAAAGGGTAGAGATCCATTGTGTGGTAATATCACCCTCCTTCAGCTTCAGAAAAGTTGCAATAACATTATTTTAATGTGTTGATTTCTCACCTCTCTCTATTACCAGAAAATTTTAAAGGAAGAAGAGAAGAAGAGTTTGGATTTATATCCCCCCTTCCTCTCCTGCAGGAGACTCAAAGGGGCTTACAATCTCCTTGCCCTTCCCCCCTCACAACAAACACCCTGAGGGCTGAGAGAGCTCCGAGAAGCTGTGACTAGCCCAAGGTCACCCACCTGGCGTGTGTGGGAGTGCGCAGGCTAATCTGAATTCCCCAGATAAGCCTCCACAGCTCAAGTGGCAGAGCGGGGAATCAAACCCGGTTAAAGGAAGTGTCCTGGTCCTCCTAAGGGAGGGGCTGGATGGCTCATCCTTCTCTTCTGGTCTTGCCTATTTTACTGATTCAGGCTACTACGTATCAACATAATTGCTTTTAAATTATTAAAGTATTTACTTAATTTATACCACACTTTTATCCCCTGTAGGGACCCAAAGAGGCTTGCGCTATTCTCATCTCCTCCATTTTACCCTCACAGTAAACCATAAAAGAGGCCATACCAAAAAAACTATCTGAACAATTTAAAGCAGCCAACTATTTTCTTGTTTTCAGTTGCTGTCTGGGTCATTCTAATTAAAATGGTCTCTCTGCCAAACACAGTGACCAAACTGACTTGGATGTGGAAAGGAATAGGAAGGGGGGAACACAGAGGGGGGAATACTTTTGTCACTAGATTACAAGAATACTTCCTGTTTTCTCTTTCTCCCACCTTCAGTATGAACACAAGTTCTTAGTTGAAGCATCCTTTTCCCACTCTCTCACTGCTCTTCAAGGGCTCAGCCAGCTGGCAGCCTCTTGATGCCCAACTTGGGGGCACTGTGCAGGGTGTCAGATGACATGAATGAGTCCTTTGTGATACCATCACAACTCTTGAACAGATGTGGAGTTGAGTGATACAATACCTGCCTGGACTCTGGATGCCTATGAAATTTTAACCGAAGACAGAATTTGGCGTTTATGTTTTAACTGTGTAGTAACGTTGCTAAAATAAATACTTGTAATTCGCTTGAAGAAGAAGATGACGACGACGAAGAAGAAGAAGAGGAGGAGGAGGAGGAGGAGTTTGGATTTATATCCCCCCTTTCTCTCCTGTGGGGGACTCAAAGGGGCTTACAATCTCCTTGCCCTTCCCCCCTCACAACAAATACCCTATGAGGTGGGTGGGGCTGAGAGAGCTCCGAGAAGCTGTGACCCAGCTGGCGTGTGTGGGAGTGCACAGGCTAATTTGAATTCCCCAGATAAGCCTCCACAGCTCAGGAGGCAGAGCGGGGAATCAAACCCGGTTCCTCCAGATTAGAATGCACCTGCTCTTAACCTGCTATGCCACTACTGCTAGTTAAGAGCAGTTTCTCCAGTTTCTCCCTGAAATCCAGCAGTCTCTTTCTTTCCCTCTTCTTAGGAATGTGAAGTCTGCTTTGAAGCAATTCTGTTTTGATCAAAAGAGAAATTTGGAGAGAAGAGTGACAGGGAGGGTGGTTCTGCAGAATTTCACTTTTTAGATGCTCAGAGGCAATCGATGTCTTCCAAAACCTTCCTAGCCTCTTGCTAGAGTGCCACCCTGTGGTATTCATGGTAAAATAACCACCACTGTTGCAAAAGGGTGCATTGATTTCTCTTCTAAGAGAAATGAAAGAGAAATCCCTCGTTTAAAAGGGAAAAGAAGAGTAAGAGGAATTAATGGCAATAGCTTCAAAAATAAATTTTTAAAAAAGGAATTCTCTCCTGTCCTTTGCCTTGGGACTAGATAATGTGCATTGGAAAGACAATGGGCCAGAATTTGATTTTTGGCAGTGTAGGTGAAATTGACCCTGTCCTGAATGACTCAGCCTAGCTGGAGCTCATCAGATCTCAGAAGCTAAGTGGGGTGTGCTCTGGTTACTACTTGGATAGGAGACCACAGGGGAAGTCAAAGGTTGATATGCAGAGGCAGACAACTACCATTGTACATTTCTTACCTGAATGTTGTTCATAAGTCAGCTGCAACTTGACGGCACTTTATATACACCCAAACAAAACAATTCAGAAGCAGTTCATGAGGTGAGAGCCATCTTTCCTCTCTGTCTAAATTCTACAGTGGCTCAGAAAGGGTACTAAACTGCTTAACATATTCCACCACCAGTAAAAGCCATAAGAAATTTAGTTCCCAAATGAGAACCGGTGTGGTGAAGAAATCAGGGTGTTATGCTAAGACAAAGTTGCCCTCACTGAGCTACGGAACTCACTGGGAGACCTTGGACCATTCTCTCTCTCTCTCTCTCTCTCTCTCACACACACACACACACACACACACACACACGCACGCACGCACACACACGCACACACACCCCAACTCTAATCTGTTTCATGCAAATTTTGAGAAGAGAAAAAGAATAGGAGAAGCACCTTGGAAGAAAGGAGGGATTTTAAAAAAAAAAACCCTAACAGGATAACAGATCATTCTTATGGTTGTTGGAGAAATGAAGTAGATTCAGTGGGTTGTTTTTTTTGCTTATTCTGTTTTTGTCTCTCTCTCACTCTCTCTCGAAAATAGCCCTCCCTGCTAGTAGCTCTATTTGCAAAACTTCTTCTGAATGATGGGCTGATGGTCGAAACTGACAGTATGGAATCTCCCCAACAGAGGATGCATTGGACTTCAGTGCTGCAGGCAATTGACTCTGCCGCTGAGCCAGGCTCCCACAAATTGAGATGACGGCCTCCTCCAATGCTAGATTTGGCTGAGTTCTATCATGCAATGCCACTTGCCCTTCTTCCTGCTCCATAGCAGGGGCTCCAATTTATGAGCTATGTGTATAAGCTGCTTGCCATCCAGAAGATCTTCCCTATTTATTGAAGGAGAAAGATCTGAATCCTGAATCTTACTATTTCTTTTTACAGGCATATCTGTTTCCTCCACTGGGGAAGAAAAAGCCCGTATGAGTTGCAAATCCAACATACATATTGGAGCAATGACTAATTTCTGTATGGGGCCCGCTGCTGCATCCTTAGTACACAATGTAATTACATTTTGAGTGCGTACTGCAAAATGAAATGCCTAACGATCTGGATTTGAAGCTATGAGGGAAAGCCTTGTAATTAATAGGACAGATGAACAATGCCTCTCTGCACTTCATTCACCATGGTGAGTAATAAAACAATGGGTCTAGCCCATAAATCTGACCTCCGTTATCGATTGGAGAAAATTCCTACTGAGTTGTAGTGACAGCCCAATAAAATGTTATTGGTTCCCATATAAAATGGACCCTCCGTGACCGAATGATGATATCGACGTTTATATGTGCCCGCATTAGAAGTTGCACCCATAATGTAATGGCATCCAAGGTGGCAAATTAATTGCAGTTAAAAAAATAATGGAGCTGAACTGTAAGTTTTTAATGGAACACCGAAAGTAAGCAAATATGTCAGTCTGGGTTTTGCTGGTAAATGGGCATCTATTTGTGTGTGTGTGTGTGTGTGTGTGTGTGTGTGTGTGTGTGTGTGTGTGTGTGTGTGTGTGTGAGTGAGGTTTGTAATTTAAAATAATAGATGCTGATTTTCAATATCCATAGTGAACAGGATGATACTATATGAGTCACCTGGTGTACATGGAATGGTTCAGGGCAGTCAGTGCAGGGGAAGTAACCCATTTATTATGTTCTATAGGTGGGGTACAGGCAAGGACTGATGGGGATCACATGTCCCCATTCTCTCTCTCCCTCTTGCTTTCCCTCCTTGTCTCCCATTGGCAGTGCCCCTCCACTCTTCCTCTCTCTCACCCATCAAGCGAAATACCTTTTTCTTTTCTGGCCCCTGGAAAAGTACCTTTTTTCCTGCTCCTCCATCCCTCATGCACTCAACTTTTTCTGTCTGCTGTTTCCAGCTTTCCCTTTTTGCCTCTCCTGCTTCTTTCTTTTAAATTTACTTCCCCCCCCCTTGTACATTTCTTCATCTTCATCCCTACCAAACATACACCTCATGTTGACACCAACTGAGACTTGGAATCCTCAGCAATGTCAGTTGTCAATTTCATAGCTGTAGCTCATTGGGACCGTGGCTCAGTGGTAGAGCATCTGCTTGGAGTGCAGGAAGTCCCAAGTTCAGGCCCTGGGAACTCCAGTTAAAAGGATGAGGTGTGAAAAACCTCTAGTGGAAATCCTGGGGAGCTGCTGCCAGTCTGAGCAGGCAGCAGTAACATATGTATAGATTTTTTATGGGGTGGGTTCAGGGGTGGGGCCACGCCCAACCCACCCATGGGGGCATAGTCACGCCACCCCAAGCCCTGCCCCTGGCCTCAGTGCTTATAAAAGCAGCTCTCCAAGACCAGGATGGCAGAGTTTTGTGCCCACCCACCCCCATGGGTGGCCACTGTGATGCTGGAATCCACCCCCAAAACAGCATCGCTTTCAATGGTGTTTAAACTAGGGAGCCCAGATTCTCCTTTTGAATCCACCTTAAAGGGATAATCTGGGGTCCCCAGTTAAAACAACACTGAAAGTGGTGCTGTTTTGGGGTGGATTATCCCCCACCCTGAAACAGCATCACTTTTAAACTGGGGACCTCAGATTGTCTCTTTAAATCCATGCCGAAGGGGGTGGATTTAAAAGGAGAATCTGGGGAAATTTGGGGGATGCCTGCTGTCAGGGGTGCAATTGTTAAACTAGCAGCACCAAACTTTCAGGGTATCTGTAGGAGACTCTCCTGATGATACCACCCAGGTTTGGTGAAGTTTGGTTCAGGGGGTGAAAAGTTATGGACCCTCAAAAGTGTGGCCCCCACCTTCTATTAGCTCCCATTGGAAAAAATGGGGGATGGGGGCACCCCCTTTGGGATCCCATAACTTTGGACCCCCTGAACCAAACCTGGATGGCAACATCAGAAGAGCCTCCCAAAAAATCCCTGAAATGTTGGTGCTGCTAGCCTAAAAGCTGCACCTCCTACAGGCCAAAAACTAAAAAACACTAAAAAATAAAAAACACAAATGGGGGGGCGGAGCTTCGGACATGTAATGGGGGGGTTGAACCTGGGGAAAAAACCCTAACCGACAGGCAGTACTGATCTTGAGTGACCAGTGGTCTGATTCAGTATAAGGCAACTTTATGTGTTCACAAAATGGCTCCCAAGATCTCATATTGCTAGTATTGTTCATTTATTTCCTTCAAATTTGGAGGAAAATATGATCTTGAATCAGGACCAGAATCCCTTTTAAAATACATCATATTGAATAAGTGTCTTTCTGATAGTAAGTGAAGGAGACATGGTATAACCTTTTTGTAACTGGCTTAACAGCACATATTCTAAAATAAAATTTGCCTGGCAAGCCAGTGTAGAATATTTTTCTGGATACCACAGTGATCAAAACCATAGACTGGCTGTGAAACCATACAACAAACCCACAAACAAAAAGACAGCACTGTACTACCAATCTTTTCATCACAAGCAATTAAAAATAGCTTGTCATTAAGTCAGCTCATTTGAATAAAAAGAAGCTCCTTGAACATCACAGATTACAGAAAGGAGGGCAGGATTGTCTTAGATGAATTTGCTGATAAAGGACATTCTAATGAGGTCTTATCTAATTCCTGGAACAGAGTGGAAAACATACAGTAAGAATCCCTATTAAAATCTAAAAGGGAACCAGAAAATGATAGGAATACCTATGCCTTTAGTTATACCCTGTTGGGAGTACAACTGGAATCAATCATGTATAGATACTGGCACATTTTGAAAGACTTACCTGGATGCTCAAATCCTCCTAGATTATGATTTAGATGCATAGCCAATCTCAAGCAGTCACTCATCAGGTCAGATTTCTCATTCCACATGCAGATTAGAGATAACACTGTAGGGCATTTCCAGTGTGGTCACTGTTCTAGATAACATCAAAAGTTTTCAACATCCTTTCAGAGATTTTAAATGGAATTTAAACTCCTCTGCCAATCGTCAAATAAAAAATGTGTGTAAATGATCTCATGTCTCTATGGTCTTCCATACGTGGGCATGCCTACCAGAATGATAAGGATCAAAATGATTGAGCACAAATTGTGAATAAAAAATAAGAACACAGAGGCGCCATTAATCCAGCAGTTTGTTGAGAACAACCATTCTGAGGAGGACATCAGGGTTTTTTGTGAGTCAAAAATGTAAATTTATGATACAATGGATGTCAAAAGGTGCCTACTGCAGACGGAGGCATGTTGGATCTAAAGACTCAAGATATATCCCCCTTAGGATTAAATGTGTACATTAATTATTCCTGTTTTCTGTAGCACCTGACATGCATGTTACTGCAGGTGCTCTTTAAGACCATTTGAGGTCAGGCTCACTCTTAGGAGTTGTCCGTGAGAAAAGAATCTGTAAAGAGGAAACTAGAAGCAGTTAATACATGTAGCCTTCAATACAAGTGAACTCCAGTTGTAAAATATTAAGATCCCAATTATACAGGAAACTGGAGTGCAAACTAGGATACACAGCTTTTATTTCTAGCACTGTACTTTTGATGGACACCTTAAGAACAGATCAAAGAATTGTTGTTTAAATGAGTGTAATGTATTGAAAGTATTTTGATTGATACAGCATTTATCTTTGCAAATATATTTATTTATTTAAATGTATTTGGTATTTTTAATACTGTAAGGATATTTTATGGACTGTAATAAATTTATGCATATGAATATACGGTAACCTGTTTATAAATCTGTATAGAATTTGCATGAAAGGTTTACCATGTCCCATAAGCAAGCAGACTGCATGAACTAAAGAAGTGGATATTAAGCCACAAAACAAGCAAGAAAACCTGGTGGCTCCTTGTTTTGCATAGACTGACTTATACTATTTATAAATGTGTTCTTATACTCACTTGTAATTTTTTTTGTACATGCTTTGAGCACTTTAGATTAAATACTTGAATATTTATGCACTCAGAAAAGTGTTTTGGGATTGTTTTGGGATTGCCAGTGTACCACTATTTATTTTTTGTTGTATGGTTTTGTCCCAAGACCTCATAACATAACCTCGCAGACAGACATTGCTTTTGAAACCTCCAATGGTTTTCTTGTTGTTTCATGTTTTTCTAGAAAAATCCCCCATGTCTGTCCCTGACCACAATCCTCAGATTTTTTTGATCCACACTGTGTGACCTGGTTCAAAATGGCACTTAATGATTAGGAAAAGCATTCCTGATATTCTTCCAGAGGTGAATTTACAGTCAGTGAGTTGCCATCCTTGTTTTATGAGGTGAGTGTGGAGGGTCCCAAAGTTAACAGGATTAATTCCCCTGCCAGCTAATCACTTTCGAGCAGCAACCAGCCACAGATTAGGTATGCTTTCAAGCCTGGAATCTTTGTTTCAAGTTTGTTTCTTCCTTTTGTGGATCAAATCTGGGATTCTACTACCCCATTCTACTATGTGTATGAACCAGGCCTTGGAGTTTATAAAATGTTTGCTACCATTGCATTGCTATTGCTAGTCAGATCAGGCAACCCTCCTTCACTGTCAACAACAGCATTAGTTATATTTTTCTCTTCAGAAAATAATAATCCCAGTTCATTTTCAAATGGTGTCAGGCAACATAAATTGATTGCAGTACTGTAATTTGGAAGTAAAATTTGAGTTCATTGTTCTTTCATTTCTATCATATTTATTGCCTTCTGAGATCAATAGCCTTCAAAAATTCACACTGGCTTGGGTTCCCGGGCCCTGAGCTGACACCTTTTGAAATGTGTAACTTGCACATTATAGTCATGCACCCATTGAATTATTAAGGTTCACTTTAAACAAAGAGCACTTTGGCTTTAAGAGATTTTTCTTTTATTTGGGAAATATTCCCTGTGACCAATTTTTTATAGGCTTATTTGAAATTTTTCTGTTCAAAATATACTGGGGCTGCTGTTTTATTGTTTCCCCCCGTTGTTTTAACTGTTTTCCCATTAATGAGCAATCTGAATGCATGCCTCTGGTTTTAAAACACGTGACATAAAATTTTGAGCATTGCACCGATGTAACTTCCCTAATCATATCAATTGGGAAAAGATCCCGCTAAACAGGGCTCCTGCTGTTTACTCTGTGACCAAGGCAGCACCATCTGGGTTTGATAACAGCCCCTTCTGCCATGTCCAGCCCAGTAAAGGTCACCAGAGTGATGACTCCTTGAACACAGAGCCCATAGGGCAGAGATGTAGCCACCATGAGAACTTTGAATGAAATGCATGCTGGGAGTTCTATACTTGGAACTTAATTTCCATGTGATCAGGGACTCTGGTTTGGGAAGTGGAGAAGGAGAAATGGCTTCCATTTCACACGATTAACGTACAAAGAAATCATGTGCTTTTCTGCAAAGTGTTATTGCATCCGTCCTGTCCTCTGTCTGTTTCGGACTTCCACACGTTCTCTGAAGCCTTTCGTTTTTGTCTTGCATTTCCTTTTCCCCACCCCAGATTCTTTTGGGATTACTGTAACTGCATTTCCCCCCTAACAATCAACTAGAATTGTGTTCATTCAAGTGTAGAATGTTTCTGCCCTTCTTCCACCTTGCTCCCACCTTCTACTGACTGGACCGTTAGACTGCCGCACTCCATGCTTTCTTTCCCTCACCTCAGCAATGAGGAATTTTTATCCCTCAAGTCAGCAAATTTTCAGCACTCACCTGATCACAATATATCTCTATATTGCTATTAGAAGGCACAGGAGCAACCATTGTCCTTCCCATCTGCTTATAGTCATTGGTACCTTTTTTCTGCCCCCAATTTTTTCTGCACGTTCCTTTTCTGTACTTTTCTAAGACGCAGAAGTGCACATTGCCCTTCCCAGCAACTCAGCATTCACTCTTTGCTGCTTTGCACTTGGCTACCTTGTTATGCCCCCACCCCCCTTCATAAAGATTTGATTCTTTTCCTCGCATAGGCAAATTTGCAGAGAAGTCTTTGATTTTTTTTTAAAAAAAGGCTTTTAAAAATGCCTTGATATCCAGCACTCTGCCCCAAGTTTATTTTTAATAAGATTTCTTAAAAGGGTTTGGAGTATTTGTTATCACTTTTAACCCTGGTGGAGCCTGTGGCAGAGTGGACCTACTGATGCGCTTCATTGTTCTCAAACGGCTGGAGACCTCTCCATGACTAAACATTAAGTACCAGCTGCTTGGAAGAAATTAATTGGATGCATGAAGCACCTGTGGTTTGTCAGTAGGAGAACTTTTTAAAAACCAGTTTGCGGCTCCAGACAGCCAAATGTTAGGGTGAACTTTTGAACGGTGAGCATTTTTCCAGGGAAGTGTTGTGGTAATTCTCAGGCATGAGCACGCCAAGTCCTCCTTCTAGAACATGTGCAAAGAGGTAAAAGAGGAGAGGGGTTGTGTGTTTTCTTCTTGCTCAAAAATGGAGCCCTACCTTGATACAGTTGATCTGGCCTTCTGGATCCATGCCACAGTGACATTGAAACGAACCTACTGGAATGGTCTGCATAATTCAGAAACTCCAGTTGATGCAGAATGCTCCTGCTTGTTTGTCAACGGGATCTACATGAAACATGCATAGTACTCCCATTCCACAGTCAGTTTACTGACTGCTCTTTTTTATTAGGTTTATCCATCGCCCCTTCCTATATAGGCTCAGTTACCAGGCTCAATTTAAAGTACTGGCTATTCTTCATGGGACGAAGGACTTAAACATTCAACTCTGCAAGACAGCCTATCCATCTATGATATACCACAACACCTTCATTCATCAGAGCAAGGACTTCTATAAGTGCCAACCTTCCAAATGGCAACATTGTTAACTGTCAGTACATGTGTTTTCTAAATTGTGGCTCTCACTTTTTGGAATGGCTTGCCTGAAGAGGTAATAAAGCACTCACCCTCCTGGCTGAATTATTCAAGAGAGCTTTTCTATGCAAACAACAGGGTAGTGCTGTTCACAAGGCTTCACAAAGTTACTTGGATAAATAATTGTGATCTGCACTATTGTGTATAGGCTGCTGTGGGCTGCATCCCACTGCGTAGTATTGCATCCTCCAATGTTTCATGTTTACACTTATGCTTTGCTTCTGTTGTCCGTTTGCTTCTTTAGTCTTCTGGTTGGTCCTACAACCCAAATCCTATTTCATTGTTTACTGAATGTCCCATCTTGTGGATTATACTGGCTCACTCTGTGTACTCCGCCTGGAGACTCAGTGAGAAACGCGAACCATAACTAATGGAAAGAAATGGAAAGAAAAGGAGGAAGAATTGTGTGCTGTGATGCCCCATTCAGAAATCCAGATTTTTAAAAGGCATGTTTGTAAGAAAATTAACCAACATGGCAACATGAATAACAGGGAGGGAGGGAGGGATGGAAGACATGTGAAACCTCTGCACTCAGGGTGATTCCAGTGCCAGCAGACTGGCTGATAAGAGAAGCAGGAATCAGTTATGTCTGCGGAAAACTCCACTGAAATGCAACCTAACCTCCTTCATCTGGTTCATCAAACGGAACAGCAGTTGTGCTGGAATTACTTAAAAACATACAGGATTAACGCTTCTCAGATAACAGTCCTCTTCAACGCTGAAATAATTCTTAAAAGTTCTCGTTTTCCAATAAAAAAAGAATCACATTTATTGTGATGCACTGATGACATGAAATATTGTTGTCCCTCTTTGAGTGTAGAGTGAGACAAGCATTTCAGGAGTTACAATGGAACCAAATGCAACAGATACTATCTAGAGACTTAGCCACATTTTATGTCACCCAGTTCCTGACCAGCCAAGATTTTTGGATGGATGGATGGCTGCCTGCCAAATCTGGCCACTCCAGGGAGCACGTTCCTCTCACGTGCACTCTCTAACAAACATAGCGGCCTCTGTTAAAAACAAACAAAACCAAGCAAACCAAAGCAGTAATATTGCTTAAATTAATTAACATTTTTAATATATTGAATTAGAGTGGGTTTCCAGCCCCACATGAGAACACAGAGCACCACTCCGGACCAGTACTGGATGGCTCTAGATGTAGGCCCTTTCCGCACACGCAAAATAATGCATTTTCAAACCACTTTCACAACCGTTTGCAAGTGGATTTTGCTATTCCACACAGCTTCAAAGAGCACTGAAAGCAGTTTGAAAGTGCATTATTCTGCATGTGCGGAATGAGCCGTGGAGTCTTTTCCATAATTCACAATTGTTTCTGCAGTTGCAAAGGGCCAATTCTCATTTGACTTTTGGAACTAGGGTATACTTATCCAAGTATGAATACATGTCATGTATGAAAAGGGGGTTTGTGTGAGAGTTGTTTGAACTCCTTTAGTTTGAACTGAAAGAAGATATTTGCTGTCAGTCAGCAAAGACAGTTCTGCATGTTCCCTTCATTTTATGGCAAAGACATAAAATGCCTGAGTGCACAAAAGTCATGTGCATGCATGTGTGCGTGCGTGCGCGCACACACAATGAAATAAGAAGAAGCCCTGAGTGATAGTAATCCGGTGGAAGCAGGGCCTACTGAAGAATAGCTATAGCTCCTTTTGCTGGCCAAGTCTGCAGTTAGAACCAATGAGCAAATTGTGCAAGGATTCCACCAAAGGTCATGGGCCCTTCTAGTCTTGGCAAGATTGCTTGACCTGTCAAATAGCACGCTTGCTATGAGCAAATATCACTGAAAGACAAACACACATAGTATCCTGCCACATGGTCTTCAGGTAAGTGAGCGGACACAACTTAAGTTATCCAAAGCCATTTAATGTTCAATAAATTTTGGCTGGAAAGATATCACAGAAACTGCATGACTTCCTTGCTGAAAATAGCAATGTTGTGACTTCTCTTCTCTCCCTGGTAACCTTTAACAAGTGTTATGTGATATGATGTTATCAGACTGGGAGTTTCCTTTTCCCCTGCAGAAAAACTGTTCAAAAACAAAAGGCTTGATGCATACAAGGTAGAAGCAAAATTGAAATGACAATATTCAAAGTGGACCAGCAATCTTGCTGAATTCAGCAACATCCCTATTGACAACTCAATGATGGGACATCACGCCACACATTTGAGATTTCTGTCAATGTGGAGAGAGCATGAAGATCTGCAGTGGTGATGCTGCCATTTGGCATTTGCCCTGCAGCTCCTGTAAATTCTGTCAGACTATGGAAACGGCAAAACTTGCTTCAATTGTGGCAGCTGCAGTCACTATCACACACCTACACATTCAGACATACAAAGCCTACATATTCCTGCCATTCAGGGCCATTCCATGCATTGTGAACACTCTAAAAAAAAGGCACCTCCATATGCATGGTATCAACACACATCTTGAGGACCAGGTATTGACAATCACACACACACACACAGGTTGCTTCTCCCCTGGATATGATGCAGACTTAGGCATACCTGAGCTCTTACTTAGGCATGCAAATAATTGCAGACTTAATATAGTTTCCATCTCCATGCATAAGAAGTATATCTACACTGGGAAGCCTGGACAATCATCTGATTCAGCTATATGGAAATAGAAACCTGCCTGTGAAACCCCCACACAATGATCTAAGCATGGTTCACATAAAGCTATTGTCTGTGCAGTATTGGTATACATTGTTAAATGAATAATCAATGATTAGGGATCAAATAGCACCAGATACTGGGAGATCCATGACCAGATTTTCCAAGGACCTTTAAAAGCAACACTTCTGGGTCATGGGACTTGGATTCAGATCCAAGCAAAGTAGAGAATGGAGCTGGTTTCAATCCTGCATGGATTTTAGGTAGTAAACCCCCCCCCCCAGTTCTATGAAAGAAAAAGATGGGGGGGCCCTTTTCCCCCTTCCAAGACTGCTAGAAAAAATATATAGATAAAACCATGCAGGAACTGAAGGATTCAACTGTCTCTTCCCTCTCCATGTGGCTTCAACAAAAAATTAGAGCCCTGTATTCAGTGGTGGGATCCAAAAATTTAACTAACAGGTTCCAATGGTGGTGGGATTCAAATAGTGGCGCCGCCACACACACGCACCTCCAGTCCCTATTGGGCAGGGAGGTTGCTTTAGTAACCCCTTCTCGGCACTCAGAAAAAATTAGTAACCACTTCTAGAGAAGTGGTGAGAACTGGTTGGATCCCACCTCTGCCTGTATTCCTGGTGCAGGGAAGATTGCAAATTCTATATTTTCTAGTTTGTCCCAAAAGTGTATTTCAGGGGAAAGTGGGATATAAATTAGATAAAGAGCTAAGTAGGTAGAAGGGTAATTTTCCATGGTTTACATACAAGCAACCCTGACTTCCCCAATCTCACCAGATCTTGGAAGCTAAGCAACCCTAGTTAGCATTTGAATGGGAGATCACTAAGGAATACCAGGGTCACTGTTAGGATTGTCAACCTCCAGATTGTAGTTAGAGATCTCTTGCTTTTGCAACTGATCTCCAGACAATAGAGATCAGTAGGCTTGGAGAAAATGACTGCCGTGGAAAGTGGACTCTCTGGCATTATATACTATTGAAGTCCCTTCCCAAACCTTTCCCTCCTCAGGCTCCAACCCCAAAATATCAGGTATTTCCAAACCCAGTGCTGGCAAACCTAGACAATATGCAGAGGAGGACAATGGCAAACAACCTCTGAATTTCTCTTCTGATAAATACCCGATCACCATAAGTCAATTGTGTTTTGACTGCAAAAGCAAAATAAAAACATAGAAGCAACTGCAGAACTGATTCTCCATAACATCTCATCATAGTGAAGATAATGGAAATATGAAAAAAGAATGGAACTGAGAAAATTAAGCGGCGGGAATGGGTAAAAATTTTCATACCACCTGGACAGATCTTATGGAGAACTGGTACCCTAGGTGGTTGTATGAGCACTGTGTCCAATTGTGGGCTGCTTTATATGCCCGAAAGTATGGTCTGAAAGAACTTTGCTCTCCCTTCCTTCAGAACATAGACACTGGAACAATACTGAAGACAGAAAGCAAGAGCTGTGAAAACAGGGTGCTGTGAGGCAGAGATGTGCGTGATGGGGCAGCTGATAGGGCCCCTAAGGCTCAGTATGGCCCATCTCCAAAGTCCTGAGTGAAAAGCACAAAAGAGAACAAAGAAGTTACTCTTTGCTCTTCACCCAGTCACCCTTCCCACAGGACACCTGCGATTGCCTGGGGCAGCACCCCATTTCTTGCTGGGGATAGACACAGCAAAGCTCGTTTGCAATCCTTCAAGCCCTGCTGATCCTGTTTGGACTGTAAACAGCATAAAGGAGCCACGTGCCGCTACTTCACTCCAGAAGAGTGTATTTGCACAACCAGAGGCCATAGTCCAGAGCTCCTCTCAAATCTGAAGCCACACCTGTAGTGCTATCCAACAATATGGCCAGTAATACTGCATTTGTGAATTTATAAGCTCAACCTAATATTCTTCCTCCATGGTGAAGAGACAGTACCATGGGTCATATAAAAGCTATTTAAGGAGCAAATAACAGTTTTATCTTGCTTAATGTCAATGTGTTGTTTGCCAGTCATGGATGTTGGTTTTGGAGGTTTAGGTCAACTTGAATATGCATTGGGCACAATAAAATGCCTTTTTTTTATTTTGCTCCAGCTTTCATGCTGGGCTTTGTCTTTGTCATAACAAGGTCTACCTCTGACTGAGCTCCCTGTGCCTATGTCTCTCTTTGAATGTGGAGGGGAAGCGACCTTTGCAAACAAGGCTCAATGCCATTGTTCTGCCATTGGTATCACTTGCCATGAGCTGGACAGAAGAAATGAAAAGGCTACATGAGTTTTGTGTCCCAAGGCATCTTAAATAATATACAGTGGCCAGCTCAGATCCAGCCACAACACAGTTTTGGCAAATCAAAACTGCAAAGAAATAAGGAGTCAGCCATCATAGAGTAGCCCCCTGGATCATTTTCATTAATTTCCACCCTGAACCTACATAATTATATTGCTATCACTGCGCATGGAATACTCTGATCCAATGTATAAAGCCTTCTTATGCTTACTAAACTGGGATGGTCGTTCTATAATATTAACTCTTTCTTGCAATCCCACTGAAAAAGATCCTACCACCAAAGAGTAGAGATGCATGGTTGTTCCAATGTGAAATCAGCGGTTAACTAACCGATAGTGGAATCTTAAACAGAGTTCCCCCTTGTAAGTCCATTGGCGTTAACCCCATTCAGTATACTGCCGGAGTAATTCCCACAGTTGTCTGCCATTTGTGAAGGAAGCTAGGATTGCCATGTTTTCAGGGACTTGGCACCCTTAAGATCCATGGAGCACAATTAACCTGGGGTTTATTACAAGTTTCTAGGGGTAATAGATGTTTGCCTGAAAGTGTCAACCCAAGGTCCACAAAACAACCCAGAATGTCACTGTGAGGATGGGAAGTGCTGGGGTACAAGATCTTCATGGAGTGCAAGACATTTTGACCAACAAATAGTACATGGACATACAGTTAAGTTGTCAGCTTCACCTGCACCTCGTAGGTAACTGCAACTACATGGATGCTTTAATAACAAAACATCTTACATACTTATAGAGCTTCTGGGCCATGGTTTTTTCAGCAGGGTTGGCCAGCAAACACGAGATGAAAATATTATTTTCAGAGTCAAATATGGAAATCCTCACTATGACATACTTTGCGTACAAATGTGAATGACTGGGTTTGTTGTTGTTGTTAGTATTGTGGTGACCTCCTGGAGGCAGGAGGGTAAAATAAGGACGCAATACCAGGACTTACCACAGGTAAGCAAACAAAAGTTTTAGTCTCTGAGGAAGCAGTGAGAGAACAGCAACTATATGTCCCTTGTCTCATAATTATTAGGATAACTTTTTCACTTCTTTGCGAACAACAGTTTTCTTCTAACCATCAGTTTACATGGTCCTATGAAAGGAAATTTAATTTAAAAAATGTTTTTAACATAGTATTTGTTTTTGGCAAATCAAACCTTGAAACTAATTTTCAATTTCTTCAAGAGACCATTAAAGCACAGGGAAAGAGCTAAGGCTCAGGTTTGTGAACCAAATACACAACTCTGTGGAGAATTCTTATTCTCATCTCCATCATCTTAATTTTTTATATTCTGACCTGCAGTAAAATATGGCTAATTTCAGAAAAGATGCAGGACTAAACATAGCCAGCTTGTCATGATCAACAGAGATAATGAAAAATTCATATTAGAGTGGCCACCACATTGAATATAAGAAGAAATTCTCAGGTGAATTCCACGCATCCAGAGGTTGTAACCAGATTTTGTCAAAAGTAAAATTTCAAAGTGAATTATGGAAGTTTGTCCTCAGACAGAACATTTGAGGAACTTTCCTGGAAGCCAAAGGAATTTGACCAGCTCACTTTCCTCATGGAGGTTTTGTATATCTCAACTTCGACCAGTTTTTTTCTTTGGTCCACCATCACATAGTAACTTTACCACTTTCAAATTCATAATAAATCTCCTCCCTTCTCCATGATTTATTCTGTGACAGTCCTAGTGCATATCAGAGTCAGACAGAAGAAGAATTATGTTCAAAACAAGCGCCACTTTTCTGGCAACGCAACCTCTAAGGGAACATAAAGGGGAAACTCGTTATTTAAAAAGTACAGTTTTGCCATGGGCACCCATAGCTTTCTTCAAAGCATTGCCTATCCCCTGCTGAGCAGCCATGAAGATTTAGTGCAGAGATAAACAAACATCACTTTACTGATGGGCAACTGTGAAAAGTGAGGGAGCAGGAATGTCGGGCAAACATAAGGGAGCATGAGAGTTCCGTGGCCAGGAGAAGGAAGAAGGGAAAGTTTTGGCTGGGTTTTATGAATGTTCACGTTGTTTTGTTTCTTCCCCCGCACTTTCTAGGTTTTGTCTTCAAATAAATTCTGCAAAGGAACAAGGGAGACATTCATGCTACTTGCTGAGAGCAATACAAGTAAATTTCCTTGGCCCATGGATTCCACAGACCTTTCAAGTCTCCTCCTTCATCCCTACAGGCTAGCATCTGGAATCACGAATGTTCCGTGGCAAGTCTCAGTAGCCCTTAGAAACTGATGGCATCTCTTCAGATATTTTTCGTGAGAGACGCACTGTCGATTCCATGGGTTTCTTCCTCACATGACACCCGAGCGGTTCAGGTGCAGCCTCATTTTCCTAAGATTTCTCTCCCTCACTAAACCATAGATATCACACTGCTGTCTCGAGGTCTTCACGGGGAACTGCTGGGAAATTCTGTCGGCTTTCCAAGTACGATGCTAGATCTGGATCCCCAGCCTGCTGGGCTCTGTCTCGCGGTGTCTTACCCTACAGAGATAAGACAAGGAGAGAAACTCTTAGGACTTTATTTCTGAAATGTCTGTTTGGAGGGCTTGTGTTGTATATCAAAAGGATTTGGGTTGCCCTGTATCTCCATGCAGTCTATGAAGGAGAATCACTGCACACTTGACCTCTTTGTAGTGCACATTTAGTTATCTAGCACTGGGGCAGAGGTATAGTTTTCCCCTTTACTACAACAATGTTCCAGTATGCTGCTTTGTCACAGGAATGAATGGCAGTAATTCATTTATACAGATGAAAGTGGCACTGAATGGAGAGGAGACTAAACCCATTCTCTACCCCTCTCCTCCCCTGGCACTATCCAGCTGGTGAGTGTAGGATCCTACTGGGTTTAAAATGAGGCGCTAGCCCCACTGGCACAATGAAATCACTTCCGGAAGTGACATCATTGTGCCAGCAATGTCGAGGGAGATGCTCTGGTATCTAGGCAAAACTTTATGGTACAGCCTCTACCATATAGAGTTTTTACTCAAATACCGGAGAGTCTCTCTTGACACTGCTGACATCACTTTTGGAAGTGATGTCATCATGCTGGCTTCTCTCTGGAGCTACCTGGCAACCTTACCAGCCATTAAAAATGACTGGTATCAACAAACCTCCCTGTCACACTAGCGTGTGAAGAAAACTGAGGGCTGGATTTATCATACATGTAACACATATAAAGGTACTGGAGGAGAAAAGAAGCTGAGAAAAGAGATAGCTTCAGATTGCCGAGAATCTAGATTGAAAGATACAGTCATTTCTCTTAGTTGGACACAGCTCCTGAAACTTGTTTAAGGTACCAATCATATTAGAACCCATGTTATTTCCTGTAGCATGTTCATATTCTGAAATTTCCAACTCTTGGTTTCCCTCCATAAAATGCAAAGCTTCTCAAAAAAATTTCCATTCCCCCCCCTTTTTTTAATCACTAAATGTCACATTTCTATTACTGCTAGGCCATCCAGAACCAGGAGAAATGTGTCATGTAGTGTGATCCTAACCTTTTTAAGCCCATTTATTTCAATGGAGTTAGAAAGGTGTAGTAGTTTTGCTTAGAACTGCATGGACAGTGCCCTAGTTTAGCGGCTTAGGCCCAATATTTATGGGAGAACACTGTTGTTGCCGCTCCACTTCTGAATGGAGAGGGTTCAAGCACGTACAAGATGCTGAATTAAGTTCTTTGAATCTCATCCTACCTGAGAGGCATACAGAAGGCATTATCTTACTTTAGTACCTTTGACCCCAAGGGGACATGGTTGCACACTTCATTCTCTCCACCTCCAAAGCTTTATGGCAGAACACAGATTTGGATCTGCATCTTTCAGATCTTAGTCTGCAGTCTAACCACTATACCACACTGAAATGCACCCAAATGCTCTGTCTATTTTAATGTGAAAGGTTATTTTAACCACATTAACTTTTCATCGTGTGCACCCTTGTGGATTTTTGAGTTGTGTTTATATGTGTATCATAGTTTATTCAACCCTTGTATTAGGTGAACAACAGGGAGACCTCCCAATTCCTGCTTTAAGTTGCCTGCCAGCCCAATGAAGAAGCAAGGAATATTTTTAAATGGTGCTGTGCTGGTGGTATGATATCACTTCAGGTGAATATCCAAAAGTGAAATCACATTGCTGGTATGTTGATAAGGCAAAGCTCAAGGATTTGGGCAAAACTCTACAGTTTTACTATAAAGTTTTGCCAAAATTCTAGAATGTTGCCTCAACATCAAGCTGGAAATGGACTCCCAGTGTGGCACCACCTACCATCCTCCTGGTTGTCAGCCTTCTCCTGGCAACCTTAGTAAATAAGCTGGTAAAGTTTAACAAGTTATGGATTGTTTTAATGAGAGTAAAAAATAAGAGTGCTCTGTCTGTACTTAACTATGTCCAAGTAAGGTAGGGCACCAGTCAGGTCACATTCCAAAAGACATTTCCTTAAAAAAAATTATATTTTGCCCATCATTGCAATTTGCAGTATGAGCATCCTATGGTACCTGTTTACAATAGTTTATTTACTGCCACCAAAAACAGAAGAAAACACTTCACTTTGAGAAAGTGGCGTCTTCTTATCAATCTCTGCTTCTCTGAAGCATGACAGGCTTTGCCCAGGTCTCCTCCAGCTATTTGCCCCAAGCTGTCTGCTAAGATTAACATCTCGTCAGAAGGTCAACTTGTATAGCATCTTCCCAGAGGATGCCAGCCTATGTCACCTGCCAGCCAGTCAGATGGGGTGACATAAGTCAGGCTAATCAGTATAACATGGCAACCCCTTCCTATGCCAAAATGGAACAGGGTGTGCAACTGTCAGTATTTTTGCTGTATCTCTAACATCACCCTGGAAAATAATTACTCGTTGTCTACATTATTAAACCTGCTTCCTTTTAAACTTATACCACTGGATTGGGGTTAGTCGTGCATTGGTGATCAAAGCTAGGATAAGTCCAAAGACTGGTTGCAGTCCTTAGCATCTCTGTGCAAAGGTGCAAAAGCAAGCCAGATTGTTTCCACGGGCTCCAGTCACTGCCTGCATGGCATACATGTGAACAGGACAACAGGAAAATGGGTTCCTTTATCATGACTGCAACCTATTATACATTTGCTATGCGGAATCAACCACGGGATTATCATTTGTTCATGTCACTACTATACTCTATGGGGAAGAAGAGTGACAGATATGTGCAGGGCTCTCCTGTAGAAACAAAGTCTCATACTCCCAAACACATGGTGCCGGATCAGCTTGCCTTGTGACAGGGAAATTAAGTATTTGGATTAGGCTTCCTTCTCCCTTCCTTTCAAGCTGAATCTACTTGGTGAAATATAATTTTCACTTTTTGCAATATACTTCTTATGAGATTTATTTGCTGCAATCGAGATAATGCTTCTCTGACAGAGCAAACTCTACTCCTCGGTTAATAGATACAAGCACATGAGCCACAAGACAGGTGAGAAAAAATGGGCACTGAGAATAATAAGTATGGGAGGCAGAAGGGTGCTGTGCGACACTCAAACAATGTAAATATTCCATGAAATATATATATTTTCCTGATTGATTACGTTGAACTTGTTACTTTTCAAGCAAATATCGATGATAGGAAATGTTCGGTATGCCCCTGTTGACAACTCCTTATTTCTGAAATTCAGGCCACCAGGCATATCTGCGCAGCAGTGGTTGGCCTGGTTTGCAAAAGTTACCCAAGTCTTATTTAATTCAAGGTTAAGCACCTTACAGCCATCTACTCAAATCAACTGGGGATGATGTCCAAATGAACCCAGACAGCATAAAGCTGAAACAAATGCAATAACTTCCCTGGGAGAGATGAGTGCATACTGAATTCACTCATCCGCAGTGTCCTTTGATGGGTTTGTTTGATTTGGTTACCTTGGAATCTGTGTTTTTCAATGATGCACCAGCTTCTACCAAGAGCTGGCAGATACCACGGTGGCGCTGGCAGGCTGCCTTGTGCAGTGCCGTCTCCCCCCTGTGAATACAACAGAGAAAACTATCAACAAGAACCATCTCATGCCAATTAATTACTTATGCCAGGGCACAACATTTTGGGACTGCAAACATCGAATGTTTTGCCTTATTTTGCCCTTGGATTCCTCAGTTTGTTAACATCTGGTACCAGCAGTTTCAAAGGCTTCTTCTTAAAACTATTACTAGGATGCTTAGAGCTACACACAGCATATTAAGTCCTTGCCCAGACTGGAGTTCCAGCTATGAGAATTTTTGTTGTTGCTGCTGCTGCCCAATTGAATGAATCCCATTGACGGACAATCAGTAGTGAGTTTCCCCTTCTCCCGCCTCCCATGTTACTTCCTCTTCAATCCGAACAATAAGATGCTTTGGCTTCTATGAGCCAGCTGAATTCCCCTCCACCCCCCAGTTTGCAACATGAAATTAACTTTGATGACATGTAGTTCTCTGGATTCTGGGTCTGCGTGACCAAGTTGGGAATGCATTCTGTCGAACTCTCAGAATTATAGTTGCAAATAAATGAATTGCAAAAGTTACTCTTCTGTTGGATCTTTGATTCAAGTCCAAGGGAAGGATTTAGCAGGACTGCTGTAATGCAAGTTGGCATTCTCAGCAAGATCTCCAACAAACAATTTTTTTTAAAAAAAACCCTCCTGTCCTGGTGCTACAGACTTCAGAGGAACAGAGGAGGGAAGAAATTGTGCTTCTGAATGAACACTGAAAGATGCTGGCCTAGGCTCACAGTAACCCAAGAACTGCATTAACTCCAATCTGTTGGCTAATTCTGCATTGTACAGAATGGCGAGGGCTTCAGAATTGCCTGTGAATTCTTTTTCCATTCCCTCTCCTTATCATTCTAAGGCACAGGTGCCAAACTCGTGCCCCTCCAGATGTTATGGATTACAGTTCCCATCATCCCCTGCCAGCATCATGCTGGCAGAGGATGATGGGAACTGTAATCCATAACATCTGGAGGGCTGCGAGTTTGACACCTGTGCTCTAAGACTAAGCCATTCCAAGTCCCACACTATATTGGGAAGTGCCTGGCAAAATTGGTACATTTATAATTGGTATACTGGCTGGAAGGGTATATTCCTTTCTTCTTCTGTTAAACCTTAAGAAGCAATCTAAAAGGAACAGAGAGTTATCCATTCATCAGCCTAACTACTATTGGCTGTGCAGGAAAGATGGTAACGGGATTCTTGGCTTTTCGAGCCTGCTTGATGAGCTTGAAATGGGGCTAAATATATTAGCCAGCTGTGTGGTGATCTATCTTTCCTTTCATTAAGGAACTCAAAGCAGCCTATGAGGCTTTCCCAGTTGGTCTACCACTGAGACGCCGATCAGTTCCAGACCTGCCGTTCCAGCAAGGAGGCTGCACCACTTGACTTTCAACCCATTTCCTGGGTCTTCTGTGTGTCTGAATTCTTTAATGCTTAAGCAGATCAGGAAATTCTTTATCAGGTGATTGATATGGACAGGTTCTAGAAAGAGTATGCAAAATCTGACTGGAGAATAAATCAACTCCATCACTGCTAATTTGGCAACCATGATTCCTGCCTGTACACAATGGCCAAAATCAACAATAGTTTCTCAAGACTGGCAGGATTTCAAATATCCAAATTCATAATTCACAACAGCAGATTCAGATAAACTATTCAATGCAGAAATAATTAACTTTAATTTTTTTTGAAAGGATAATCAGCACCTTGGTCAATTTACCTGTGGAGAAACACAGGTGGGGAGGAAAGTTGGGAAGAACTGGATGGAGGAAAGATGTCTGCTTCAAACAACAAGCCATTGTGGTAGAGTGGTTAGAATACCAGGCAAATGGTTGTGGGGGGGAAAAAGCTATGATTCTAATGTTTACCTGCAATAACTACCACAGATTAGAATCAACATTTCTTCCATAAGCATTCTTCAAAAGGATAGGAAATGTCTGGCTTTTTGTGCTTGCTGTTTCTACGGTTTAACAGCCAGGACTGTGAATGCAATTGAGTGATGCGACAGAAAACTAATCTGCATTCAGTTGGCATCACCATCTAGGTTTGATTTGCTGCTTAGAAAAGAAAGGAAGCTCGGTTCTCTTTTGCAGTTCAACCGAACCATCGAGAAGCTGCCATCTTTTGTTTGCTTGATGCTGAATTGAATTTGTTGTCGTACCAAGAGAATACCAATACACATAACTGGAAGTGAGATTGGGGAAAAAAAGCAGGAAAAGAAAGGGAAACCAGTGTGTCAAGACTTACGTTTCACTATCTGCCATATCCAGTAACTCTGAAGGACCTGTCGAAGGAAGCAAGATAGGTTACACAGTGATCCTCCTGCTCAGCAACCTGTGGGGAAATCAAGTTTGGTGATGCAGTGCAGGACTGGAAGTCTCAGATGGTGGGGCAATACTAGGTGCAAAATTCCGGATGAGAATACAGTATATTGCTCCCTTACATGTGGTGAAAACTTGGGTTGAGGGCAAAAGTGCACCTTACAGCTTCCCTTGCCCAATGTGCCTGTCTTGACTCTGACATTATTCTTATTGTCATCATCGCCATTGGTTATTATAAGGAACTGTTGTACTGTGAATTTTAAATTGTTATTCGATTGTTTCACTGTTGTCTATTATCTGATCTGGATGTATACCGCCCTGAGCCCTTCGGGGGAGGGCGGTATAAAAATGGAATAAAATAAATAAATAAATATTATTAATTATTACATTTGTAGGCCACCCTTCTCCTTTTGGACTCAGGGTGCCTTGCAACAGCCTACAACATACAACGACAGTATAAATACAATTAAACGGGTATTAGAATCATAGCAATAGCGATCATAATAGTAACAATAAAACATCATCAAATTCAATGGTGACTAACACTCAGTACTATGAGGTATCCAGGAGATGACACAATATGCAATCTGATATATGTAGACTGATTTCATGTAGCTGATATCCCAGATAAAATCTGGAAATGGACAATGTAATCTGAACCTATACATGCTCGACTGTACAAGATAAATGTATGCGTTATGCCATCACACAAACTCTTGGATAAAAGAGAGGTATGGTGAAATTTACCAGGTAAGCAGATGAGGCCCTCTCTTGTCTGAGCCTCCCTCCCACCCCAACTTCACAAGGGTGCTATTGACGGATATATTGTCGGATCTAGCACTGCACAGTTAGGCACAGAGTGTGGGCGCAAAAGCTAGAGTTTCCCAAGTATTCATGTACCCCACTCAGCCATGAAAATCACTGGATGGCCATGCCAGTTAATCCCTCTCTGCCTGTGTTGTGATAAAAAAAATGGAGGAGGGGAAAACAATGAATAGCCACCTTCAGCTCTTTGAAAGAAGGGCAGACAAAAATGTGACAAACAGAGAGTTATGGTGCAGATACCCAGAAATATGAATCGATTGGATGGACAGAAGGATGGAAATACACATGGACAGATAGAAGCATGTGATGGATGAATGGAGAGAGAATTATACATATGGAAGGAGAGAGAGATTATACTGAAATGTTTGCAAGACCTTTTTTTCTAGAGTTGCCACTAAATTTTACCCATGTGAAAACTGTGGTTAATATGGAGGGCCTAGTCTTCGGGAATTCCAAAGAAGTTAAAAGAATTTTACAATGCAATCCTAAACATAGGGAAACTCTTATGAGCCCATTTATCACAGTGCACCTGGAAAGGTGTAAAAGATATAAAAATTGCCCCGTGGTGCAGTGTGGCAAGCTGCAGTGCTGCGGTCAAAGCTCTGCTCACAACCTGAGTTTGATCCCAATAGAAGCTGGGGTCAGGTACCAGTCCAAGGTTGATTCAGCCTTCCATCGTGTGGATGACTGGGGAAGGGAATGGCAACTACCCTGTAAACAAAGTCATGATGTGACTTAACCTCTGGGTCAGTAATGACCTGGTGCTTGCACTAGGAACTACTGTTACCTTTTAAACTTTATTTAGATGTATTTAGATGGTGTTAGGCAGCACTATCCAAGAGCTGGGCACCATGACCATGACCAAAGAGGCTTCCTGGCAGTGTGGGGAGACTGGAAAAGTGAAAAATCTTCCCCATGGCCGACAAGTCTCTAAGGCAGTGGTGGCGAACTTTTGGCACTCCAGATGTTATGGATTACAATTCTCATCAGTCCCTGCCAGCAGGGGTTGATGGAAATTGTAGTCCATAACATCTGGAGTGCCAAAGGTTCACTACCATGGCTCTAAGGGGTTCAGTAATTCCTGGCCCCAGTGTAACGTTGCAAATGGCCAGAGGCCATTTCTCTGCTATTTTCCCAGCCATTTCTCTGCTATTTTGGTGGCGGGGGGCTCTAGAATGCTGGAACTGAGTCTGGGGCCATGTCCCAGCATGGTGGTGGTGGGGAGAATGGTGGTGATTGCAAACTGGCAGATTCACCCTCCACTGGCTTACGTGCCCTGGGGAGTATAAGTCCGCTGCCAGAGCCACACACTGTTTCCACCAGCAGATTCCCCTCCCCTGGATGGGACTCTTAGTAGCAGTTCCCAAGGGCAGACCTGGATTGAAATAAGATGTACAAGAGGGGCTTTTCCTGCAAAATATATGTAGGAATCTTTTGGACACTGAAAAAATAATAATCAAATTCAGTAAAATTTCTCACAGATTCCCCTATTTTTAGTTTACTTCACAATTTCCTTTCTAAAAAAAGAAACACTGTTTTGCTCCCCTCTTTTTTAAGCAACATGAGATGGTTTCCTGAGAATTCTACGAATGGAATTCAGTGTGCTACTGTGACCTTTGATGTTTCCTTCGAGGGCAGAAACAGCCTTGATTTGAAGCCATGCCCTTTCTTACTCAGAAGCATGGTTCCCAGTGATCATCGCATGTTGTCACTCCTTTCCAATTCTCCACCCTCCTCTTTTAGACCTCTTTTATCTCACCCTCCTGGGCGCTGCTAGCCGACCCTTCCAAATCCCCCTCTGGCACAGGACAAAAGCCACACAGATGTGGGAAAGGCTGGCACTGGGAAACCTAATGGCACTGTCATCCTGCCACAGTGGGGAGCTGGCTGATTTACCCAGGGAGAAGAAGAAAAAGAAAGAAAAGGGAACCGAGAAAGAGAGCACAAAATAACCCAACAGAAACCGGAAAGGGAAATGCATGAGTGAGACTTTTATCAAGGAAAACAATAGGGAAAGGTGGAAAAAAATAAAAATAAATAAGAAAGGGGGAAATGTGCAGGAGGGTGGAGATACAATACAAAATACAAAAAGCATTGGGAAGAATGCCCGGTGGGGACCTCCATCTCGCCATAATGTCTCAAACAGTCAGTTTGTCAATATTATTAACTGTTTCACCACTCCCTTGCCTTTAGCTATAGCAAACATACCATTTGCTGGTCCTAAAAAGTAGCCAAGTGGCTAGATACAAGACGAGGGAAGGAGGGAGTTAGAAGTCAAGGAGGGAGTTAGAAGACATTGCACAGAGCTTGCAAGGAGATACAGGAGAAATGAAAAGGACCACATTCCCAAACAATGTGGCACCTTCTCATTTAGATATGTTGTACATTTTTCTGAAGCTACCTTGGTTCTGAAATTAAACTTACAAAGAAAATAGCCTTATCAGAAGGGGTGGCAACTTTACTTGTTAACGAACATAGAATTCCCACAATATATCAAAGGGTTCCTTTGGAGAACGATAATAGCATCCAAATGCAATAAACGGATCAGTCTTTAAGCCTATTATTTATTTGCTTAATTTATTTGTACTCCACATTTCTCCCCAGTGGCAACCCACAGGGGCTTATATCATTTTACTTCTCTCCATTTTATCCTCACAATGACCCTGTTAGGTAGGCTAGGCTGAGAGAGTGTGATTGGCTCAAGATCACCCAGAGAGCTTCCATGGCACGAGTAGGGATCAAACCTAGGTCACCCAGATACTAGTCTGACATTTTGAATCACTACATCACACTCTTGGTAGCCAGATTATTAATCAACTAATGATTCTGCCATAAATTGAAAGGCCTGGTTCTTTCTACCAAATTCTACCAGATCGACCAAAGACACACCAAAAGTCATGATGACTAGCAACGTTGCCGAGATTCACACTGAGATCTTACAATGGCAAACTCAAGTGGCAACTAGATTATGAAGTCACATTTAGCAAATACTGTGCTAAAACTTTGGCAGTCAAGACTAGTGGTAAAAGTGCTCCTCATCCTGCTTGCCTGGTAATGAACTCCCCACGCAGAAAGCTTTCTTGGAGTAGTGACAATGGCAAACCCTGTTCCCAAGTTCGAGCGCAGCCACGCACACAACTCCAGCGACATTCGGAGACAATTTTAATGGGGACAAATTTAATTCTCGATACTTCTTGTGTTAACATTTTGAGGCAGAAATCCACTGAGAATCCTGTTTCCCAGGCTTTCTAGCACTGGGCACTCCCAAGAATCATTGTTTCCAGTTAGCTAAAGATGAGGCCTTTATTGTTTCTACAAGCCCTCCATATTGGCCTCTCTTGTAAAGTTTCAAGAAAGGAGGGAATTGTGAAGAAAACTGGAGATCTTCCTTTGCATGCCTGAAAATTACTAAATTACTAAAATTACTAAATTACTAAAATTACTAAATGTCCTGGGTTTTCTGGGCTGAGTAGTTGTGGTTAAGTAGATTTTGCTCCTAAAGTTTGGTTGGAATCTTCAGAGGCATGTTATCTTGACAGGCTTTTGAAGATGCCAGCTATAGATGTGGCTGCAATGTTAGGAGTAAAAACTACCAGATTATGGCCACACAGCCCAGAAAATCCACAACAGCCAGTTGAGTCTGGCTGTGAAAGTCTTTGATAATACAATATTTGTATGTGTGTGTGTGTGTGTGTGTGTGTGTTACTAAGTTTTGGGGAAGAGTTGTGTTGGGCGGGGGGGGGGGGGGGCACAGTTTTCTGTCACTACTCCAAGAAAGCTTTCTTTGTGGGGAGTTCATTACAAGGCAAGCAGGATGAGGAGCACTTTTACCACTAGTATTGACTGCCAAAGTTTTAGCACAGCATTTGCTAAATGTGACTTCATAATCTAGTTTCTCCTTTGTGTGGTGCTCCCCAATTGCACTGCATGTCACACTGGAGGAGAGGGGAAGCATATCGATTTTAAATAGCACTGTGCTATTAATAAGCTTGGTGGGATTTCTTCATAATGGTTATTGATGAAGTGGCATTTTGCTAAACATAAGACAGCCTTTAAAAAGTTGACCTTGGACCAGTCCTCTGTTCCTGAAGTAGGATAATAAGCATGAGAATCTTCTCTTCCAGTTTGTTCCCACAGAAACTATGTACTTTTTTAAAAAAAAGATACATGGAACTCATATGCCAATATGAGTCCATGTTCCCATGTACAAAAAAATTTGCTTAGATCCCACTGAGCATGACATTTATCAGAAAAAAAGCAAAGAAGAAGAAGAGTTTGGATTTATATCCCCCCTTTCTCTCCTGCAGGAGACTCAAAGGGGCTTACAATCTCCTTGCCCTTCCCCTCTCACAATAAACACCCTGTGAGGTGGGTGGGGCTGAGAGAGCTCCGAAAAGCTGCGACTAGCCCAAGGTCACCCAGCTGGCGTGTGTTGGAGTGCACAGGCTTATCTGAATTCCCCAGATAAGCCTCCGCAGCTCAGGCGGCAGAGCAGAGAAACAAACCCAGTTCCTCCAGATTAGATACATGAGCTCTTAACCTCCTATGCCACTGCTGCTCCAAAGGAATGTGACTTCTTGGTCTATCCACTCTTGCTGCAGCCACAATTTTCCCAGAAATGCTACTTGGACAGTGAACCCCCAGGAACTGAATGAGTGTGGATTTGGAGGGGAAAAAACCAATTCTATCAGCCAAAATGCTGCAAGGAAACCCACATGCTCCTTCATCCATGATCTCCACAGAATAATCAAGCTTCTCTTCACCATGATGTTCACATGTGGACACCTCAATGAATCAAAGGTTGCTTACTTCGGATAAATCAAGATTCCAGATTAAGATCAACTTGAGTTTTGGAATACAGTCTTGTACAGAAGCTCAAGTTCACTGGAGAACCTGCACTTGACTGCCCCAATCAATTGGCATTTAAGAAGAATAGTTTGAATTTATACCCTGCTTTTCTCTGTTTAAGGAGTTTCAAAGCATTTTACAAACTCCTTCCCTCCCCTGCCCCACAATAGGCACTTTGTGAGGTAGGGGGAACTGAGAGAGTTCTGAGTGGACTGTGACTAGCTCAAGGTCACCCAGCAGACTTAATGTGGAGGAGTGGGGAAACAAACATAGTTCACCAGATTAGAGTCTGCCATCTTAACCACGACACAACACTTAACCACTATACCATGATAAACTCTTTGGCAATCCAATTGGATTTTAATTTTTTCTCCTGTCCCATCTAGTCCAACAAGTTGATCAGAGACAATAATGGCATCTGAATCTGTAAGGGTTTCTGCCCACTCACTCACCATGATCCAGGATATATTTCACAATCTCACCATGACCAGTCTTGGCTGCGTGGTGAAGCAAGGAACAATGGTCAGGGCCCTGGATTAACAGATTAGCTCCCTTTTTACAGCATTCTATGAACTGGAACATAAATGCAGAGAGAAAAGACAAAATTCTGTGAATTCACTGCTTCCTTTCCTACAAGCGGTTAAGAAAAGAAATGACACTGGCAGACAGAGACGTAGGTAAGGGTGGGAGTTCTCGGGTTCAAACCCCTCCCATTACATGTCCGGCTTGCTTGAAACAATGCATGGAATGGAACAGCCGGAAAGCCCTCAGTTACTGAACCCACCCCATAAAAAATCTATACCTACGTCACTGCTGGCAGATAAACACAAAAGACTCTTCCTAATTAATTATATGAATAATATGAATACTAGCAGTAAAGCCTATTGTGTGAACAAATACAGCAGGCTCTAGAACACTGTTGGTTGGTTAACAGCACTCAGTGAGAGGGGGGACCCCGCCTGTTTTTTCTCATCCCTTGGTCCCATGCCACCAGTTCTCTTCTCTGTCTGTTCCTGTTTCTCTGTCCTGTTCCCAGATGCCTGCTCCTCTTCCCAGATGCATGTATCACCATGCAACAATTAACAGCACAGTTGCAGCCTCCAGCAGTTGCAACCCTTCTTGAAGGAGAAGATGATGCCTGCGCCTGCACCTTCTCAGACAGCTGCAAATGGTACAGTGACTGCAAATTATTTAGCAGTGGGGGAGAAGGGCAAGCACATGAGAGAGAGAGAGGGGGGAGAGGGAGAGGGAGAGTAATCACCACATTCTGCTGACTTGTTTGTGTTGTTTTTTACGTGTCCTCTGTAAGCCCTCCCCCAAACCATGCGTGCATGGCAATTGTCTAAAAGTGAGTTGTAATCACCACGGCTAGCCTTTTATGTAATAGATCTGGTGATAAAGCCCATCGTGTGAAAAATACAATGAACGCTAAAAATGAATCCTCCTAGGGCAAGAGACGTGGGTGGGGCATATCTACAGGAAATGGCGCCTAGTGCAAACACTGAAATTGGCCCCTCCCCAAACATCCCAGCTTTGTCAAGGAGGGATAGCAGAGTGCATGCGAAGATGGGGAGAATTCTGTCCATCTTCATAGGCAAATTCCTCATTTGCAAAGCTGGATCTTGACTTTTCAAAGGGTGGGGGTGACAGCAGGGTGCCTGTGAAGATGAACAGAGTTCACCTTCTTCAAAAAAAATGAAGATGGAGCAGGATCCTGGCTTTGCAGTGGGGGGAGCCAGCAGAGTGCCTGTGAAGATGGGGAGAACTCTCCATAGGCACAAACACACCCATTTGGATCCCAGCTTTGCAAAGGGGGTGGAGCCAGCGGTGGGATTCAAATAATTTAACAACTTGTTGTTTACAAGCACCATTTTAACAACCGGTTCTGCCAAATTGGTGCGAACCTGCTGAATCCCACCACTGGGTGGAGCCAAACAAGTCACTGTGAAGAAGGGAGATTATACTGTGAAAAAATACAATGGGCTCTACTGAGTGGAAATGTTTTAGTTTTTGATTTCCCATGTTCAACAGATGGTTGTTCTAGATGATCTATAAGACTATTTCCAGCTCTAGAACACAAGTAGCACATCATTATGTGGGTAGGAATCTGCATAGTTAAATGTTTTCTCCATGAAAATTTTGGATCGCTAACTTGCCAGAATGAAAAGTTGTAGCCTAACCTCCTTCTTCCTGTACTCATTTTGTGTGTGCAGTATTCAAATATGAGTGGAGCAGTCAAATATGTGCTCTCATTCTCTATTACCACTAGTGTTATGAAACACCAAAAGCTGTACCATTTTTTTCCTGCACAGTTCATTGACTTTTAGATTATAGCAAAAGGATTCCATAAAATTGGGATTTTTAGCATGTACTGTATAGCTCTGACTGTATAGTTCTTTCAACGTGATGATTGTGCTTTGTTTTAGCTATCTGCTATTGTGCCATGATCTATAATGTGGAAAAAATGTGTCCTACTGGAGGAAAGGTATCATAGCTTTATTAAACAGAATAGACAATTGCTCAAAAATCCAGAACATCGTGGGACATTTTTAAGAGTGATCATTGGGAGGATCCACTTTCAGTTTTGATTACTGTTACCTAGGGACCAAGTGTCTTGGAGGTGTATGTCAGAAGCAAACAGTTGGAGTAATAGAGCTGTCACTATAATAAATGGCCAAAAAAGAGGCTTAGCTAGATAACATTGCAGTCATTTATCAAACAAAACAAAACAAAACCCTCAAGTGCAGGTACGTGTTCACAGATCATCAGACCAGTCACCCAGTCTGGCTAGAGGTCATTAGCCTATGAGGACAGATTTAAGTGCATATCTCTAAGACTGGAAGTGGACTCAAACTTGAACCCCCTGTTCTGAAAGCCATTATGATGTACTTAATTGGGGTGGTGGTAAATGAATATTGTGATGGAACTGGGACATGGCCTAAATTAAGCTAGAGAGAGAGAGAAGGAACTTGAGACAGGGCCACAAATTTGATCTGCAGACCTCAGTTATTTCCTGCACAGTGTTCCACCAAGGACTGGGTTGAATTCCAGGGATCTGTTCTGTTAATGGTAGGGCCTTCCTCTGCTGCAAGGTACCTTTCCCTAGAGAGCCTTTTGCACCAGGGAAAGGTTTCTTGAATGACAGGGAGGCATCACCATAATTGGAACAGATGCATCAGACCTCACTTCCCCTGAGGAACTCTTAACATCATATGTGACCCTTAGTATGTGGAGGCATCAACAGCTGACTGTCATCCAGAACCAATTCCTTTGCATGCAGCTGGAAAATGTGTTGCTATGGTTATGGGAAGCCCCAGAAGTACCCAATGATAAGATATATTCTTCACAAAAATAATCCTCATGGACCTCAGGGGTACACAGAGGACATTTTGAATGCCTTACTTTACAGCTATCCCAAACTGAAAATTACTGATGAGGAGAGCTCTTGGTAGGATGAAAAAAGGATATAATTATTAAAAAACAAATGCATCAAAATCAATCAGCCAACTATACCACTGATGTAACCTTTCACTGTGGTCTGCTACTGTTGAAAAACAAGAGATGCAATTTCAGACATCAGCCACGTTAAAAAATTAAAAAGGATTGAAAAAGGTCCTGCCACTTCCTCACTGACAACTAAGAGACAGATACAGGAGGTTTCGGAGTACACAGACCTGCTTAATATCTGAACTGCATTCCCAGCAAATACTGACATTGTAATGAAGCACAAAGGGGAGCGGAAAGTAATGTACTATTAGACTGGTCATAAATCATATCTTGAAATGATCAGCCACAGTTCCTGTAACTGTACACTCACATCTGTACTGACTGATCTGAAGTTGTACTATTGCTAAAACTATTGTCTTGGGGTAGCTGTGATTGCTTTGCAGTTTGTTCTTAGTAAAATTTTCCCTATATCTTAGTCTACCCCAAGCATGACAGCAGAAAATATTGTGACAGGACTTGCAAACATCCTGAAGTACAAGCCTTCCCAGACAATTCCTTATTTAATCAGTGGCATGCTAAAACAAGAGTCCCCAACTTTGAGCCTATGGGTGCCATGGTGTCACCAACATTTTCCCTGGAACTCACCAAGTGTTTTTAGAAAGTAGGAGAGGCCTGATAGGGGTGTTGCCAAGAAAGGTTTGTGATTGGCCACTGAAAATCTGATTAGCCAAGCAGATTTAAAAAAAAATATTGCTATGGGAGCAACTGCCACCGCAGCACAATTGTCACAGGGTGACTCAAGGTAGGCTGTGTGCATCCAAGAAAACCTTTTTAACAGGACATTAATTTTCAAATTCTATTAAACAGAACTTCTGCATGAAATGTTGAAGAGCTAGCATTAGAGTTATGCGTAACCTCCCTCCCTGACCTTTTGTGGTTGCCTCTGCCTCCTGGGGCTGCCAATTCATGACTGTACCCATTCCTTGTACCAGAATTCCAAAGGTGCCTGCAGACTCAAAAAGGTAAGAACTCCATGCTAGAAGAAAGCACCAATTTTCATAATATCGAAACAATATTTCAAGTCGAAGATGATTGTGACATTGGATTTGGCAATGGCAACAGGGTCTGCATATATTTTTTCCTGCAACAGGGTCTGCATTGTCATGGACTGAATCCCATTACAAAGGACTCCTAATGAGCAACCTATCAAATACCTCGCACACAGAGACATTTCTCTAACATTACTCTGCAATCCTATGCAGAGTAATTCCAGTCTAAATCTGTTGATATCAGTGGCCTTAGTCTGGAATACAATCGCGTAGGATTGCTCTGTAATTGGAGCAAGTCTCTCAGTCCAGCAGAGTGTGCATTCAGCAATCGGCAATCTTTGGGCTGAATCCCAAAGAATGGAGAGGAATTAGACTCTAAGCAGGTTGGAACAGTGGGAGGGAACTCTTCACTGATGTCAGTGTCACTGGACTGCTGCACTTGTGTGCTTTTGTGTTGTGCAGGTGATGCTAGTTGGATTTTGGCTATCTTCTTTATCTCAGCAGAGTTAACATTCTTCATTTGAAGAAAAATAACGAACTGCCCTTATGCAGATCTACACAGTGATAATAAAATACATGAGACTTTCTTTTACTTACTTTTAGAAAATCACCAGCTATTACTGACTGTAAAAGTGCTGCAAAAGTCAAAAAAGAGGAAATTAATATTAATAGTGTTCATTTGTGCCAATGTGCTTACACTATTTGACTGTGTTAAAATATAATCAAAGTCAAGTTCTTCTGCAGGGAGCTGGTGTTTCACCCATGTGATTTTTCAACCCTAACGTTAGCCTGACAAGATCCAGGCATTTCTAGCTTTGACAGCATTTTTGCACCTGAGGCTTAAAATGGGTTGCACTTAAACCTATTCATAAAATGAACATAAAGCCAACAGTGCTTAGATGAGACATCCAGGTCTCTTGCACAATCCATTTTGCATTTGAAAGTTTCATGCGGATCACAAATTTCATACAAGAAGTGGTTGGGGAGAGAAGCTCAGCACACCATTCAATGATGAGTGGGGTCCCGCAAGGGGCAATTCTGTCTTCCGAATTTATTTAACATCTGTATGCACCCTTTTGCCAAGTTGGTCTAGAGCTTCAGTCTGGGTTGTCACCAATATACAGATGACACAGTAATATCTACTGACGCATGGCTGACTAGATACCCCCTCGGATATTCTGGTCAGCTGTTTGGGGGGCATGGTGAAATGGCTAAAGCAAAGTTGGCTGAAACTAAATCCATCAAAGACAGAGGTCTTGAGGCCTTTGTATCTGCAAGACCATCTTTCTGAATCAGTTCTTCACAGAGTATTATTAGGCTTGGGGATTTGAGTGCAACAAATATTGGATTCGGCCTGAATCTGGGCAAATATGGGCATATTTGGCAAAAATCGGCCGAATACGTCTCGCCTGTAAATGAATGAATTCGAATGCAAGGCATTCAGAGTTTTTTGTGCTTTGGCATGCAGGGGGTGCATTTTTAAAGCTAGCAACCCACAAATTTCAGGGTATCATCTGAAGACTGTCCTGATGATACCACACAAGTTTGGTGCAATTCAGTTCAGTAGGACCAAAGTTATGGACCCCCAAGAGGGGTGACCTATCCCCCATTGTTTCCAATGGGAGCTAACAGGAGATGGGGGCTACCCCTTTGAGGATCCATAACTGGCACCAACCATGGGCTATGAACTGTGAAGTTTTGCTAGCAGGGGAGAGATTCTGACAGAAACGTCCAATCAGGATACAAAAATAGGAAAGAAAAAAAAGCTAAACTGCCAGCTATCCTCAGTATTACAGACAGTTCAGGATCTGAAGTACAGGACTGATACATTTGGAATAGAAAAATCCAAAGGTAAAATTTACTACACTAAATAGTCAAATCAAATGTGATGGTATTTTTAGGGGGTTACTTTATTTACATCATTTACAACCCACCTTTCTCATTGGCATTTAAGACAGATTGCACAGAGTGAGTCAGTACAATCAATAAGATGGGACATTCAGTGAACAGTGACATAGGGTTAGAGTTGGAGAAATCCGGAACAATCCTGAAAGCTAAAAACTGAACCTAAGTAAAGTGTAAGGATTAACATGGTGCATTAAATGATGCAAATTGTATATGAGGATCCTACTCACCGCAAGCTATACACAGTAATATAGACCACAGTCCCAAGTTATTTATCCAAGAAACTTTGTGAACCATTTTGCAACCCTATTACTGGCACAAAAAAGCCCTCTTGAATAGTTTAGTTTGCATAGATTGTTGAAGACCAGGAGAGTGGGAGCTTTCTGACCTCCTTGAGTAGGCCCTTCCACAAGGCAGAAGCCACAATGGAGCAAGTATGTGTATGGACAATTGTTGATCTAGCCCAGGGGTAGGGAACCTGCAGCTCTCCAGATGTTCAGGAACTACAATTCCCATCAGCCTCTGTCACCATGGCCAATTGAGGTGCATGCTGGTGAGGGAAACTGATGGGAATATCAGTCCCTGAAACCTATCTGGAGAAACACGGAGATTCCATGATCCTAACCCATTCAGTACACAGGGTTGACAAGAAACACAGTTCTGAATTCCCACAAATATATACAAATATGCCACCCACAAGGACCTCATTATCACCCAAGGAATAAAACCACAAACGTGTTAAAAATATTACAGAAAAACTAGAAGTCATAGGAATGGAAGCAAGCAGAAAAATTAACTCATGTTTCTTACTCATAGCACAGAAGTATGTAAGATAGGGATATTTTCCTGGCAAGTGTAAAAAAACTCCAGGTCATTTTCTTGTTTCAACTCTTGCTTGCATAGCACAGAAAATGTAAAATCGAACGTCTAACCAACAGAGTCTTCGGATACCAGATCCCAGCAATGGAAATTTTTAAAGGCAAGTTTTGTGTCAATTTATATACCCATTCTGAGAAACACCCAGACGCTGTTTTAATTGAGACACATGCTGGGCTTGCTTTTTTGAGGATTAAAAAAAGGAAGAAAAGAACATGGCCATGACCAAAATAGAGGAGAGAACATGTTCTTTTTCAGAGCATCAGGCTCAGTCTGCATCTTCATTAGTCTCAGCACAACAACATTTCCAAATCAATTAGCACAAACTGGATTTGAGCTCTTCTTCAAAAGCTGTTTTTTGTTTGCAGCGCACACAACCTCCTATTTCCCTCTTCTCTTTCTCAAAATGCAGACAATATTCACTTCATATTCAATAGCGACGGCCAAAACAGAGAGGCTACAGAGTCCAAGACTCTGTTGAGATCAAATGGTAAGTATCTTTATGATCTGAACACTGTTTACTGCGTGTTCTTACGACTTTTCAAAATCTATGCTTAAAATCCCCAAATTACTCAGCTTTAGGGTGGACAATGAGGAAGTTGAAATTGCTGAAGACTTATTGAAGACTTTCTATTCCTCCATCATCAACCAAAAGGGAGACTGTAATCAAGAGATCAGTAGAAAATTGAGACTGGAAAGGGCAGCCAGGATTCTTGAGTGTAAGAACTGGCAACCAAGATCCAGCTGCTATAGGATTCCCCATTACTAGGTATAGATGTGAAAGCAGGACAATAAAGAAAGCTTGCAGGAAGAAATCAGATTTCTTTGAAATGTGGTGTTGGAAGAGAGGTTTACCATGGACTGCCAACAGGACAAATAAGGGGGCTGTAGCTCAAATCAAGCCTGAACTTACCCCAGAAGCTACAATGACTACACTGAGGTGGTCGTACTTTAAGACAAGAGTCACTGGAAAAGACAAAAATGCTTGAAAGACCTGAGAAAGGCTGTTAATGATGAGACTTTTTGGAGGGCATTTATTCACAGGGTCACAAAAGTCAGAAGCAACTTGACTGCACTTAGCGCACACACAAACAATCCTCAAAAAAATTAAATGGGCATAATACCAGATACAGATTTATTGTCCGATTTCCTCTGTGTTCTCATCAAACAAAGTTCCTTTGATGCACAACAACAGGCTACAACAACATCACTCATTTCATCACACCTTCCCAAGAGTTTACTGGGGGCACGGCAGATAGGGAAATGCACTCCATGATGTCACCATGTGGAACTAAGGTTTATAGATCCCACAGACTATCTTTTAATGGTTGACTCATTTGGCCAAAAGTTTCAAGTCAGAAGGCTACCACAGAAAATGGTTTTCAACCTCCAGATGGAGCCTGGAGATCTCCTGGAATCAAAACTGATCTCCAGACTACAGAGACAAGTTTACCCGGAGAACATGGCTGCTCTGGTGGGTGGGTTCTATGGCATTATAGCTCACTGAAGTCCCTCCCCTCCCCTTAGCTCATACCCCATCATTGCCAGGCTCTACCCTCATATCTCCAGGAATGTCCCAACCTGGAGTTGACAAGCCTTGCACAGGCTGGTTCTGATCCCACGATGGTGCCCATGGAACTCATCCCTAATCCACTGATGAAACAACCTCTTGCATCAGAAGAAGTTTCCTGGCCCTAGCAAGATTGCCAGTTACCACCATAGACTCCCAGACATAGGCGGATTACACATGGGCCAAAAAAGCTTTTACACTGTTTTAAACCATTTTACACTGTTTTCACACCATTTTCACACCGCTGTTTTTGGCCCATGCAGAATCTGCCATAGATTACCTACGTGCCTTCCCTCCTGTTACCAAAACTTAACCCAAATGCTGTGTGAAAACAAGGCTCATGAATCCCCAGAGTGACCAGAGTTCTGGAGTTGTTTCCCCATATTTGCAGCCCCCCCCCCCACTCCCCCTGCAGCCTGGTAATCTGCAGAAAAGCAACCCTAATAGTAGAATTTTGTGTTGGGAGTAACAAAGCAACTCAGCATACCTGTACACTGTGGGGTGTTATACCTCCCTTTTCAGCTGAATCAGACTGTGGTCCTCAGGGGCTACTTCTCCATTACAGTCCATTTTTGAGCCCAGGAAGATGAAGTCTTGGACGCACTCAATGACCTCATTGTCAATGCTAATTTGGGCTCGATCTGTGCTAGCTGTCTGAATGTGAATAAGCTTCAGCAAGTTCTTTTTTCAATTGCAATTTACTGTGTGAAGACAGTGTTTCACCACATGTGATTCCATGCTTCCCTAACTGTGCAGTTTTGATGTATTAACCAATCAAAATATCTCCAGTACTTTCAGAGGTTCCCCAGGCTGCTGCAACCTGTCTGAATTATTTTCTCATTTGTTCTTGTAGCCAGTGCCCTCATTTGTCCACACTGCACTTTCATACAGTTGGCTGTGGTGAGCCATGTGATTTTGTTTACTAGTGCCAGTAAAGTCATTGTCTGAGATGTCAAGGCATCATTGACAAAATCACACGGGTTGCACGTCCAATCGGGTGAAACAGCAAGGTCAGCAGAAAAGGACAGGGAAAAGAAGAAAACCAAGAGGACAGCATCAAAAACACACAAATGTTTGCCACGGAGCTAAAAATGGCTGAAACAGAAAGGTGCCTTTTGACCTTCGTGAAAACAAACACACAACAAGACAAGCAGTTTGGCGTGGGTTAGCTCTCGGGGGGGAAAAAGAAAACCCTAGCTGGCACTATCAATGTGCAATTATGGATGAAGGAAGGCTTTTAAAATGTATTTATTCAGAAGGAGACAAGTGTTGCTGCTGAACAATACAGAACATGAATTATGCACACTTTTTATCATGCCATAAAGTATTTTCGGGCCTTGAGAATGTTGCAAAGCATCATTCTGTTCAAACACATACTGAAACCGAGTCATTACTGCCTTGACTTTTCTTGGGATGAGCATCCGTGGGGAGAAATAGAAATGCTTTAGTGCTCTTTGATTGGGTAAGTGGATTTGCTCATTGATGAAAGGGGGAGGGAAAATGCCAGTCAGACAGAAGTGCAGACTTCTACCCATATAACTAACTGGCAAAGTACCCAACTGGCAACACTGAACACGTCTGTAGGCTGGCTAGAACATCAATAGCCTTCCTTTCTCCTGTTGGTAGGAGCCTAGAGGATGAATGTGGTAGGTTGCTTTCTATGCATCTTTAAGCCTTCATCCTCTTGGCTGTAGTTGCCAGCAAAAAATGAATAAAGAAAGAAATTAAAAAGCCTGTCAATTAGGTAAACTTCCCACAACTGGCACTGTTAAGGAACTTTCTCTTTCAGAAGTGTTGGGACTCTGGCAACAGATGTCAGACATAAATAATAAGTTCTGTTCATCCTGGATTACAACAAGCCAATTCCCTTGAGGTGTTTTTACTGGGGGTTTTTTCAAGTGGAGGTGAGTAGATTATTTATTTCTTTTTATTTATTTATTATTACATTTGAATCTTGCTTTTTCCTGGCCAAAGTCAGGTTCTGAGTGGTTAACTGATTCAGAAATTTAAAACAATCAAATAATCTACATACAATTAATATACACAACAATTAAAATACACACTGGTGCTCCAATTTTATTTCTCCACCCGGGTGAACAACCAAGGAAGGAGGAACATAAAGGAGAGAATGAAAACCAAAAAATCAGTTTACTAAAGAAACAAGACAAATAAGAATAAAAGTAAATTAAAAAGGGTGAAGGAAAGAGTAAAAATAAAGGTAAAGGCAGGGAAGCCATCAAAGATGCAACTGTCGCTGTCCCAACCATAGGCCTGGCGTAACATATCCATCTTTGTGGCCCCAGCCAAGGGGAAGGAACCCACCTGTGGAAGTGGCATACAGCCACACCTGCAAATTTGCTCTCCCTGAGGTGAAACAGCCAAAATGAACAGGAGCAGCAGTCAAACAGCTCTACACTCCTTGGGGGAAGGGTGAGATAAAAATGATAGCTAACCCCTCAGACTTTAAAAGATTACACTAGCATACATCAGCTCACCCGGACACATCCTCTTCCTCCTTTGAAACCCCTCCTTTGCCTTTATATGAATGGGAAGCAACAAACATCAGGATTTCAACTCACAGGCAAATGAATACACTGAGACCTTCTGCACTTGGCTTACCACAGTGGAAGAACATTTGCACAAATGAAAGGAACAGATAGTTGTGGCAAGAACATGCACAGTTTCTGAAATTAATTATAGAAATCTGTCATGTACAATCAGAAGACAGGTGGAGCAGAACGCAGGCCATCGCCAGGGTCTAGGATTCATTTCTGAGTTTGGTGCAAAGTCATAATACAGCCCCCCTCCAAAATCTGATCCCTACAATCTAATGAGTTACAAACAAAACCACCAAAGAGGACTATTTCTGAATATGAGCTTGAAGCTTACCTTCACTTGGAGCCCTGGACCCAGATAATGTATACCTGTTTCCCTCCCCTTTCCCCAGTGTTTGGGCTCTGTGGACAGTCAACACAGAGGTATGGGTGTGTGTGTGCATATGTGTGCAGTCAAGTCACAGCTGACTTACAGCAACCCCATTTTCAAGGCATGAAATGGTCACCTAATATCAAAAATGTCATTAAAAAAGCACAACAAAGAATGTTCTTTCTGCGCCAACTCAGGAAGCTCAAACTGCCCAAGGAGCTGCTGATACAGTTCTACAGAGGAATCATTGAGTCTGTCATCTGCACCTCTATAACTGTGTGGTTTGGTTCTGCAACCCAACAAGATCGACACAGACTTCAGAGAATAATCAGAACTGCAGAAAAAACAATTGCTGCTAACCTACCTTCCATTGAGGGACCTGCTTATACTGCACGGGTCCAAAAAAGGGCTATGAAAATATTTACTAAGCCCCTCGCATGGGACATAGACAGACAGATCTTACCCTCTAAACGTCGCTACAGAGCACTGCACACCAAGACAACTAGACATAAGAACAGTTTTTTCCCGAATGCCATCACTCCTGATTAAACAAATAATTCCCTCGATAATGTCAAACTATTTATTATATATTTATTATATAATTACTGCACTACTTTTTTCATCATTCCTATTACCCATCTCCTCCCAATTATGACTGTATGACTATAACCTGTGCTGACATTTCATTTTATTTTATGATTTTACATTTTATGTTTGTATTACTATTGATTGTTTCCTGATTGCTTACTAGACCTATATGACAATCATTAAGTGCTGTACCTTATGATTCTTGACAAATGTATTTTCTTTTATGTACACTGAGAGCATATGCACCGGAGACAAATTCCTTGTGTGTCCAATCACACTTGGCCAATAAAGATTCTATTCTATTCTATTCTAAATGTTCACTTATAAGCTACCTCGAGCCCATCTACCCCGAGCCCATCCAAGCCTATAAAACAAATGATAAAACAAATAAGAGGTGGCTTGATATTGCCTGCCTGTGTGTGCTAGAAGGGTTCTGAGACAACTGTGATTGACCCAAGGTCATCTACCAGGCTTGATGTGAAGGATTCTGCCCGTATTAAGATAGAACAGAACAGAAGATAAATACAAAAATCTGCCCCTTCGAAGGCCAGTTGATTCCAGTAGTATAAAAGGAAGAGGAGTTAATTTCACATTAAGCTGCTTAGTCATCTGCCAAGAGAGAGAGAGAGTCGCAAACCCATGGTTCATAAGGTACATTGATTAACATCAGCTTCAGTTCCTTTTCAAAGTGTACCCAAAGGGACAGATTCATACAAAAAGACCCTCCATACCAGGGAGGAGGTGTCAGTTTCACCGTCTGTGCTGCCAGAATGCCCGCCCGCTGACTCCTCCAAAAATTCTATAAGGGAGCAATTTTCAAAGAAAAGCAAAGCCCAGTACAAGTTTATGTCACTTTTGGAAAGGACTGAAAAGGAAGAAAACATTTGTGATTAGGCCAAAAAAACAGGTAGGGGGGGGGATAAATGGAGGAGCGGGGAGAGATTTGGCTGTATGTCTGACTCACTTCATTAAAACAGCATTACTTTGGCAGGGGGAGAAGAGTAATTGAATAAAGGCAGATTTTAAAGCAAAACCAGAATGAGAAGCAAAGCAAACCCAGCCTGGATAGACAAATGCCTTCACTCCTAATTACCGTAGCAACTTGGCTATTCAGAAACCATCCCACTGGATACTGAGACTCCTCCTTTCCCCTTTGTCTGAAGGGCTTTTTGACCTCTGCCGTTCCACTGTGCACGCTCATTGAAAGTGCTTTTGTGGGACTGTAGCATCTAGACATGCCAAGGGATACAAGAGGGGCCCTGAACGGCCATAACACAACTTGAAATTTGGTTGGCGCATCTACTGGCTGCCAAGGTAGGTGATTTTTAAACATATTCATGCAGAGACACTTTGACAGCATCCAGTCTGACAACACTGCTCACTGCCAGGTGAGGAGAATTCAATAACACTAATTTATGTGACAAGAGTTTGGTGCTCATGCTGATGCCATCCAGTCAATGAGGCATTTTTTTTCTCATTGACTCCACAGACTTGACACTCATTTGCCTCTAATATTTGTACAAATGTCTAACAATCTATAGTGGACTTGTAATCTCCTTGTCAGGGTCAAGGGTGCTGTCCTATTAATTTATGGAAATGGATTCATACAGAGCTTGATTCTTGAGAACATCAGGTAGGGCACATGTAACCTCAGCTGAGGGGTTATGCACACACAGACCAGAACCAGTCTTCAAGCTCAAAACAGGCACATCTGCTTGGAGATGTCTCTCCAGTATGGAGATCTAGTGTTTGGATTCTGACCAAGAGGTAAGCTGAAGAACAAGGCGGCAAAGCAATTGCTGAGCAATTTCTTGGCAGGATGAGGATATTTTGAAATGTCTCAGGAAAGCGCTCAGTCACAGCCCATGTAGAATTTGTTTGTTGATTGGATTTGTATCCAGCTCTCCCTGCCATAGCGGCTATCAAACACGTTCATATAAATACAACACAATTTAAAACACAATAAAACAATTCACACTAAAAACCAGCACGGTGCATAAACAAACCAGGGAGGAACAGTTTCAATAGAAAGGAAAGGGAAAAGAAGGGAAGGAAAGAGGGAAGGAAGTGGGTGGGGAGGGAGGCCAGCAAGATGACTCAAGCTATCGCTGCCCTCAACAATAGGCCTGGTGGAACAGCACCATCTTACAAGCCCTGTGGAATTGATGTCAGATGAGAAGAAGAAGAAGAGTTTGGATTTATACCCCCCTTTCCCTCCTGTAGGAGACTCAAAGGGGCTTACAAACTCCTTTCCCTTCCTCCCTCACAACAAACACCCTGTGAGGTGGGAGGGGCTGAGAGAGCTCCGAAAAGCTGTGACTAGCCCAAGGTCACCCAGCTGGCGTGTGTGGGAGTGCACAGGCTAATCTGAATTCCCCAGATAAGCCTCCACATCTCAAGCAGCAGAGCGGGGAATCAAACCAGATTAGAATGCACCTGCTCCTAACCACTACGCCTCTGCTGCTCCCAAGTCTTGTTGGATCTATATTTTTCAGACCTTTTAGATTCAGGGAACCCTTTTCTAGCTAATTCAAGCACTGCCTGACTGACTCACAGTGTCACCCAAGGCAGCTAATAAGATAACACCATGCCATGAAATCCAGTTTGTTTTTTAAACACAAGATCAAATTACAATGATATAAAGTGAAATAAGTTAATATCAGTGGGATCAATTTATTTTAAAACCACTTCATTTAAAGTCCTTCCCTTCTAGATTAAAAAACACACACCCTTCTAACCTCCATTGGTTAGAATATTAAGCTTACCTCCATGGGGACAGGAATCCCACAGCCTAAGGCCTATTCATGAAATCAAATGCCCAAGGGAAAGCCTCACCCATTAAGCTTGAATAGATTGACATGAGTGCAGTCCTATGGATATTTTATTGGACTCTATACCGATAGGTTTCAAAGCAGTTTGAACTCTACCAAGCTCATATTAGTTCCCAGTAATTACTTTTTAAAAACTCACTCTATGGTAACTTCATCTGCTTCACCAACATCTCAGGTGTTCTCCCATCCTTGAATGTCTTACTGTTGGCTCTCAATGTGAGGCATAAGAGACTTCTCTGGATATTGTGGACTTGGTTCAGTATTAACAGCAAATCAAACAGATCCAGGCCAATACATCCTTGCTCCAAGTAAAGTAACCTCAGAGCTATTCTAATCCTCCACTGGGCTGAGGAAATAAGAAATAAGATGAAAGATCAAGCCTGCTTCCCTAGCAATCTTCCCCACAAGGGTAGCTGGTCTTGAATGTTCTGTCCAAAGAGAATATATGGGCTGTTTCATCCCTAAGTGGTTAATTAATCAAAATAAATACATGAAGTCAGGACTTTCTCCTGCTGCGTTCCCTCCTTTCTTCAGAGAACACATTAGGAGACAGATTCATTTCTTGCTATGTGAACAGATTCTATATCACTCAGAGGCCTGCAGACTTTCATTAGGAAAAGCATAAAATCATCAATGGCTTTCTGAAGAAATGATTTTTACAAGGAAGTGTAGGGATACTAAGAAATGGGACCACATTACGAGGCAAGTTGAAGTGGTCAGTCGTTGTGAAGTAAATTTTTCATACATTTTTATCCTCCCCTTCCTTTTTCCAAGGATCTCAAGTAGTTCTCCCCTTCTCCACTATGACAACCTTCCAGTTTGCAGAATTGGCTAATCCAAGGCCCTTTCCGCACGGGGCCAAAAATAGTGGCCCAGGGACGGAAAAACACCGGTCCCTGGGGTGCTGTTCGCACAGGTGCCACTGCTGCAATGCAGCAGCGCCATCCTGTGTGGCCCCGAGTGGCGCTGCTTTCCATCTCCCTTCCCGAAGGAGATTTTTGGAAAGAGCCGCCATCATGTTGGCGCGGTGCGAACAGCATCGTGCCAAGACACCGCTTTCCCATCCTCCCCCCTCACCTCATCCTCCAGCGTCAGTCTGGAGGGCTGCTGAGACCCGCCCACGTTGCCCTCCGACCCCTGGATGCTCCCGTGTGAATGGCGCCCTCTCCTCCACCACCATAATTTCTGCCGGTGGAGAGGCGCCCTTTCCGCCGTGCGGAAAGGGCCCCTGGTTACTAAATAAGAATTTGAACACAGGTCTGCCCTATTCTCATCCAATGCTCTAACAGCTACACGACACTGGTGGTCAGTAGTAAAAGGACAATACAATTCACCAAGACAAATTCTTCCAATGCTTCATATTTATTTGATTAGTTTGAAATCCCACTCATCCTCCAAGGAGCTTATGATCCTCCTATGTTGGATAGGCTGAGAAAAAAGTAACAGGCAACACTCACCCACTGAATTCTCAAATGCGGAATAGAATAGGCATCTCCCCACTCCCAGTCCAAACTCTAACCACGATGCTTCATAATTTTCCTTTCTCTGTGTGACCTCACCTCCCAGTTCCTGTCTCTGTTTTGCAGATAGACAGGAAGTCATATAAATCTCAAAAGTCCCATATAGCCAGTGTGGTACAGCAGCTGGAGTGACAGACTAGAACCTTGGAGGCTTGGGTTCTATGCCTCATCACCCATGATACTCACTGGATGGAATGAGACTCACCACATTTTGTCAGCCTAAGCTATTTCACAGCAATGTTGTGAGCAAATAAGGGAAGGGGGAAGAACCACATAGGCTTGTACTCTGGACCTTTTGGGGGGAAGTGCAGCATAGAATCATGATCGATGATGTAGAAGTGGTACTTCTGCATGCACATGGCAGTTAAATATGATGCACAAAGCAATAGTAGTAAAACAGAAGCCCAGGTTTGTTGAAGGACTTACGGTGGAGGTGATTTCTAAGACTAGTTTGTCCCAGCTGAAACAATCCCTGAAAGACTCCACCATGAGCTGCACGTATGGTGGACGTCGCCTTCCAAATCCAATCAATGCTATTCAAATGCTCAGCAAAGTACTCCCCAGCACAGCTTCCTTTTTCCAATCTGTGCAAGTCAAGCACATAGAAACAGCTCAGACTGACTTTTGTAGTCAGAACCGATAGCTGTGACTTGCATTCAGGTTGCAGCTGTCAAAGCCACTGACAACAAGACAGGAGATAAACCTATTGCACAGACGACTATTCCCATGGGATCTGCGCTGGCAAGGAACAAGTGTCAAATTCTCTATTTAGGCAGGGGCTCCCCTATGGGATGTCTGGTACTATGAGCTGTTGAATGAAGGGTCACACACCTGGAGGGAATCAGCGACAGAACAGGAAAGACAATTGGTTTCTGTACTTTGTTGCAACCACCTTCATAAAACTCTGTAACTTTGAGAGGAATGAATCAGGGTCAGAAACATCACTACGAGGGCTGAATGGCAATGGATTTCCTCCTTAAAGGCAAACACTGCTCCACAAAGCTGATGCTCTTAATTCTCCGATCCCACAAATTGCACTTGATGCTGTATGAATAAGCCACACATCTTTGTTATAGGCTAGGATTTTTCATTCTACGCTCCTGATAACTAAAGAGAAACTCCCCAAATTGGTCCAGAGTTCCACAGCAGATGAAAAAGCATGGTTGAAACACAAGGAAAGGTCATGGCTCAGTAAAAGAGCAGACATTTTCCATGTAGAAGATCCCAAGTTCAAACCCCAGCAACTCTATCAAAAAGGACCAATTAGTAGGTGATGTAAAATACATTCATGCAAGATCCTGGAGGACCACTGTCTGTCAAAGTAGACAGTACAAAGAGTGTGGCTGTGGCTCAGTGGTAGAGCACTTGCTTGGCATGCAGAAGTTCGCAGGTTCAACCCCCAGCATCTCCAGTTGAAAGGTAAAGTACTAGATGAAATAAAAGATCTTTTCCCTGGAGAGCCAATTCCAATAAGAGGTTACAATACTACAAAGTACAAAGCCATTTCATATGTTCAACATTCAATTTGTTAAGAACAGCTGATGGAATTTAGTATTTACTTGAGGTAAAAATTTGAAGGGGTTACACTTTTTGTTATATACACACAATGGACAGGACTTTTAAGAATATTTGGAGTACAAATAAAAAACTTACAAGAAAAAACAATTACACTTGATTTTTGTCAAATAACACAGTTTTATATATTATTTGGCCATGAAAAATAACCGTGGGGAGGGAGATGTGGATCAAGCTCACACTGCAGTGTAAGTGGAGCCTCTTTCTCTGCTGGGGACCAAAGAAACTGGTCAGGGGAATATTCAAGCAGGGAAATTTTAAGGTGGAAAGGAAGAGTTAAACCCCTTGTCTAACACCTAAGCCCCAATGCATATTACTCCCTCCATCATTTGGAATATCAACAATGACCTTTTACTTTGATCTACTTTCATGTAGTAGATCTATATCTAGTTGGTCTACTTTCAACAGCTGTCTTAAAAGCCATTATATGATTTTTTAAAAAAACATTTAAAACATTTAAACCATGGCTGCCCTAAAGCTGAAGGCAACTTCTAGCAACATTCTTTAAAAATACATTAAATGACAGTTTCCTAGAATTCAAAACGATACGTGTTTAGCCATTCTCAAAGGCTCTGTCTCTAATGATGCAGTCACTATGCAGTTATTCTAAGTCTAAGCCCACTGATTTCTGACCAGTTTTAGACTTTCGCACATGCAGAGTAATGTACTTTCAATCCATTTTCACAATTGTTTGCAAGTGGATTTTGTTATTTTGCGCAGTAAAATCCAGCTGCAAAGTGCATTGAAAGTGGATTGAAAGTGCATTATTCAGCATGTGTGAAAGTGCCCTTAAGCTGGAAAAACCCTGCACAGGACTGCAGTGCAAATTTTTTTTTTAAAAAAAAGGCCTTCAGGAACAGGACTTACAGGCCCTCCTAAAGCCCAGCGAAGATGGGACTTGGGGCCATGTTCTTTGGAAAGTTGTTCTGTATCTGTAGGATAATGCAAGAATAAACCCACTTCAGGCAGAAGGCCACCAAGAAGGAAAACACAATGCTGGATCTCTTATCACAAGGGCAGTTCTCAAAACATTAACACTAAGCATAACAACCCCGTTGCTCTTTGAAGGTAGCAGAATGCAGAAATCGCTGGGTTCACTCTTGCATGTAATCATTTTCATCTGCAGTAATGCATTTCTCAGCCAGCTATTTCACTGTCATTAAACAGAAGCTTTTAATGTCCTTGGCATGATAGGAGAAGAGTGCTTGTGGCTTTGATTCTCCATTTCAAAGTAAGCTCATAAATGCTTTTATAGTACTGAAATGGCTAGGGATATTGATCAAGCTGAAGAGCTGGTCCTTGGTCACAAAGGCACAGGTGGTAAATGGAACTTGAGAGGGGTTTGTGTAAGGGAAGAAAACAGCAGAAGCAGACAGAAAGGGGAGATGGTAGAGGAAGATATTGGAGATGAAAGCCAGGAGGCTCCATAAGGAAGTTGTCCATATGCCGCCTGACACTCAATTAATAGATAAATGATGGAGCAATAAGATAATGTAAGGGAAATTGTAAGCTCATCTCATAAATCACTGCCCACTGACAAGGACCATAATAGTAGTACCCAGGACACCCTATTAAAATGTAATGTTTCCTCTGAAGTATGGGAATCAGAGGCAGCAATGTCAGGTTTTAGCAAGGATCAAATGCAATAGACATATCACTCAGCTGTGGTAAGACAGGAAAGATCAGCGTGGGCTTTCTTCATATTGTGAAATGACATTTCAAAGGCCTGAAGGTGAATTTTGTTTTCATAGCTGCTGGGGCTGAGTCAACCAGGTGTTCCTTCAGTGTAAGTCCCACAGAAACAAGCACATAGATGTCCATATGGTGTCATTTTCCATTTCCCATCATAATATCAAGCCTTGGGTATAATCCTACAAGAGGTAAGCCACAGCTCAGGACCTTCACAAATCTACAGTATCTTGGAGTTTTCTTGGTTCAAGCTTAAAAGGGAAAGAATCCAGAACCCTTCAAGCCATTGTCAGAAAAAGCCATATGGAAGCATACTTGGGGGAACATCCTCATGTGGAAACAGCCTTGGTTAAGGGATTCAAAGTAATGGGAATGAAAAAGACTTCTGCCTGTAACTGTGGAGCATGGATCGGAATAGACTGTAGCAACCTACACCAATATATGTATGCTTTTTTTCCTAAAGTTCAAACAACTGTATTTCTCATCAGGTAGATAATTTGGTCTCATTTTATATGAACATAAATTTCACCTTATTTTCTCAGTTAATGCCTTTGACTATAGCCATTATGGTCTCTGTAAGCACAGAAATCCTTTTTTTCCACATTCAGTTATGAATTTCTGAGCAGGGCAGGATATAAACATAGATGTAACCCGCCACAAACATCTGAGTCTACCAACCTTTTTGAATGTAAGAAGCTGCCTTATCAGCCAAATTACAGTGCTTCTGTCTCCCTCAGCACTAATATAGGGACTCAGGCAAAGAGATGTCCTTCCAAAACACCCACTAGCTGTAACTGAAGGTGCTAAGGATTGAACATGGAGACTTCCACATGCCAAATGTGTGTTTTATCACTGAGTCACTACCTCTTTCTAGAATTAGTTAATATTTAGTTCACCCTTTTCCTGTATAAGCAAGTTAAAGCACAGTACTGGGTTAGTACTGAGTGGTTTAGTATTTAGTATTGGCAAAACCTGTAAACTAAGAAGCATCCAATTCAATTCTTACTTGACTAAAACCAACTACAATTCATAAAAATTGCGCACCCAAAACTCAGAATAAATTTCACTACGAGTGCTGATTTATTTACACAGACACACTATTTATGGAGTAATTAAAATTTCTATAAACTCTTTTTAATTCTTTCATAAAGCTGGAACAACAATATTCAGTATATATATGTTTGTGTGGGATGGTGGGTGGGTGAATGAGTCAGTTTGTGAGAACTGGCCCATTGCAATTTTAATTATTTCCATTCATCATGTGTCTTACATCATTGTTGACTCATATCTTGTCTCTGAGATAGATCCATAAAGCAATCTCTTGCACAAGGCCCATGCTACAGGCACATATGTGTACTTTCATTTTTAAAAAAGAACAGTATCCACCATTTTGTTGTGGAGATATAAGGGGAAATGTACAGTTTTGTCCAGATTGCCTGGGGCGGAATGTGGTTCAGGGAACTACAAGAGACTCTGGAGCAGAACCAGTTAATCTCTTCTGGACCAAATTAATTCGTATGAGCTCTGTCTCTTAACCTTTTCTCCCTGAGCCATTTTATTTCTTTTTTGTTTTTCTCCTCTTTAATGTCCACAGTGATAAGGGAAAAAAATCTGAAGTGAGAATTATGCTATTTTTGGTATGTACTATATTGCAAATTCCCACCCAATCACATCACTGGATCCCACCTATGGTCAACCTGCCACCCTATGCACCTTCATTTTACTTACACCTTCACCACCTCCAGTCAACAATTAGAGAATCACAGAGGTCTATTGGGATGGGGAAAATGATCTTGGAAAAGGGCCTACCTCCCAGCCCACCCTGGCCACAGCCCCTCCAAAGAAGGGAAAAAGAAGCAAGCTGGCTGACTATCAAGTGAACTCTTTCCAAGCCCTGGGCAAGCCTCAGGTGCGTGGGGTGCTGCCTTCTCCAGATTGCATGGGCCTCAGGCATGCCTGGTGCCATCTTCCCGGAGATGTGCATGACTTGGTCATGCTGTGTGCTGACTCCTTCCAGCCATATGGACCTCAAGTGTGGAGGAAGTCATTTCCTCCATGATGCATAGTAGGGTTGCCAATTTCCAGGTGACACCTGGAGGTTTCCCACTATTACAATTGCTTTGGAAGGCTGACTGTATGGCTGTATTCCCTGCTGCAGTCCCTCTCTTCCCCAAAGCTTACCCCCAGGCTCCACCATCAACATCTTGAGGTATTTTCCAACCCAGAGCTGGCAAACCTAATGAGAGACCCTTAAGTGGGCTGGTCACCAACTCCCCTAGGTCAAATGGGCTCCCAGCAGCTCAGTCACAGCCTCCCCTGGGCTATGTGGGTCTTTAACACCAGGGCCCCTTCCGCACATGCAAAATAATGCGTTTTCAAACCACTTTCACAACTGTTTGCAAGTGGATTTTGCTATTCCGCACAGCTTCAAAGAGCACTGAAAGCAGTTTGAAAGTGCATTATTCTGCATGTGCGGAAGGAGCCTAAGTGTCACCTCCTTTGGATTGTACAGGCCATGCACCACTTACCCCATGCAGGCTCTTTTTCAACAGATGAGGGTGAGAGGCCATCAACCTACCATATATAATGGTCAATTTGTCCCAGCGGATCATGATTCTTCTGCAGCTCACAGCGCATTACACAACTAGCTATGAAAATTCAGACAGTTTTAAAAAGCTCTATACATTCTAAAACCTATATTTTAGAAGTTCTCCCACTAAGTAAGGATTCTGGTTAATGGAGTACACCAATTATATCCAGTCCATTTTGCAGATCAAAATTCAATCTTATCGGGCGCAATTGTAAAAGGACTATATTCTGGGCTGGGCTGGGTTGAACAGGACAAATATGCACTTGAAATCACCAGGGAATAATGCACGACAGCATCATGAACTGACTCATTCCCACATTGGAAAAAGAACATTCCTCAAACTTAGTTTTCCAGGTTGCCCTGGTTTCCATTTTTGTTTCCTCACCAAAAGCAATAAACACAGCAATAAACTTACCTTGGTCTTCTGAAGAAACTGGAGACCTGGAAATAAATGACAAAAGTCAATCAATTTTTTTTTTGTAAGATGCAAAGCAGCACAGTTCAATAAAGCTGTGGTGATTTCTGCAAGAACATTAAGTACAAGAGAATTCAAACGATGCCAAACATTCCCACAAATTATAGCACAGGCTGTAACTGGTGTTCAGTTTCCATTTCACCTTTAACATCACCTAAATATTTGTATTACCGGTAGATTGAATCTTTTGGAACAGCCACTGTGTTTCTAAAATGCTGGGGAAAGTGACTAATTCTCAAACATCACAAGGGTTTCTATATGATAACTGAAATCAGATTCAAACACTGGAAAAGGTGAAGCAATCAGCAGCTGCAGTTGTGAAGGTTACCCATGGACCATAACAATAACCAACCCAACAAACAAAAGTATTTGGGGTACAAGGTGAAGTACAATGGGTAGTGCAATCCAGGGGTGGGGTAGTTGTGCTGTGGCCAAACAGGCTTGCTGTGCCTTGGCCTGCAAGATACTCCCCCAATCCCTGTGGAACTGCTCTAGGTGCCTACGTTTTTGCTAGTATACGTCTGCACTGGCAAATTGGAGCATTCTGGGGCTAAAAGGGCTCACAGGAAGTCAACTAAAGTCATCTCTGACCCTGGAAAAACGCCCTCTGGTGCCAGCCTGGGCTCCTGCACAGGTGCTGGTGCCACAGCAGCACTGGTACTCAAGCTTTGCACTGCAATGTGGCTCCTCATCACCAGTGCAAGTGCCTCTGCACTGGAGTGAATGTCCCTTACACCAGCACAAGTGGCATTTATGCCAGGGTCATGCTGCATCCTAAGGGGTTTTGTTGCCCACCTCCAAGATTGCATTGAAACAACTTCAGTGGATGACAAAATAATATTCTTACCATACCCACGATAGAAGAAGTAAGGGTTAATTTCTCAGCGCACTTCCTTTTGGTGAGGACCATACAAAGCAATATAGGTTCTACTACTTCTATTTGCCCCCCACTCAACCTTTGATCAATGCAAGTCTCTCAAAAACTAAAATATCTTTGTAGCGAGGTTATGATTGTTGAAGAAAATAAGTAGACCTAGCTTGTCTCATTGAAACCTGATTCATTGGGACAAATGGTAATTTTTGGCTTAGTTCATTTCATCTGAACATTCAGTGCTTCATCTGAGTGATGGCGTCGTGTGTGTGAGTAGAACTCCTCTTCTTTATGAGTTTTTCTCCTGTTGTAGACATTCAATGTGGATAATAGGTGGCCTTATGTCTGTGGTCTTTAAGTTCCAGGGACAGGTCAGATTTTGCTGGTTCACCACTACACCTGACTGAGCTAGTAGAGATGTTCTTGACCCCAGTGTTGGAGGTCCCGAGGCTTATATTACTGGGGATTTCAATAGCAACACCAGTAGCTTCATCACAGCAGGCTCCATGGATTCAATGGAAATCACTGATCTCTAGTGGGCCGTTTAAAAATTAAATGCTAAATGCACTTTTCAGTACTGGACAACAAACTGGTTGGAATGGAATGAAGTTACCCCATTAACACAGTACATCATTCTATGCTTAAGACATTTTTGGTTCTGACCACTCCTAACAATGGTAGAAGACAAGTTAGAATGGTCCACTTCCCCCGCCCCCATCCCCAGACTTATATTAGAGTTTAGAATTATGAGAGTGAATGAAACAACAATTCTCTCAAAAAGCATTTTTATGAGTGTTTATAAAATTATGCAAGCGACAGATAAAACGGAGAGAGGGAGCTTTTTATCTCCCATAATACTGGCACGTGGGCACCTAATGAAATTGTTGGGAAACAGATTCAGAACAGACAAAAGGAAATACTTCTTTAGTCAATGAATTATTTAGGCTGGTAGTGATGGTCATGAGAATAGAGCAAAAAGGGTAATCAGATATATGGAGGCAAGGAGGTCCATCAGTGGATGCTATCCATGGTGACTGAAAGGAGCTTCCATATCCAGAGGCAGTAAATCTCTGATTACTCAGGGCTGAGATGCAGCAGAATGGGAAGGCCTCAGCCTCTATGCCCTGTTGGCCACCCAAGACAACTGTTTGACCTCTGTGTGAGAGGGAATGTTAGACAATATGGACCACTGGTCTGATCCAGCAGGGCTCTTCTTATGTTAGGTGGGTATTGAAGGTTTAGCAGTGACTTAGAGAAGAGATTGCTTCCAGGTACTATCGCCCACTGGGTTCCTGTGGTTTACGAAATAGCTGGAGGATGAGAAGGAGATTGGGAACTGAACTTGGGCAAAGGGGAAGATCCTCTTAGTAGGGCGTAGCTAATTCTAGATCGGTTTTTAATATTGTTTTAATACACTGTGTGTCTGTTTCGATGTTTATTTTTATCTTGTTATTTCCCTTGGGGTTCCTGGGAGAGAGGCAGGGGTATAAATATCTTTTAAAAATGAACATCTAGTGTGACAGCAGCAGAGAACTCGTTCGGAATTTGATCAGCATTCCCCACAGTCTGTTTTCAGGCAGTGGCAGTGATATTAATCTCTTCCCCAGTTGTGTTAGCTGGTCTTTTGAAACTTAATTCTGATTCAATGGAAGAAGAACAATCTGGAGTTCAGTGTGATCTTTTTGCTTGGTCTTCGCTAGTAAAATTGCTTATGTCAGGACCAACCCCAGCTCAAGTTCCCAGTGGTGGAAGACCTACACCAGCAGAATCAAAAGTATCTGTTCATGAACACATGAAACCAGCTTCTATTGAACAAAGCTATTGGCCTAGCAAGGTCAGTATTATCGACTTTTAGCAGTGATTGTCCAGGGTGTCAGATAGTCTTTTACATAAACCTGCCACCTGATCCTTTTAAGTGGACTGAAACTGGGATGTTCTGAATACAAAGCAGAGGCCACTGAGCCGTCACCTCTCCCCACTCTGGCTCATGTTGTCAGGTTGCTTAACAAACTGGATCCTTGACCATCCTGGTTGATAAAGTCCAGCTATCAAGAACCAAAAGGGCTGACTTTGGCTGGAATGGTGTTACACTCTGGTTGAGCCTCTGGCTGTTTCCGCACACACGTGGAAACACAGCTCCACTGGCATGAATTGTGCTGGTGGAGGCTCAGAGGCTGCTCGCATGCTACCTTGCGAGCGGCCCCGACTTGCTCCCCTGCCGGAGAGGTGGCTCTGTGAGTCAGCCCCCTCCACTGACCTTCCTGTCCAACGTCATTCTGGAGGGCTGCAGGGACCCACCCATGCTGCCCTCCAACCTCCAGGGGTCAGAGGGCAGCGTGGGCGGGTCTCTGCAGGCCTCCAGAGTGGCTCTGGACAGGAAGGTCAGTGGAGGCGACAGGAAATGCGGCAGCGTCCCGCTGGTACGGTTCACACTGTGCTGTCCATCCCTAGGGCGCTGTTATTTGGCCATGCGGAAACGGCCTCTGAGTGCTTCCATACTACACATTGCTGACAGGGGCTACTTTTGACAACTGTAGAGAAAAAATTTTCTTAGCTCTTGCCTCCCCAGATATTGGGGACCTTGAATTTGAGAAGTGGATTGGAAGGGTCTGGATTTTAGACCCACGAGTTCTGAAAAAATCCAGAATCAGGAGCAAGTGAGCCATTGAGCTCTTGGAAACAGCCTTGCCCTTATCTTTGTTTTTCCTCTTGTTAGTCTTCCTTTCATTTTTATATCTTTTCCTTTTTTAAACTCTTTTATTCTTAACAATTAAAAAAGGAACTAGGAGGATTCCATAAGAAAATTCCCCTCGTGTTATAAAGGAAATTGGTGTTCATCCTGTATTCATTGCTTTTCCTTAGGTAAGGATGATTTGGTGAGAGTCAACATGGTATAGTGGTTAAGGTGTCAGACTAGGACCTGGGAAACCCAGATTCAAATCTCAACCTGATCATGGAAGCTTTCTGGGTGACCTTGGGCCAGTCACATACTCTCAGCCCTGACCCTGACTAGTATGTGGATGGGAGACCTCCAAGAAACACCAGGTCATGACATGGAGGCAGGCAAGGGCAAACCACCTCAAAATGTCTCTTGTCTTGAAAACCTTACAATATCGCCATTATGTTATTTTCTGTCTTGTGTGCCCATGTTGTGTTAGATTTTCCACTTTTCCACACATGCTTTGTTCTTTCTAGTAGTTGCTTTAATATTTTATCACTGCATCTGTGGCTTATTTATGAGCATAATTACAATAATGAAATATAAAAGTGACCACCAGAGGGGGAAAAACATATGGAAGAATAAGACACAATGCAGGCACACAAGCAATGACAGCAAGATGTGTGCCCTTAGCACAACCCAAGAAAGTCAATTTCTATCTTACACCAAGCTCTAATTTGGAATAAGAAACATAAGAATTACTTTGCCATATATTAGGCCAAAGCTACAGGCAAATGTTGATGTTTTCTAGCATCTTTTACTCTACCAGCTTTCCCACATCCAAGCTCAACAAATTCTACCTCATTCATCACACAGACACTTATGGCTACTAGCTGCTGATCTATGTGTCTTCCCTGAATTTGTCTAATACCTGCGAGACCACCTTACCCCATAGGTCCCAAGTCGACCTCTCCGCTCGGCAGAGGCGAATTTACTGGTGGTCCCTTGTCCCTCCATGATGCGGCTAGCCTCCACCCGGGCCAGGGCTTTTACGACCCTGGCCCCTGCCTGGTGGAACGCTCTTCCTCCATCTGTTAGGCCCCTGCGGGACCTTGGGGTGTTCCGCAGGGTCTGTAAAACCGAGCTGTTCCACCGGGCCTTTGGTGAGGCTGGCCGCTGAATCCGCCCTTCTTTGCTGTTTCTGTCGCTCCATATGTCATCTGGTTGATTGAATATTACTGTCCCTCTCCCCAAGCAATGCTTTGGACATTACTTCCACTTCTATCTTAATTATAGAAGATTACTGCTGTTAATGTTTTAATGTTTTAATTTATTTATTGTCTTAACTGAAACCATATGATGTATTGTGTTTTACTGTCTTATAAACCGCCCTGAGCCCTTCGGGGGCAGGGCGGTTTATTAAATTGAATTAATAATGATGATGATGATGATGATGATGATGATGATGATGATGATGATGATGATGATGATGATGATGATGATGATGATGATGATGATGATGATGATGATGATTTATTTCAAGACACCTAAGTTACCATTACGACTATCTTGTACAAATGAACTCCATTAGGTGAACTGCATGTTGCATGAAGATAAAACACATAGGAGTGTTCCAGTGGTACACGTGGCTTCCAGTCTGCAATTTGGCAACTCTAAAAGAACACCTCCACATCATCTACTGATACCCTCCCCAGTCATTGCAACAATATCAGTGTCTATCTTTTATATTACACAGGAGAACTCACAGAATCACTGGGGCAAATCAGAGCCACCCTAAAAACACAAGGACTCAGAAATGGAGAATCATGCTGAGATGCTACTTCAACTAATAATTTCCTCTATCGCTCATATGCAATGCTCTGGAAGAGAGTTTACCAACTCTCCCTTCTACAGTTTCTTTTACTTTGCCACCTGAGGGAATCAGAGGAAAGGAGAAGTATGTTATGAGCTATTAACCTGAACAATGAATCTATGGGCCTCCTACTGGTTAGCATCCCTTGTAGATGTCAGTGGCAGAAGAGATGATTAACCACTGGCCCTTGCAATTATTGAAATTCAAAAAAGAAATGGCATACAATTATTTGCTTTGCAGTCCCAAGCAAGTATATCCTTTAGCATCTTTTAATAAGACTACAGCATTAGTATCACAGCAAGATAGGTAGAGATAATCAGCTCCGCAGCTGAAAAGCTGAAGAGAAGGGGGGGACATGCCATGATAAGTACATATACGCTCTTGCTAATACAATGTGCCCCTGTCAGAGCCTAGTGTAGAGATGCTACAAATTTTGCCATGAACATATTTGACTATCAGATTTACCATACTTGAAAACAGCCATCAGATGTTAGTCAATCACTTGATCTGTTTGGTTCATGCCAGGCAGCCGTGAATGCCTGCCAAATTGGTTTGGATTAAGTTTCCCCAAACACGTGCAAAGACGCTGCTGATTCAAACTGATTGGCAGCCATCAGCATCACTAGGAGCTACTCAGACAAATACTGAAGGGTAAGATTTTCGGCAAGCAGGACATTTATTGATGAGTGATTTGCTTGACTTGTGAATGATCTAATTGTCTATTCAAACAACTGCCTGCTGAATGAAGCAGTTAAGCAAGGAGGGAAGGGGTAGCGGAGCTCAATCTGGCTTCTCAAGAATGTTCATGCAAAAAAAGCCAATTGAGCTGTTTCTTTGTAAGGAATACAGCGAAACATCCTGCTGAACCTCCACAAGCAGATCCCTGAACTGTAAAGCCAAACACTGAAAGATCAGGTCTCCGTTTTCAAACCAAACTGTAATATGTTTGAGCTTCTCTACTCTTGTCTCCTCAAAACCTGTGGAATATCCCGTTCTGCACTCCAGTGGTAAAGAGCTAGAGCAACAACCTGGAACTTGATGCCCAGCAAACAGAAAATGCCACTCTAGATTGACTAGAGAAAAACAGGAAGTCCCATTCCTAGTACTCTTGCACAAGGCCTGGCCAATGCAGAGGTTTCATGCTGCTTACCAAAGAAGTCCATCTTCCTTTCTATATTCACACTCTGAGACACAAGCATACACAATCCACCAGAGTTTACTAGATTAGGCTTCTACCTCAGACACTGAATGAGCCCCTGACGGAACTCAAACAACTAGACTAGGCTCTGTTTTCTTGATGTTCCTCAGCTGAAGGTCGTTCCTGGTCAAGATCGCTTTAGCATTAGAATAACATCTTCTCCAGACAGACACTTCCAGATGTTTTGCAACAATGTCGTCCTAGTCTGCTAGAGGCTTAACGGCTGAGAGAGAAGTCAGTGCAGGAATGTATTTTCACAGAAGGGATTAGCAATGCAGAAGTTGGTGGATGAGATGTGAAGACTTGTGGCAATTCAACCAGCCTCCTTCAGGCATATTCTAATTCCAGAAATTCCAGCAACTAGGTACATTATTCATAAAGACAAAAGCCTCCAGAGGAATGTGAAGCTGATGCAAAGCAGCTATTTTTTACCAATGACTATGTAACTGAAACCCTCTGCTATCTGGACTGTTTTAAAGTAAGTTTCTGTGAATTACTGTACATCCATTAGATAATATCACTCTCCTCTTTCCTGTTACACAAGTCCCTCTACCCACCCCATTTACTTAGAAAGGATATCTGCTAGTTTAACCAGCCAAGTAAACAGAAAGACTTGCAGTGCCATCTTAAACACAGTTACATCCTTCTAAGCCTACTGATTTTAATAGCATTAGAAGGGTTCAACTCTGCTTAGGATGGCATTGTACTTTTTTTTTCCAGGGGGAAAACCCCTCTATGCAACTTCATCTTAGTACAAATGAAACATCACAGGATCCACTTGTTAGTCCCATGAGCACTGCCATTTTAGAAGTGAACTTCGGGCATATAAAATGCAATGATCAGGAAAATAGTGCAAAGAAAAATGCTTATGTCTCTCCCTGCACACCATAGTTCCAGTTCGAACCAGGCCTGCATGCACTCAGTAAGCATGTGATTCCACAGCATGTTGCTGTAACACATGAACTGGCTCTTAGCCATAGTACCAAGGGATGTTCCCAGGTAACAGGTGGAAAAGAGGAAGAGGAAGAATTACAGTACTGAAAAGATGACCAAGATAAAAGAAAATTAGATTAAACTCTCATATTTTGAAGGGCAATGTGATTTTAATTGTTTATTTCTTAAAGCATTTGTCTCCCTGCTCCTTGTGATTCAAAACAGCTGATAATAATAGTGAAAAACACCTTCTGTAAGAAAAAAATAGCAAACCCCAAATCTCTTTCCTCTTCCCCCACCCCAAAGTTGCTGGCCATTCAAACCCTTTCAAAAGTCCTGAGAAACAGGCAGGCCTTGCAGCACCTCCTGAAGATCTCCAAGAAGAGCCCTTCTTCACCTCTTCCAAGAGACGCAATGGAGAAGACCATGTTCTGGTCAATGCCAGATGGGTCACTCTAAGTCAGGGGTCTGCAACCTGCAGCTCTCCAGATGTTCATGGACTACAAATCCCATCAGCCCCTGCCAGCATGGCAGACCCCTGCTCTAAGTGGTGGGACAGACAATAGATGACTGCTTGATGACTATAGCTAGAGTACAGGAAGAAGAAGAGTTGGTTTTTGTACTCTGCTTTTCTCTACCCAAAGGACTCTCAAGCCTTGTAGGTCTGTAAATGAGCTTTACAACATGCTGTGTCTGATTCCTCCCAATGTCACTGTAGTTGCCTTTCAGTCAACTTCCTTTTGTGTTAAGGTAGTTCCCGGTGAAAGCACCGGGTCAGTACTGACCCATGGGATGACATCACATCACAACATTTACTTGGTGTAAGGAATTCCATAGAAGCGTAGCTAGTGCCACCTTTGGTGTACAAGACCGCTTATTCAGACATCATCTTAGAAAGCCTTGGTTATTAATGCGAGTGGAATGAATGATACCTCCCGCTTCAGAAGCTACAGGCGAGGAATCCTCTATTCATCCCATCCCCCTTCCTGCTTCCCATGGGAACGGAGACCTCATCTCCCGCGCAGAGATAAGGTCTCCTCACTACGAAGCTGGCCCATCACCCGGGCCGTGGAATAGTCGCACCTCAAGGCCATTTTATCATCAATATCATTGAAAACCCTACATTCTGCCTCAGTTAAAGTGACCCCTCCCCCCCAGGTTTGGCGCGGAAAGGCGCGGTGGAAAGCAGAAATAAGGGTGGGGGCGTCAATATTTCTCGGAATAAACCCACAGATTATACCCAGAGGAACATCCCCGCAATTCCAAGAGGATCAAACATTGCAAGCGCTTATGCGATTAAAGCTAGAGTCCGGTAGATGGCATCAATTCTCAGAGTGCTTCTTGTGGCCACTCTCAATAATAGTCGGTACCTCCTATGGCGGGTCGCAAGCCAGGCATCGGAAGCTGGAGCCTCCTTGAGCAAGCTGGAATGGAAGATATGATGAATGTTAATAAGAGGAGTTAGGCGTAACCAATCTGGCAGTGACATCATTAATCACTTTAGTAATCCGAAAAGGTCCCACTGAAACTTTTGCCAAGTTTGGGGTGTCTTTCATGCACATCTCTGACATCTTTAGTAGACAAATACACCTGCTTCCACACGCAGAGGGGAAATCCTCGAAAGCAAAATTTATCCGCTGGTAGCTTTGGGGAGTCCTTAGTTTGCTGGCATGCGGTCTGGACCGATCCCATCAAATTCTTCGGCTAGGGATGAAATCCATTAAGTTGAAACTCTGATAAATCCAAAGCTGTCGTGGGTGGCTGTGGCAACGGGGCGGAAGGAGCCAATTGGCACACCTTCAAAGGGGGTTTTTTTTGTACTCGCTATGAACCGCATTGTTATAGGCGTACTCCGCGAAACGGAATGAGCTCGCAGACTCAATTGTCCTGCGGTAGCTGTTGGTAATAACGTAAATACTGGCCTTTAGGCCCTGTCTGCCTCTCCATTCCCACCGCTACTTTGAACGCGGTAGGGGGCGGCGACAATGGGCGGCCCCTAACAACCCTAAAAACGCCTTCCAGAACTTTGAAATGAATCTCAACGCTGCGGTCGTGGAGACTGTTCTTATCGTAGGCGGAATGGAGATCATAAACATGCTGAATGGAAATAGCCAAAAAATGCCAACTTATAGGAGCCGAGGGGATGGAAGCACACGGAATAAAATGGGCTTGTTTAGAAAATAAGTCCACTCACCACCTACAAAACCGCAGCGCGATCACTGTCGGGCAAATCTGTAATAAAATCCATGGAGATGACTTCCCAAGGGCATGAGGCCACCGGGAGAGGCCTTAACAGCCCATGGGGCTTTCCCGGATCGGTTTTGGCACTGCATAAACTGAGAGCAACCTTTAATATACGCCTCAATGTCCTTGCGCATTGCGCGCCACCAGAACTGACGGCGGGCTAAATGCAGAGTTTTCAGAAAGCCAAAATGTCCAGCCGAGCGGGCATCGTGGCAGGCTTCCAGAACCTGCTTGCGGAGGGGGGGAGGCACGTACCAACATTCCCCCCTCCGCCAAACTCCATTCTCCAAACGCAATTGGGAGTCACTTTCCTCCGCTGGAGGCTCGTGCAGCCCCGCCTCCTCGAGTTCCCGCAGGAAAGGGGAGACGAGACTAGGAATGGGCGGTGGAGGAGGGGTGGACGTTTGAGATCGGGTGACAGCCAGCCCCAACTGGGAGGGGGAGAGAACAGTGCGTGGAATGTCTCGTAAGGCAGCTCCACCCCCCTCCCCGGGTAGGCGCGAGAGCGCGTCAGCCAGTTTATTGGTTTTCCCGGGGGAAAAATGGACTGTAAAAGAGAAACGAGAAAAGAAATCGGCCCAACGGAGTTGTTTTGCGGACATCTTGAGGGGGGTGGAAAGAGCGGCCAGGTTTTTGTGATCCGACCAAACCTGAAAGGGGTGTTTAGCCCCCTCCAGCCAGTGGCGCCAAGTGGAGAGTGCTACTTTGATGGCTGCAGTCTCTTTATCCCCTACAGTCCAGTTGAGTTCAGCACCAGAGAATTTCTTAGATAAATAAGCACACGGAACCAGCCTACCATCTTTATTTTTCTGCAACAGGGCTGCCCCAAGTGCTTTGTCCGAGGCATCCACGTGAACCACAAACGGGAGATCTGGGTCAGGGTGCTTTAAGATAGGTTCGGTGGTAAAAGCAGACTTTAAGAGTTGAAAGGCTGTTTGACATTCTTCAGACCAGGAAAGGGGGGCCCCGGGCTTGGCGGACAGTGGATCTTTACCCTTAGTGCGTAAGAGGTCTGTGAGAGGGAGAGTCAGTTCAGCGAATTGGGGTATAAAGTCACGATAGAAATTAGCAAAACCAAGAAAAGATTGGAGTTCTTTGCGGTTGGTGGGGGCAGGCCATTGGAGGACCGCGTCAATTTTAGCAGGATCCATTTTCAAGCCCTCGGGCGAGATCCGGTAACCCAAATAGTCAATGGAGGTCTGGTGAAAACAGCATTTGGATAGTTTGGCAAAGAGAGAGTTGTCGAGCAAGCGTTTCAATACCTCCCGAACCAATGTTTCATGCTCTTCTATGGTTTGTGAATAAATTAAAACGTCATCTAAGTATACCACAACTCCCTTGTACAATAAATCATGGAGAACTTCGTTGATAAGGGCCATAAAAGCCCCGGGGGCCCCACTTAACCCGAATGGCATTATCAAGTATTCAAACTGTCCAAACTTTGTGTTAAACGCAGTCAAGTGTTCATAGCCTTCAGCAATTCTGACCCTGTAGTAAGCTTCTCTCAAGTCCCATTTAGTAAAAATGCGCCCTTTGCCCAGTGCGTCTAAAAGGTCCTTGATCAAAGGCAAAGGGTATTTATTGGACAGGGAGACTGCATTGAGACCTCGATAATCTGTGCAAAGCCGTAAAGACCCATCTTTCTTTTTCACAAACAAAACGGGAGCAGTGTGTGTGTGTTTGGTAGCCCGCCGTATGAACCCGCGAGCGAGGTTCTTGTCCAAGAAGGCACGAAGTTCCTTCTCCTCATTGGGACTCATACGGTAGATTCTACCTTTGGGCAGTTGCGCCCCTGGTTGTATAACGATTTTGCAGTCAGTGTCTCTATGGGGTGGCAACTGATCGCATTCTTGCTCCTGAAAAACTCTGGCTAGATCATGGTACGCCGGTGGGATGCCAACAGAATCGGGAGCAATCGCTGATGAAGCCAGGGAGGGGTGTGTGTCAGGAGAAGTTGGTTTTTCCCCCCAATTCATGTGTTCACCGCAGGGAGGGTCAGTGAATTCTAGGATCCGTTCTTTCCAAATGAACTTTGGTTCATGTAACAATAACCATGGCATGCCCAAAACTATGGAGTGTTTGGCCACTGGCGCCAAAATAAAACTAATTTTCTCCCAATGGTCGGCGCAACGGAGGAGAACCGGTTGTGTTTTGAACTGGGCCGGTCCTTCGTTCCCGAGGGGGCTGCCGTCCATTTGGGTGAATGGTATGGGCTTAGCCAGGGGAATTTGATCCAGACCTAGCTCCTCTGCCACCTGGGGCCGCATTAAGCAATGGGAGCAGCCAGAATCCACAAGGGCCGAGGCTATAATGCGAGTGTGTTTAGCGGGGTTGGCCAGAAACGCTTGGACAGTAATGGGAACGCTGCCTTCACTCACCGCGTCAGGAGTCGGACCCATGTCCATGGAGGCTGAAGAAAGGCAAACAGCTGCTTCCCCCTCCTCTGGGTCGCCTTCGATGACCGCTTTAGACGAACCCGTCGGAGGTGGCCCCGATCTGCGTGGTGGCTTGGCAGATGGAGTGCGCGTAGCTGGAGCGGTTGGTTTTTGTTTCTTGGGACAGTTGGCGGCTAGATGACCTGGCCCTCCGCAGTAAAGGCACAATCCCAGTCGACGACGGCGCTCAGAGGTGGTTTCGGTAGGGGCGGCTGGGCTTGACTTGGTGGGCGCAGTGGCAGGTTTTGGGCGTGGGCGGCCTCCGGCACGAGCGTATTCCAAACGAGACGCCACCTGGGATCCCAACTGGATCCAATCCGCAATAGTACGAGGAACCCGAATTAAAAACACCGTTTCACGCAGCTTGCCGTCCACGGCATCCGAGAAGTATTCGCATTTCATGCGTTCAGGCCACTCAGGAGGGAGTCGAGCAGCCGCCGCACGAAATTCACGGGCAAATTCTGCAAACGAGCGGTTGCCTTGCTGGATAGTTTTGATGGTGCGGATAGCTTCATTCTCGGCGCCTGGATCTTGGAAGCGCGCTCTTAAGGCTTGGAGGAATGCGGGCACCGTGCGAGAGTCTTCATCTTGCAAATCCAAAAGAGTCACGAACCAGTCGGCTGCTGCCCCATCCAGGACTGAGCCGATGTCCCGTATTTTTTCGCGCTCAGACCGGTATAAATCATCATAGTCTTCCAAGTGGGCATTGAGTTGCAAAATAAAGTAGGGAAGTTTGGAAGCGGTCCCATCAAAACGGGCCGGTATCGGGGGCCTATAGTAACCCCGTTCCACGGCTCTTGGCGCCTGCAGGGGCGGCGGTTGCGCGGGTTGAGCAGGTTGGGCAGGCAGCTGTTGCACGGGAGGGGCCGGAATCGGGGGCGCTGGCTGTGCCGCTGGCGTTTGGGTGGCAGGACCCAGGTACGTGGCCCCCCTGGCACCGGCGTGATCAGTAACAGCATAGACTCCAACTTGGGGCTTCCTGGTCTGCTGCCTCCTTAGCTCCCTCTCCAACGCAGCCAGCTCCCTCTCCTTGCGGGTCAATGCATCCTGGTGCGCATGCAGAGCAGCTTTTTCTCGTTCCAATTTAGCCAGTTCGTCCCGTTTAAAAGCTGCAGTGAGCTCACTTTGCGTGCGCAGGGCCTGAACGCTTTCGCGTTGCCGTTGTAAATCCAGTCTGGAGTGTTCCAGGACTTTATCATGGACTGACAGATTCTGGGCATATTGTCGTTGGAGCGCATCTTTGGCACGGTCCAACTCGAGCTGGACTTCTTTGCGTTGCCGTTCCCGGTCCCTCTGCAGGTTTTTGCGCTCTTGCTGCAACTGTGCCCGTTCCTCCTCCCATAGCTGACGTTCACGGGTCCATGCTTCTTGGGCATCTCGCAGTCGCCCCACTTCCTCATCCCAGGTCTCCTTCGATGGGAGAGGGAACAGATCCGGCTGGGAGTGCAGGCTTTCTTCGGACTCTTCGTCGTCTGGAAGGGAGACATCGGAGACACCGTAGCCACCGGTGGCTCCCCGAGGCACCTCAGGTGCGGCTGCTGACCCGGGGTCAGGGGGGTCCGATTGGAAAACAGTACGGATACCCCTCCCAATCCCAGGTTTAGTCCCAGTGTCCTTTGGACGGGCCCCAGTGCTGTGCCACGGTGGTTCTTTGGGAGCATCACCAAAATACGAGTCCAGGAACCGTTCAATGGATTCCTGGGTTGCCGCATGAAAGGTGGTCAGGCCCGTCTCCTCCATGACAGGTTGCATCTGAGGTTTGTAATCCACACGAAAACGGGTAGAGATCCGATCCACAGGCGCTCGATCCATAGACAGCGCCCCAAACGACTCATGTAAGTCCCCATGGTCGTCGTCACGTCCCTCGTTCCAACGGAGTAAAGGAAGACTCGTGCTGATACGAGGACGGGAAAGAGTCACCAGCGAGGCCCGTTCTCCCGCCGGTTCCTCCAGATCCAGAAGGGAAAGGTCGGAGCCCTCTTTGGGGGCTACCGCACCTTCCGCAGTAACATTCAACCTCTCCATGTCGAGACACTAGAGGTCCACTGCACTAGTAAGATAGATGGATTAAGGATTCCTGCCACAATGTAAGGAATTCCATAGAAGCAGAAATAAAAGGCTCTTTGGTGAAAAAGACCGTTTATTCAGACATCTTAGAAAGCTCAAGTACACGCAGTGGCAGGAATGACACTTCCCGCCAGAAGCACAGGTTATAACTCTATTCATCCCATCCCCCTTCCTGCTTCCCATGGGAACGGAGACCTCATCTCCCGCGCAGAGATAAGGTCTCCGCCGATGAAGCTGGCCCATCGCCCGGGCCGTGGAATGCACTCAAGGTTACTTTACCATCAACACCATTGAAACCCTTACACTTGGCAAGCTATGTCTACTGGATGGTCTGCCCTTGCCTTCCCCAGTCATCTACACTTTGCCCTCAACAAGTTGGGTACTCATTTTACCAACCTCAGAAGGATGGAAGGCTGAGTCAACCTTCAGCCAGATACCTAAAACCAACATCTGTCAGGATCAAACTCAAGCCGTGAGCAGAGCTTTAACTGCAGTGGTGCATCTTACCATTCTGCGCCACAGGGCTCATGTTGACTAGCTCCCTGGTAAACCAAAGAGCTGGGGGTCTCACAGAGCATCGAAATGGTCACCAAATAGCAACTCCATTTATGGTCATAGTCAGCTCATCATTCCATGAAGCTACAAAGGCCTCCACAGAGTCACAGGTATAAATCCAAACTCATCCTCCTCCTCTTTTTCTTCCTCTTCTTCACAAGTCTCCTTTCTGTTGCTGCTGAAATAACTAGTATGCTCCCTCTGAGTTGTTCCATGGTTTCAAAAGCTCGATTGTTTCTTCCCTTCAGCTGAGTATTTAAAACAGCAGCATTTTATCTAGCAAACAACAGAACCACCAAAACCAAATGGAGCCCTCCGCAAGCCATATAAAATCCTATTCTATATAGAAAGCCGAGCTATGTGTTTGTCAATTTCCAAATGCCATCCTGAGATTGCTGGTACAATCTGGATGCAGCAATTCAGGCTGTGCAATTTTAGTTCTTTTATTAAATGCTTTGATTTGGACTTTCCTGGCATTTCTCTAACTCACTTCTGCTTCAGTCTCCATCTGTACACATAACTACTGTAACAGATTGATCTGTTGTGGAGGGCAATGTCGGAAACCTGAGAAGTATGCTATAGAATTGAAATTGCACATTTAAAAGAAAGGGCAGTGGTTCCGCCGTATTCCTCTCTCTGCTTCTTGGGCCATTCCTCACATTGGTTCCGTATTTTATCTTATTTTATTTTAGCCTCTGCTGTCTTAAGTTTAGTTTTTTCTACCCAAATTTTGATCCAAGTTAGAGAAGTTACACAAGGCAACAGTCTTGAAGCTCTAGTGCCATCTAGAGGAGTTCTTTAAAAAAAGGTGAAAAAGTTGCAAGATTGAAATGGAGATGAATTAAGTACAAATAAGCAAACCATACAATGTGATTTGTGCTCTGATGCAGCAGAAATGCAAATCTATTTACATTGGCCACAGTCTCAATATCTTTTTGGAAGTATCAAAAAAATCAATTCAATTACCACCAAATTTATTCATAAATCAGAGTCTAATGGTGAAGGTTTCCATGAACTCTCCCATGTCCAATGTTAGGCTTTACGGGCTTTTTTGTCCTCATGGGAAAAATGCCCATAATGCCAATAATGGCACACACACATTTGAATAACCTTTGCAGTTCATGAGGACACACGTGCTGGGGGGCATGCGTGATAAGAGCTAGAACTTATCCTATCTAGAAAACCTCTTTTTTGTGAGATCCAGATCTGGGGTAAAAGTATGCATATTTCACTCATGTTATTTTCCTCTGCTTAAATGCTGTTGAATTGTCACTCAACTGCATGCTTTTACTTTTTGGAAGCAATGATAAGTAAGGTGATTGTTTTCTTTTTTTTCTGCAGTTGGTCCCTGAACCAACTTAATTCACACTTAATCAATATACAAAGAAAATTACTAATTAAAGTAAGACTTCCAAGGTTTGTTCCCTGCATACTTTTGAGTAGAATTTGGGGAGAGGGTTCAGACAAATATACCCTACCTGTTGGCAGAAATTAAAAGGAGTCTTATAAGAGTTGGGCAGTGGTGAAATTAGGGTTGCCATTCCAAAACTACCCCTCAGCAGGAGGTTTAGGGAGTAGAGGCAGGCAGATGGGCATAGCTCCAATGCCACTTTGGCTAGGAACCTGGAAGTGATGTCATTATGTTGGAATAATGCTCTAGAATTCTCCCAAAACTTCATGGCTTTGACATAGAGGTATTTTTCTTGGGGGGAAAGGAGGTGAATCCCAGAGCATCATAACAATGCTACATTGGAAGTGATGTCATGGTTCCAGAGCAATGCCAATTTCTCACACATTTTTCCCTGCAGCAATGAACAATCAGGACAGTTGGCTGGAAGGTGAAATAAAATTTGAGAGATAAATTCTGTGTTGAGGTTGTGAGACTTGAGACCTGTGAGGACCATTTCACCTTCTATTTTGCAAATGAGCAAAGAACAGCAAGTGCTTATAAAGGTGCCAACTTTCAGCTAGGTCCTGGAGTCCTCCTGCAATTCCAACTTATCTCCTGTCCTCAGAGATCAGGCCCCTTGGATAAAATGGGTAGCTTTGGAGGGTAGGCTCTATGGCATCACAAACTTGAAAAGCTCCCTCCCTTTCCAAATTCTGCCCCCTCCCCCGGGTTCCAGCCCCCAAATATCCAAGTAACTCCCAACCCGGAGCTGGCAATCCTATGTGCTTGACATTACCAGATCAGCCCATCAACTTACCAGGCAAGTTCCTGCTGGACCTCAGCCCTGAATTCCATTGGCAGGTAGGAGAAAGCAGAAGTGAGCGGCTGTGGCAAACAATGGCAACTGCCCATATGTGTTGCCATTGTAGTGACAGCCTAGGTTCAAGCTGAACAGACTGTGCTGCCACCAGACCCACAGGGGTTGCTTGGCTCCATTTGTTCCAGGACAGTTATAGCATGCCAATCTGCTTGTGCCTCCACTAAGACTGAGGGTGCTTGAGGAAGCACATTTTTTTCAGTGAAGAGAAGGATATCCCTTAAGACAAAGTGAACAGGTTGAAACCTTAAGTCAAAGAACAAGGGGTTCTTGCCAACATTAAGAGTGTGAACACAGCGACTGGAGATGGTGGTACCTCCTCTGGGCTGACTGAAGTGACATCCCTTTGTTTGTGGAGATGCACAATAATAGGAACAAGATCTACCAAACCATGGCCACACAGCCTGGAAAATCCACCACAACCAGCACAATAGTAGATTATCCACCATGTATTTATTTACTTGATGTACTGCTTGCCTTTCTCACTGAGATTTAAGGTAGGTGATAGAATTAAGGCAACATATTCCTTCAATGTAAGTCATCCACAAACAATGTAATTTTTGGAGAATGGGGGTTACCAAATGTGCCAACAACTCAAGCTTATTGCTTTGCCCCAACCCCTACAAAGAGGAATCAACAGTGACCTCCTCTTGGGTGAAATATGGCAACTGCCCATATGTGTTGCCATTGTAGTGACAGCCTAGGTTCAAGCTGAACAGACTGTGCTGCCACCAGACCCACAGGGGTTGCTTGGCTCCATTTGTTCCAGGACAGTTATAGCATGCCAATCTGCTTGTGCCTCCACTAAGACTGAGGGTGCTTGAGGAAGCACATTTTTTTCAGTGAAGAGAAGGATATCCCTTAAGACAAAGTGAACAGGTTGAAACCTTAAGTCAAAGAACAAGGGGTTCTTGCCAACATTAAGAGTGTGAACACAGCGACTGGAGATGGTGGTACCTCCTCTGGGCTGACTGAAGTGACATCCCTTTGTTTGTGGAGATGCACAATAATAGGAACAAGATCTACCAAACCATGGCCACACAGCCTGGAAAATCCACCACAACCAGCACAATAGTAGATTATCCACCATGTATTTATTTACTTGATGTACTGCTTGCCTTTCTCACTGAGATTTAAGGTAGGTGATAGAATTAAGGCAACATATTCCTTCAATGTAAGTCATCCACAAACAATGTAATTTTTGGAGAATGGGGGTTACCAAATGTGCCAACAACTCAAGCTTATTGCTTTGCCCCAACCCCTACAAAGAGGAATCAACAGTGACCTCCTCTTGGGTAGGCTATGGCAACAGCCCCATGCCTTGCAGGACCCTTCTCCCTAAAACACAGAATCACCCTACACAACAGGCAGGCAAATAGGCCAGCTGCTAGGGAACCCTTCAGCAGAGCTGGCTGTGGACAACGCAAAGCAGCCTGAAGAGGGATCTCAACAAGTGGCTGTCCCAGCTGTTAAAAGAATGGCAATGGCCAGAAATATCCAGCTGGCTGGCTGACTAGATAGGATTGCCAGCTCCCGGTTGGGAAGTACCAAGAGATTTAGGGGCTGGAGCCAATGGAGAGTGGGGTTTGGGGAGGGACCTTAGCAGGTTTTGATGCCATAGAGACAACCTACCAATGCAGTCATTTTCTCCAGGGAAGCTGAGATCAATTGTAATAGGTGGAGATCTCCAGGCACCATCTGGAGGTTGGCAAGCATATGGCTGGAGAAGCAAAAATAGGGAGATCTCATGCTCTAGACCAGGGGTGTCCAACTCTGGCACCCCAGATGTTCATGGACTGTGATTCCCATCAGCAAATTGGCCATGCTGGCAGGGACTGATGGGAATCATAGTCCACGAACATCTGGGGAACCAGAAGTGGACACCCTTGCAATCTAGATGATGCTGGTTGAGTGGGCATTCTGGATATTCAATAGTTGGATAACAAAGCTTTTACTGTACTACGCAGTCTAATGCTTGAAATGGAGGGCAGACAGCAGGAGAACAGTCTCTGAGTGGATGTCTCTGTTCAACAGTACAACATATTAAACCTTGTACTGAAAAGGCCTCCCCGTAAAAATTTCAAATACTGACTGATTCTATTTGGATATTAAGAAAAGGGAGCCCAGAGGGAAGAAACCAATCCAATATCTTGTATCAAAGATGACAGAGAGAAAAAGGAAGGCCACAATTTCTCCATTGTGAAACCAGGCCCTGAGACATTAAAAAACCTAAAGGGAGACAGGTGGCAAGGTGAAGATAACAAATTTCCTCCAGCATGGTACTATCTCTAGAGTGTGGTAAGAAGCCACTCAAGAATAGGAGATATACCTGCTTTCCTTACTGATCAGAACACTGCGTAAGGGCAAAATAGTTACTGAACATTTTGCTTAGGAATTTAATGTGAGAGTCTCAAGCAAAGAGACCTTGGCCTCTTATATTATTCAAGGTGATTGAAGTGGTAATTACTAAAGGGGTGAGGTCTTGAGTATTTTCTAACAGTGATTTAAACACACACACACATGCCACTCAAAATCTGCAAGGATCCAGCTACAGACCATTAACAACCACTTGTTTAACAACTTCCACTACAAAGAATAACGTTCAGGCAACTCATTAGAAGCACATTCTCATCTACATTCTTCTGCCTTGAATCTAGAATTTGCCTTTTGCCCTGCTCGCTATTCGAATGGAAGACCATCACAGAAAACGTCACGTTCACTGTCTTATTAGTTCATTCTTTCCTTTCATGCAGCACAACTCTGCTCTTTATCAACCCTCACAGCTCAGGGGAAATGAGGAGATAAACAAAAGAGAAAGAGGAGGGTGAAAGAGTGATTCTGAGTGAACGTTATCTAAATAAAACAATTCCCTTGGTTAGGGAGGTGGGGAGAAAGCAGATACCATTGTGTGCAGAAAAGAGATGTATACCATTATATCCAGGCCAACACTAGTTTTGTCTCAAAAAATGCTGGAATTATTGTAGATGGTATTCCATTTTCAAAACTTTTGTGTTATTGCCGACAATATGGGGAGAGCATTTAAGGTCTGAATTGGAGCAAAACATTCATCTGCCAGAGCAAGTGGTGTTCACAGCCAATCAAGAATCCGTTCTGCTCCTTAGAATGAATCCCAAAGAGAAGATGGGGGCTGGGTTGTATGGATTTCATGTCAAAAACGATGGGGAGGGAGAAATACCGGTAGAAAAGAGGAGGGAGGGAGGGAGGGAAGGGGTGCTAGTTAACAGCTCACTTGTTTGTGAGATGCCAATTTGTAACCGCTTGGTATATGGGTGCATTTTGTGTGTCACTAGCTGCCAGAGCAATTTGTCAGCAGGGTGAATTTCCTCAACTATATGTCAGGTGCAGAGATGCTACAAAAACATAATTAAGACTCTCTGTTTCCAAGGGGAGGAAGGAGAAAGAGCAATCTTGCTTTCATCTTCGGGAACCAGAATTATAAAAAATATTCATTCAGCAGGAAGGGGGGGGGGGAATCCAGCATTTAATACATACTGTTACTTTAATCAGGCATGCAAATGTTCCTTTGTCAGAAGCATCTGCTTTTATTTAGCCTTTTTACAATCCTGCCTCTAAACAATTGGGGTGGGGGGAAGGCTTAAGTTAGGGACAACAACATTTGCATAGGACTTGTTTAATGCAAACAGAACTGTGCTTCATTTTGTGTTTCATTTTGCTTTTCACAGCAGAATGAAAAGGGATATAGCTGCAAAAGTCCATCACAGGCCAGGTTGAAGCCATTAAGTATAACCATCCCAAAGAAGGCCTTTAGTTGTATTAATGGGAAACGTGCACATCAAATGTATTCCACTCCCAAGTATTCTGGGGGGCTGGGGGAAAAGGGATATTGTTCTGGGGTCCATTCATACAATATGAGTGGCACATTCATACAATATGAGTGGCACGAGCCCCCTGTGGGTCAGATATCCTGGCAGCTGGCTCATGGTCAACTCAGCCATCCATCAATTTCTTGGTCAGTAAATGAGTACCTAGCTCATAGCTAGGGGGTAAAGAATAGCCAGGGAAAACAATGGCAAACTACCCTACAAAAACGGCTTGTCTATAAAATCACTGCTTGCAGTGGTACCCCAGGGTTGAACATGACTGAAGGGGAAACTTTACTTTACCTAGCAACTATATCGTGGTGTTAACATTTTAACTGAAACACATGTTCAATAATAAGCTTGTTGTGACGAATGCATTCAGCCTGCATTCAGGTTACAGGGTGGACCCGCCCCTTTAAGAGTTAAGCCCTGGCCAGCCCTGATTGGCCAGAGGAAAAAAAGGCAGAGTCTTTATAAACTGTCAGCGCTAGAGCTGAGGGGTTCTTTTCTTTGGAGTCTTCGGACTATTTTGGCTCTGTATGAAGCGTTTGTGCCCTGGTACTTTTGAGGCAGAGTGAAAGAGCATGCATAAGAAGATCTCACTGCTGTAGTAGAATAGCTAGAGCTATTCAGTGATTAAAACCCTGAGTTTGGAGGCGTGTGTCCGCCCTCAGGTGTTTAGTTTTATTTGTGAGGAAACCTCTCTAAAGTCTGGCAAAGTCTGCCTCAAAGTGAACATTCAGTTAATTTGGGAGGCCCAAATCCTGTGGCAGCGTAGCCAAGTTTTGGGATTGTGGGAGGGAGGCTGTATGCCTGAATCCCACAGAGGCGAAACTGAGTGTTTTAACCCTGTGAGGGAGGAACAGCGGACTGAGTTTTTATTTTTATGTGGGAGTGTGAAATCTCCACAATAACATCTTTTGAGAAACCTTTTTAAAGTAAAATCTGGAGTGAAGTGACACCTGCTAGTGTCCATTGGGAAACCTAAAGTGAAGTGCCTGAAACCGTTAAGCTTGAAAACAAACTTACTTTGCAACCCGTTGGTTTAGCTTGACTCTCTCTCTGGAAACCAACTGCGGCTTTGAACACCTCTCAGTTACCACAAAGCCTCTGTGTTAAGCCAGCAATAAAAGTTCTAAGTTTTGTTCTATAAAAACCTCTCCAGTCTTTTATTTGTCTGTGTGTCTGTGTTCCCCAGTCAGGGTGGTGTCCGTTTAAAAGCAGTTTTGTGGGCTTTATAATATTATTGGTGGCAGCGCAGAAAGCAGAACTTATATAAGTGCTCTTCGTTACACTTGTCTTTCTTATTTTTCCTCTTCCTCACCCAGAACTATACCATCCCTCAGCTTTCATAATGGCTCTCTTTCTAATTTTAATTTATATTTTCCTATTTGCTAGGGGCAGACATCCTCTTAAAGTATCTCAAACTTATACAGGAGAAAACCAAGTCATGCACCCAACCTAGAACTACCTAAATTTATGATAAAGGAGCATCAACGCTCAGTGGTTTCCCATCATGCTAGTAATAAAACACATTGTGTGAATGCATTCTAGGACAATTCACATTATCCCTCGGCCCCAATTTCCAATGGAAAAGAATCATGTAAACACTTCTTGTAGCAAACTACATTACAGGCGATGTCATGAAGGCATGGTAAAAATGCTTTGATTTTTCTTCACCTCACAGTCAAAACAGCCCCTTTGGATGCAGACATAAACTGGAGCAGTGATTTACCAACTTTACTATATTTTCGTGTAACTTTATCACTGTGAATTAAATATTGCATACACTGTTTCCACTGCAACATTTACATTAAGACAATACATTCCATGTAACTGAAAGGGTATCTAAAGGTCTGGGTTTTTTTCCATGTGTTCCTCCCTGGGAATTCAGAACATAGGAAGATGCCCTTTAATTGTCCCACCAGTTAAAGAAGCTCATCAAGGGCACGCCATAGAGCCGTGGTGGCGAACCTTTGGCACTCCTGATGTTATGGACTACAATTCCCATCAGGAGTGCCAAAGGTTCGCCACCACTGCCATAGAGCACCTTTTCAGTAGCAGCACCACAATTATGGCACAATCTTCCCAGGGAGGTTTGCCTGGTTCTCTCACTTTTCATCCTTAGGAGGCAGCTGAAGACAGTTTTATTGAAGACTGCATGCGATTAAAAACTGTGATTTTCAATTTTGGTTTGTATATATATTTGTATTATAAGCTGCCTCACATCTCTGTAAGGAAAAAAAGGCAGGTAATAAATGCTTTAAATAAAAATACATAACTAAATACAATTGTTTCTTAAAGGTATGGCAGACCCAATGGTGTCATGAAAAAACATTCAAAGACGAGATCTACAGCCTGTGGAAAGGTGAGCACAGCAATGAAAACGGCCAAGAGTGCAGGCCAACAGGAGATCATATCAAAATGTACTGTAAAAGAGCAGGTAAAAATTGCCTTTGGTGATGGTAGCAATGCAGCACCAAGCAGTTAAATGCAGAGTGTTCTTACTGCAGCATGTGCGTCTGGCTGGCCTCCTTTTGTTTTTCAGGTACCTCGTAGTGTGGGGACATCTTCCCTAGACCGCTATCACTCAGCATGCGTTTTCGGACAGCAGGGTTCCACCGATCTGATATTCTGTGCGGAAATCCAGAAGAAAAACTCTGTTATGCCTAGAACAGCATCTTTAGCACCATTCTGTTCCATGTTTCATTCACAGCTCTTTTTTAAAATTTCATTTAACCAATTTATATCCCACTTTTTGGCTCTTGCAAAGCCCACTTCAGCAGGTAACAAAAACATAAATAAAAATCACATTTTAAAACCAAGCCTACACAAAATTTTAAAAAGATCTATAATTCATAAAAAGTCACAAAACAGCAATTAAAACATTGGTCAGAAAGGAGAGGTTGCTGAGGAAATGTAAAATGAATTTTAAAAAGACTTCATATTCTGGCAGAAGCCAACAGCAAAAATAGGAAAAAGAGTCTCTCCGGGGAGAAAGTTTAAAATTTGAGAAATTTAAAAATCTACATGTAATCAAAGGAAAAAAAGATACTTACCCAGAGGCCTGCTCTACTACCAGATCAGGCATTCCTGGAGGTGTTCCTGCAGACTGCGTTGATACTAGCTCTGGGTCCAGGATAAAAATCTCGTCCTGCGAAATTTCTGTCACGAAATGTAAATGTTCCTAAAAGCAACAGCAGAAAAGCAAACAATCATCCCGTGGTTTTTGCCATAAAGGGACGGAACACAAATTCCACATATCAAGGCAGCATGCTACTGCTGAAAATGTATTATTCCTGATGGTGGTAGCATGTCATCTGGGTTGCAGAAGAACAACCCTCTTTTTTTCCTTTTGCATGGGAGCTCTAGGGTTACTGCACAGTTACATTTTGAAGCAGCATTTCAAAAATGTCTCAGCCTTTATTGAGAACTACCAACCCAAAATAAAAGCCAAACCAACTCCTGTAGCAGGCGCCATCACCTGAAGGAAGAAAAACACCTAGCCCACCTCCCCATACAAAGAACCACATTTTCTGGCCAAATTTGATCTGCAGTAATGCATGATTTTAACAGCAGCCGCCCCCAATTACACGTAGAGATTACTCCTAGTACTCTTCTCAATAATTCCATGCTTCAAAATTTCTCTCCGCCCTAACATTACATTGGTAGTTCAATATGAAATTGACAAAACTGATCCAATCGACCATGCTTCTTTATATCTGTGCCTGAACATTAACATTTCAAGTTCTTTGAGAAATAGACAAAGCTAATACAATCAACCACGCTAGTTTGTATCTCTAGTTGTATGCTTGAATGTTAACATCAAAAGTTTTATGTGAAATTGACAAAGCTGATTTGTATCTCTGCCTCAACATTACATTGCCAGTTTGATATGACAAAGAGAAAAAAATATTTCTTGAAAGCAAAGGAGAAAGGGGAGGAGAAATGGCTGAAAGGGAAGTTGGACAACTACATGGGGTCTGGATAAGGGCCAAGTGTTTGATGGAGTGGAGAAATAAAGACAATTTCAACATGACTGCATGCTCAAGGGAGGCTGTCTCAAAAACAGATTGAAAAAATCACAGCCAAAGTGCTTGGGAAAACAATGGAGGAACAATGAAAGTATGTCTGGAACCAAATGAAGAAAAATGTGTTGAATTAGAAGGAAAACACATAGCATTTGGGGGCAAAATATGTTGTAAACAACTTGAGCAAAAAAGGTCTTTAACCACAATGGGTTTTTTTTTCAGTCCCACCATTTCTGGGCTCTACATGTGATTTGGAGGTGGCAGCTGGCACAGTGGTGCACAGAGGTTGTGCACTCCTGTACACCAGCCACTCCCTCTGGGCTACACATGGGACTCAGAGGCAGCAGCTAGCACAGAACAGTATGCGGAACTCAGCCCAGTCGAGCACAGAGTACAGCCCCTACGCCAGCCACTGCCGTCACCTCCAAGTTCCCTGTGAGACTTGAAAGTGGCAGCTAGCACAGAGCTGCATGAAGAGCTCAGCACAGCCAAGCAGTGCAGTATCAGCCACTACCCAGCATCAGAGGTGGGGCTACCAGGGGGCGGAGGATAAGCTACTCACTGGGCACATGGTTTTGGGTCATGTGGGGGCGCAAAATTCCCCCCAACCCATCTTCCAGGCCCTCCCTCCTCTCTCTCTGTTGCCCCTTCACTTTCCTCATTATCTTTCACCTTAGTTCCTTTCTTTTTCCTATTAAAAAGGCCTGTTCACAGTACAGGCTAAAAACGGCCTGAGGAACTACAGTTTCCAGGAGACCTTGGGGCTCACAAGGTCTCCTGGGAAGTATAGTTCCCATCAGGCCATTTTTAAGCCTGAACTGTGAATAGGCCTTTTTTTCAGCCTGAAAAAGTTATAGGAAAAGGAAAGGAACTAAGGTAAGTGTGGGAAAGGGGGAAAGGGGGTGGAAAATATAGACTGCGCACCGGGCACAGTTTGGCCCAGCTACGCCTCTCCTCCAACTTCCACGTGGGACTCAGAGGAGGCCACCATTACCCTGGAGCTGATGTAAGTGAGGGGAGGTGGAGGGGACATGGGGGATAAAATTTGGTTTTGAGTTTAATGGACCTGAATTTTGGGAGAATCCATTACATCTGAATCCAACCCCAACCCCTTTTCTTTTTTGTAAACATCTCTACTGCAAATCCATCATTATTGTCATTGGAAAGAGGGTGCTGCCAAAAAATAAGCAGAAGATGGAACTAAGTTCCATAAAACAAAATCAGACAGACAAAGCTGTGGGCTGCAATTAGATTTAAAAACACTTTCCACTGCCCACAAAGTTCCATGCTGTCGCCATATGGCTACTCACCTTGAGTAAGCCATTTAGCAGAATGGGTTGGGGGGTGCTTTTTCTATGGAAACCAAGCATCATGAATGGCCATACAAAGTTTTTTTAAAAATGTCCCAAGAAGTGATAAACATACATTTACTTAGTGAATTGTGTCTTCATAGACATTAAAAAAAAGTCCAAAGAGAACTGCTTGCATTTTTTCAAAATTATTAGTAAACATCCACCCAATACGGCTGAACTCCTAGATTTCTCACAAACACTGTCAGCATGATCCACTTTGTTGTGCTGGTCTATAACATTATCATAATTTTCCAGAGTTATATTATCTCACATACTGAGGATTAGGATTTTAGGAGGGTTGTAAACAGGAAGAGGAGATAAACCATGATTTTTTTAAAAAAAATGCAGCTGTTCCTAGTACTGAAAGATAAGCAATAAGGGAGAAGGAAGTTGAAATATTATACAACGTTCTGGTCTTAGCCTGAAAATCACAACAGATCCTCCTTGACTTCAGTTGGTTGCTCTGTGACAACTTAAAGAAGATTTTTTTTCCTAATCTAAATAATTCTCCACTACAAGTCAAATGAATAAAAATCAAACTTATGATGGAGATAAGTTCACCGGGATAGAGCCCAGGCTCTTCACTATTATACCATGCTGGAGAAGTCCATGACAGAACCTGGGACTTCTGCATGCAAAGCATATTCCCTACCACTGAACTATTGGCACTAAGTTCACCTTGAGAACCCCAGTAGGGAGGATAGAAATGTTTTAAATCAATCAATACATTTTAATGGCCCAATCCAGATAGGGGATGAAACAGCCAGGGGAAGGGGTGGGAACCCACACCGGTGCATTCCCCCCGCCAGCACCAGTGAAAAGGACACATATGCCAATGGGGAGAGCAAAACCGCCAGCATGCAGTCACCACTCCGATCCGCAGCAGCCAGACCCAGAAGTGGGTGTCTTTGGGGAGCAATGCCAGCATCCAAGAGGATGGCAGTGTAGGGAGGGCCGGGCCGGGGGCATTCTGATGGCTGGAGTCAACTTTAATCTGCTTCCACCGGGCTTCCAGCCCAGAAAATGTCGGCACTTGAGTCAACAAGGCCCGTAATTGCGACAGGGGGCAGAGGATGCGGTGAACTCCGTGTAGGAGTGTGCGTGGCTCTGGATGGCTGCGGGGCAGAGCCTTACCACCCAGCAATGACGTGCATGATGCATGGGGCGAGGGGTGGAGCACACTCCCTATATAACAGGCAGCACGTGGTGGCCTCAGCCTCTTTTGGTGTCTTTGGCAAACTGACCCACCGAGCCTCCCTTTATAGGACGGGAGATGTGCAGATACCCATGTCACAGCCCGGGCGGCTTGGGCAGAGGAGCGCCCTCCCCAGGGTTCAAGGCCCTGGAACGGGGCTTGGGATGGGTCAGGCTCAGGGAGCATGCTGAGAAGGCCTCTGCAGTAGAGCCCAAAGATCCACCTGTTAGGGGCTGCAAGGGGGTGAGCACCCGACGGCCCAGGATGTGTGGGGCCCCAATTAAAGATTGGGGCTGGGGCCAGGCCAGCTGTGATGCTGTCCGGCTGTTAAGATGTGCTCCTTCTGTTTGCTCAGCTTCAGCATTCAATAAAAAGGGCTGTGGCCCATTTCAATCCAGAGCGTGTCCTGTATTTATTCACTAAGGTAGTATATGCACATCTGGCCGCAATGTTTCCCTCCATGGCTGCAGACTTACACCACACAAAAGTGTGGCATAAGCCTGCTTAGGCTACGGTGCAATTCAGGCAGCAGGAGGGTTTTTACATTTCCCTCCTTTCCATGCCATCTGAAACCCCTCTGAAGGTGGCACAGGAGTGCCTTCAGCACACTGTTCCCAGCCATGGCACACCTTCTCCATCTGGATTGGGCTGCCCATTTTGACGTGTATATACCAATTGTGGATTGAGTCATATTTCTCACTTCCCACAATTTCAATGCAGCCATTCTTGAGAAATCTGCAGAAAATTAGAACGATACAGGTGGAAGCAGGAGTCATACAGGGTCGTTTCCCCACTTACCTGCTGCTGCGCGCTACTCTCCCCAAGTAGCGCGGGGTCCCCCGGCACTCCCCACTACAGGGGCGGCGACAACGCAGCCGCCCCGACGCTGCCGCTGTCGCGCCCCCTCAGCGCGCATCATTCCTGGCGCTCCTCGAAACGGCGCCTTTTGATGTCGTGGGGAAGCCCGGGAGCGCGCCAGAAATGATGCACGCTGGGAGTAGCGCGCTGCAACCTTTGGTCGAGGTAAGTGGGGAAACGGCCATACAGGACAGCTTGGATATAATTAGATAGTAGGAAGCACCATTTTGGCAGAGGTAAAGAAGAAGAAGAAGAAGAAGAAGAAGAAGAAGAAGAGGAGGAGGAGGAGGAGGAGGAGGAGGAGTTTGGATTTATATCCCCCCTTTCTCTCCTGCAGGAGACTCAAAGGGGCTGACAATCTCCTTGCCCTTCCCCCCTCACAACAAACACCCTGTGAGGTAGGTGGGGCTGAGAGAGCTCCGAGAAGCTGTGACTAGCCCAAGGTCACCCAGCTGGCGTGCGTTGGAGTGTACAGGCTAATCTGAATTCCCCAGATAAGCCTCCACAGCTCAGGCAGCAGAGCGGGGAATCAAACCTGGTTCCTCCAGATCCGAGTACACCTGCTCTTAACCACTACGCCACTGCTGCTCCTTAGCCTTAGCATCTTCAGCAAAATGGCTAATCCAACCTTGCACAACTAACTTAATCTTTTACAACCCTGCTACAAATGTATGAATATCGAAATGTACCTGAGATCTGTCGATGCGGTAAAAGCGATCAGCAGAAGTTGCTGAAAATAAAGACAATGGAAATATATTAAGAAGGTTCAACTAAAAATTTGTAAATGCTTCTACATTTTTCACTTATTAATTTAGCAACAAACCTAGAAGTACAATTATTTTAAGTACTTTTTCTTTCTCTCTTCCTAGAGCTGGTGAAAGGTACAGACAGATAAAGCCCTATCGAGATCCTGCGGCAGTTGCTATTTCTGGCAAGTCACAGCCCAATTTTGTCTATTATGTAAATTAAAGGAATTTGCTGCATATTAGCTGGATGTATATAAAACTTCATTAAAACTTTGAATGTAATCATCAGCTAGTTTACTAGCAATCAAGCATAAAATACTTCTGTCTCACATTAACAGCTTTTGAAGATACAAGATGTGGCCCCCTCTTGACTTTTCTTAAAATACTATTAAGGGTCATCTTATCAGACATGCCCTGCCTGCAGCCAGTATAGAAAACAGTGCAAATACATTTACTATGCTCATCACCAACCATTTATTGTCCTGATAGGAACTCATAAAGGAAGAAACATTTATGAATATTATGTGTGCTTCTTCCTTTATGAATATAAATCTCAGTTATGCTTAAATCACTTCTATGGATAAATGGTTCAGTCTTTCCCCTGCAAAGACGATGGAAGCCTCCTTTTAAAAAGAGGGATCGTTTCAGACTTCTCCTTTGTGCAAATCAAACCCAAGATCCTTTTTTTAAAAAGAGCCACATTCTGTTCTATTGCATAGAATTTTTCCCGTTAAATGAATACATTGTTTCAGCTTGGTTTCAACATTAATAAATTGCCATTTTGCATACTACTGACATTTATTTTATGTACAAGTACTTATAAATTATGAATACAGCCCATATATGTATGTGCAATACAAACAGGTCTATAAAATCACCAGGGCAAAGTGTCAAATGAAACAAAAAAGGGAATGTAAAGTCGAAGGCTTTCACGGCCAGATTCAACTGGTTGTGGTGGGTTTTCTGGGCTGTGTAGCCGTGGTCTAGTAGATCTTGTTCCTAACGTTTCACCTGCATCTGAAAATGCCCAGCCACAGATGCAGGCGAGAAGTTAGGAACAAGATCTACCAGACCATGGCCACACAGTTCGGAAAACCCACCACAACCAAAAAAGGGAATATTCACACTTACCATCTAGGAAGCACCATCTAGGAGAAAGTCTTTGTACAGAAAGTACTCGCGGGAAAGAAGTTTCCTGATCCTGTATAGGATAGAACAGTGGCACTTACTCTGTGGATTCTGGAGAGTCACATTCACAATTCTCATCAACCAAAAAAGCCACATGACTATTGTATACCCTGCACACCACTCCAACCACACCCAAACAACAATGTGTAATGCTGTTACTTTTTCAATTTTTTAAAATCTGTATTGTTACTTTTTAAGACCCATAAAACCAACCTCTAAAATTTTCCAAGGTCACAATGCAAAAACAAAAAAGAAAGAAAAACACTTTCTGATTTCTTCTGAATCGAATGTAGCTATCCTTAGTTTACCGTATTAATTACAACCAAGGAAGGCATTATATCTTTAAATGCTCTCCCTCAAATACCTTTCTCTGCTATAACTAAATCCCCAGTCTTCTATTCCTGAAAACCACAAAATATTAATTCATTTTTTCTGTCTTGCATGAAAAGTCCATCAAAGATTTCCAATTATCAATGAATATAGATAAGATTCTTTTTCTTAAGTCAACAAGGAAAGCTTTGCCATTCCTGCCAATTCCAACAGCTTCACTGAGCAATCTTCTGTAACACTTTTAATTACCAGAATATCTCAGAGCTTCTAGAGTTATCTTTCCCCAATACAGGGAGGGTTTAAAAAAATGAGCTAGCATCCAACAGCAGTGTGCACCTTTCCACCTTCTTGTTCAGCTACATATGATGACCTAGTCTCAAACATAAACATCTGCATAATCTTGAAATAATTATCATGGGTAAGTTGTGCTGTGTTTTAAAACTGTTTTATCTTGGACCCATAGTAATGATGAAATTATTCCAATTTCTAAATGAACTGTCCACTTTTCTGGAACCTGGGCGGGTGCCATGAAGAAGAGCAATATGTGGCATTCCAAAGAGGAATACATGGCTCCTGAGCCACTGAGAATCACTGGGATAGAAACCTGAATGTGATTTCACACACATGCACCCCAAAGTTATATGTTTTCTTCATTCAGACCTACAGAAACAACTGTCTTGTTCACTCCTGCTTATTAATTAAGAAGAAGAGTTGTATTTATCTCCCCCTTTCTCTCCTGCAAGGAGACTCAAAGGGGCTTACAAACTCCTTTCCCTTCCCCCCTCACAACAAACACCCTGTGAGGTGGGTGGGGCTGAGAGAGCTCAGAAGAACTGTGACTAGCCCAAGGTCATCCAGCTGGCGTGTGCTGGGAGTGTACCGGCTAATCTGAATTCCCCAGATAAGAAGAAGAAGAAGATAAGCCTCCATAGCTCAAGCGGCAGAGTGGGGAATCAAACCCGGTTCCTCCAGATTAGCGTATATCTGCTCTTCTTAACCACTACGCCACTGCTGCTCCTTAAGGACATAATTGTGTATCCTATGTGCAAAAAGATTTGTCTGCACATTAGTGTGTTCACATTATGCAGTAGCATTTATATGGAGAAGCAAAAAATGTAAAAAGAAACTTCACAACTGGTGGAAATTTATTTTGCCATGCTAACAAGATGGTTATGAAAAGAGTCCTGAGGTGAGAACTTGCTAAGCAAGATGCCCGGGTAAGGAGAGCAGCCAAGAAGAGCACAACCTAAACTAGATATTTCATTACATGATAGCATGTCTTGGACTGCCACTGTCATGTTGGCAGACAAGTATGAAAGCTGTGGATATGTTCAGGAGTGCATTTGTGCAAAACTATAGGGAGGGTACTTGGGGTCACTTGCTGAGGCATTTTCACAAGGAAGGAAGGAAGGAAGGAAGGAAGGAAGGAAGGAAGGAAGGAAGGAAGGAAGGAAGGAAGGAAGGAAGGAAGGAAGGAAGGAAGGAAGGAAGGAAGGAAGGAAGGAAGGAAGGAAGGAAGGAAGGAAGGAAGGAAGGAAGGACATAGTTCTAACAGTCAGATCCTTGCTCAGAAGATGTAGCCCCTCAGGCACTATTGTTCAAAACAAGCAAACCTCAATGTATTGTTACATGGAGGAACACGGATTGATACCTAAGATACTCTTGAAAATAATCTGCAGGATTTCATTGGTGCTGTTCTGCTCTGCAAAACCTAAGTTGCTGTCAGTAATAAAGCATTCACGGCCACAATACTGGCCATTAGTTGCAACACTAAAGCAAACAGAAGTCCATGGGCTTCAATGTGTTGGACTCTATGGCTCATTCCGCACATGCAGAATAATGCACTTTCAAATTGCTTTCAATGCTCTTTGAAGCTTTGCGGAATGGCAAAACCCACTTGCAAACAGTTGTGAAAGTGGTTTGAAAACGCATTATTTTGCGTGTGCAGAAAGGGCCTATGTTAGATCCTCAGCAAGGGTTTTCATCCTCCAGGTTTCAGATGCATACTGTGGGTTTCTTTTGCTCTGGCAATTCACATTCCTCATGAAAAGCAACACACACAAAAACATTTCTCTTAATTATCACTTCTATTTTGCCACCACAGATGGACTCAGACTCCAACAACACATTATTTGAAATCCTGTCAAATGTTAAAAACCAGCCCGGGGGTGGGGGGTGATTTGATTCAGACACATTTATTTATTAATTCAGTTGATTTCTGTCCTGCCCTTGAGATACATCCCAGGGCTGCAAGACTTCCCACATTATAATAAAAACAGCATCATATACAAATAAAAATTCCTAAAAAAACATGCTTAGCTTCTGAGATATGACAAAATTGGGCCAGTCAGGCTATCCAACTCATGTGATTAGATCATTTGGGCTAACCAAAGCCAAGGAGGAAGGAGCTTTTACAACTACCACTTGGCGTAGTGGTTAAGAGCGGTGCACTCTAATCTGGTGAACTGGGTTTGTTTCCCCAATCCTACACATGCAGCCTGCTGGGTGATCTTGGGCCAATCACAGTTCCCTTAGGACTTTCTTAGCCCCACCTACATTACTTGGAGGTATAAAAACTGACCTTCTAGTTGGACAACTATCATATTTTTTTCATTCTAATAACAAGTATTAAATTATTTAAATGGTAGCTATTGTGTCATAAATTTGAAAACTTTCTCAGAAAATCTGGTGTCTGATGTTTTATCCTGGCTACGATGGTGGGCATTTGCATGCATGAAGTAGTTCTCAAGGTGCACTGGAGTAATTGACAAATTGCCTCTGACTGCATAGTGAAATCGATAAGCAAGCCATACAGTCAAACACTGGTCAGATTTCTTCATTGGTCTTTGATTTGCAACAAAGACTATACTGCACATTTCCTTGCTATACACTGAAAATCTATCTAGACATGCTGGAAAACAATAGATAGCAACTTAGCTAGGGGACAGGGCAGGGCGATCAGCTGGTGTATTATGCATATTTGGCAGAATGAGACAACATCATCATTTCCAACCACTTGTGGTTTATTATGGCTGCAGACAAAGCTTTCAGTTAAAAAAGAACAACAGAATGAGAAATAGAAACTTGTTGATTTTGCATGCAATGGGACAATGGAAAGCAGACTCTCAAAGTCAGAATAACGTTATTCTCTCTTCCTAACTTCAGTTGAGGACAGCCTGACTATGCAACTGAACTGGAGGGAGGTGGAGCTATCATTTACCATGAGGACTGATATCTATACATTAAACATACCGATCAGCAAACATCAGAGAAAAGGAGGAGAACACAATTGGTATCTGGCAACAATTTGCATTTCTCATTTGCAGCTGGGCTGCAGGAAGGGTTACTGCTGACTCTCTACGTTCCAAACTCCAGAAGAAACCCAAGAGGGAAATGTATTTTGTTTATAACACCTAAAAGTGCCCTGGACACCTTATTAGTGAGACTATTAACTGAATGACTTGAATGCTGTTGCTATCCTGCTCTTTCTCTCCTCCCATAAGTTGTATGTGGCACAGAACAGTAAGCTGCAGTACAGCAGTCAATGACCAGAGTTTGATGGAAGTCAGTTTCAGGAAGCCGGCTCAAGGTTGACTCAGCCTTCCATCTCTTCAAGGTCAGTAAAATGAGTACCGAGACTGATGGGGGTAAAGTGTAGATAACTTGGGAAGGGCAAACCATCCTGTAAAACATAGCCTACCTATTAAACATGGTCACATGACATCCCCTCATGGGATGCTCCTATTTTAGGTTACGGCTTCTAAAACAAGGAAGGAAGGAAGAAGAATTGTTTTTATACACCGCTTTTCTCTACCTTTGAGTCTGAAAGTGGCTTACAATCTCTTTTCCCTCCCATCAACAGACTCCTTGTGAGATGGGTGAGGCTGAGAGAGTTCTCAGAGACTGACCCAAGGTTACCCAGGTAGTTTCACGTGTAGGAGTGGGGAAACAAACGTGATTCCCCTGTTGTGGGAAGGAGGAGGGAAGGGGTTTGCAAGCCACATGGAGACTCCTCACAGTTGAGAATATTGGGATATAAATCCCAAACTCTTCTACTTTTCTATATATATTTACAGAATTATCCAACAATCAGCCAGGTCTTCCTTTGTAGCATAATGATGAAAAGTCTCTCATAGCTTTTGTTCATTCTTTCCACGGTCTACTGCATTTATGAGTAGCTGTATTATGGAATGTTACCTAACAGAATATGTTTGAGATCTAACCCTTTGTTAATGGGACACTTTACAGTTACCTTACCTGGTAGTGAACTCGCTGTGTTGAAGTTACTGACTGTAAATCCTAATGGAAAAAACACAAAACAAAACAGTGGTAACGCCAAGGTTAGTTTCAGCCCGTATCCTAAGCAAAAAAGTAATATAACATTATTACTTGTATACATCAAAAAATAGTGATCCCACGATTCCAAAAATGATGCAACAAATTCCAAGTTAAAATTCTATTAACAACACACAGAGACAATGATCACAATTAAATCTAACCGTGGCCTAATATGTTACAACTGGTCCATCCAATGCTGTTGTCTGAACACAGAGAGTAACAACTGACTTCTAATGTAATAGTGGAACATAGTTCCGGGCTCGAACAGATGAGATCGGATATCTTGGTGTACCCATTAAGTTAGGTTTACTAGACACCTGCTGGTAGCGGGATGCCCATTTTGGCGCCCCATCCCCCAGGACCATTCAGCCAGCCAGTGGGGGAACTGAATTAGCCTGGGCCCTCATCAAATTGTGTGCGTAAAGTGCCGTCAAGCTGCAGCTAACTTATGCCAACCTTATAGGGTTTTTATGGCAAGAGATGGTTTGCCATGGCCTTCCTCTGCACAATAACCCTGGCATTCTTTCGTGGTCTCCCATCTAATTATTAACCATGGCTGGCCCTGCTTAGCTTCTGAGGTCTAGCAGCCAATCCAGGTCAAGGCCCTCATCTCATTAGTGGTAGTGAATTCAATTACCTGCATATGGACTTATGGGTAGTTATTTCATCAGGCATTATAACAATTTTTAACTTCTCAGATTTTCAGTGGGCATTTGATCTGTTCTATCAAGTAAGCAGGGATAGGCTTGCTGCCTGCTTTTTATCAGCCTGACTGGGCTCCTTTCATAACAGCTAAAGAAAGAAAAAGTAACAGCCAAGTCTTTATCTACTTAATTTCTTCAGGTCATGCTTCTATCAAAGGCACAGAAGAGGAGCCAGTAAATTGGTGGCAACCTCACAAGGAGCCTTTACAGGAACAAGAATTATATAACATGCTATGCTCAATTACTGCTGAAAAGTTTAAAACATTTCAAAGCAGCAAGACAACTAAGTTGGGACAAAGTAATGCCACAAACTACAGTCTTCTTATCAAGGATAAATGATCCTTAGGTTTATTCATACTGGGATTGTTGGGTAGAAAAGCTAATTTGCTAATAATCTGCAATAATTTACCTCTTGCAGACGATCCACATATATACGGCAAGTCTCCAAGTCACAGTCTCCTCGTACAACTATAATTCCCAGAGGAATGGCTAGAGGGGAAAAACAAATATTCATATTAACAAGACTATTTAAATTATATATCATTCCAGATCCTTGTAGGGTTGAGTTGGATTTTAAAAACCCAGTGGAAGACTTCCGTCAACCCAATTGTCTTTCAGGCTCTCGGAAATTAAATTTGAGGAATGAAGACGAGAGGGAGATTAACAATCACACAGATCAAGGATCTAAAGAAAGGAGGGAGAAGAGGTCATATTCACCCTCTCTTTCTTCTTGCAGAATATTTGCATGGACATAAAGACAGAAAATAGTCATTTTATAGAAGGCTGTTCATAGCAAGAACTTCCTGTTTTTTAACTTGGGCATTTTCCGCACAGATTATTTGTCACAGGTTGGATGCTAATGGGTAGAGGGTTTCAGAGGGAAGCTATGTAGTAGAACAGTTAGATTTCAGTTCAGTAGCACCCTAGAGTCTAAGTTAGAGACCAACAAGAGTTTCAGAGTATAAGTTTTCAAAAATCAAAGCTCTCTTGGTCAGACACAGTATAATAGTAATGGAGATCTGAATCTTTTTATTTCAGTAAGAAGGGTGCTCGAAAGAATGTTTGTAAAACGTACTGTAAACAGTTTGATTAGAACAAAGGGGAAATGATTGATGGCAGAAAATTAGCCTCTGTCAGGAGATAAAAAGCCTATGTCCTGATTCAGCCCTGAAGGATCCATTTTTGAACTTGTGAACTAACTCAATCATGCACTATAATTTCCCATTGAAACTTCCTTGTTTGAGGCCTCTTAATCTCTTCCCCATGCATTAGACTGCACATGTGCACCCAGGTTGGTTATAAACTATTTTGTTACTGCTTTGATATTGCACTGGAAGACTACCTTCCCAGAGAGTCAGTTTAGAGCAGGGGTCCCCAACCTTTTTCAGCCTATGGGCACTTTCGGAACTCTGACATGGCTTGGTCAAAATGGCTGCTGCAGGAGGTGTAACCAGCCACAAAATGGCTGCTGCAGTTTATCTTCAGCCACACAGTGAAGATTCTTGTGCTGTGGTAGCAGCTGCTGCCAAAGCAACATTTTAAAAAAATCTGTGGAGACAATCAAAATCTGTAGTACCCCAAAAGAAGACTTACTGAGTAAAAGTCCCTTGCCCCGCATTGTAAAAACTCTTGGTAGGCATCAGCAAAGGTGTTGATAAGCATCATGTTAGGGACACCTGGTCTAGAGGTTCTCTGGAGATCCTGAGCAGTGGCAGATGCCTCCCTCTCTTCCTGCTACCAGTTGCAGCAGGTGAGAGAAAAATTACAACAAAATCATCATCAGGTCGACAGCATGATGTCTCTTCTGGGGAAAACACAGAAATGATGCTAGTCGTCTCTCAGAGTATGCATAACCCTTCTCTTGTCATCTCCCATTCCTCCTGAATGTTGCAGATTTTGGCCTAGCAAACCTATTTAGCCATGAAGGTCACTGCGATACCTTGGGCCCATTGTTCTCCTTCAGTCTAATTTACCTCATGGGGTGGGGAGGGGGGGTGGGGAGGTGGGGTGGGGTGGGCTGAATCCTACTAGCTGGTCTGTAGGTGCAAGAGGAAGATGGATGACGCTACTGAATTAGCCAGTCCTACAACCTTTCTGTCCACACAGGTTCTATGTTAGTATTCATAAAGTATTCAGGGCTCAAATATGGCCCCTTCTCTCCCCTTGTGCCAGCAGAAAAGCTAATAGCATCTAACACCCAGTTATTGTGAGGGGGAAATGGAGTGAGGAAATGTACATCAATTACCCAGAGTTCCTTGAAAGAAGGATGAGATAAACATGTCATAAACACACAGAAAGATAAATAGAAAAGTGATAGCTCATTTCAAATTCCACTTTTCTTATAAGCCTAAAAGAACTTCGAAGAGATTATCATTTTTGCTGCTAGATTATGCTTTGAGCCAGTGAATATGAGAAGCTGTTACGGGCTAAAACCTATGAAATTGTGATTTGCTACTCGGCTAGAATAAAGTTTGTTCACTTTTGATCATTATTTTGTTGGGTCCAAAAACAAAATAAAACACTTCTACCCTTCAAGAAGCTTGATAAATATTTTTCAGAGTCTTCTTCTTCTAGTTTTGATGTTCCTCATTAGCTACTGCTTAGAGGCTGGTTTCTATCATTTTACAATAACCAGTGCATCACAACAGATAAAATATATGTCCCTTAAAGACCCAATCTGCTAAGAGAATGTGCAGTTAGCTTATAAAGTCTCGTGCTAATCTCTTGTGTCTTTTCTGTGACATCCTTTAGGGAAATGTATTCTCATGGGGAACCCAACTGATCCACTGAAACAGTAAATGATAAATTGCTACAGCTTCTCTGAAAAGCTGCTGCTTGGGATTTTAGGGATAACTATCTCCTTACAATAAGTGCTCAGGCAAACCACACAGCAGCAAGATGTCTGTATACGGTCCATTCCGCACAAACCAAATAAAATGTTTTGAGGCAGGAAATAAAATGTTTCCTCCATGAAATTCTGTTTTTAGCCCAAAACGTTTTATTTCCTGCTTGAAAATGTTTGATTTGCCTGCTGTTTCGTAGTGATTCTTTTTTTGAAAACATTTTGGAAACATTTTCACTTGCTGTGTGAGCTGTTTCAAATGTTTCCCATGCATTTCCACAGTCCCCAGACTTCCTCATCGGCACCATTTTCTGAAATACTGCTGGCTGGCTCACACTGCTGTTAGTTTTTGTTTTTTAAATTTCGGGGGGTAGTGTCTATGTAGCCAATGTAGATCCAACTCCTAGGGAATCACAGCACTAAAGCTCCATAGCTATGAATCTAAGAAGTTTTAAAAAATGGAATGGCCACAAAATGGCAGGAAGCATTTTCAAGGGGGTGAGCACGGACAAATGGTTTGCAAAACATTTTCAGGGGCTTGTGCAAAAGGACCAAAATCTACGGACACTATAAACTACCAGCTTCCTGAAGGCTTGCAAGACTCCCTCAGTAAATTTGCAAGCAGTTATCTTATGGGACTTGTTAGCAGTCCCAAGAGTTCCAGATAGTAAGAGATTCTTTTGTTATGTTGAATAATAACAAGAGAAAGGGGGGGGGGGAGAGATGGACATGGATGAGAGACAAGGGAGGCTCTCCATGGTTCCTCATGGGATATCTCCTTATAACATGCAGTCAGCTTGGAGTGGTATATTTTGCATAACCAATTCTACTTCTAAGATACACATTTTCAAAGGTTGCACATTTTTTGTCTAGCAACTACTGTGAGGGGGTATGACACAGTGAATGGTAATGGAAACTAAAAGATAGAACTTAAGCCCTGATTACTGAAACTTCTTCCCTGCTTTTCTCTGGCTTTTGTGATTTCACCAGGCACTAACAATATGATTTAAAGGCTTAAACGGAAAACCGCAGCTGCATGAGATCCCATAGGGCCCTGGTCTCATCAGACAGAACACTGGTTGAATACACATCTGTCACACAATCCAAGTGAGAACCCACACTGCTAGTACAAGTAAAATCTGAAAAGCAGCCATTATCACTTTGTAGAAGGACACAAAGAAGCCAAATATGTCAAACAAGTTAGTATTGAGCTGAAAAGATTAAACAATTACATATGCATTTACATCTATTTCACACTCTGCGTCATTTAACATTAATATTTTCCAAAACACTACTATCTTGCCTTCTGTGATTAACTACCTTTTAAGTTGACAATCTCATTGAATTGTAATAATGTTCAAACATAGTGGAAGATACCTCCCACAAGTGTGTGTGGAGGTGCACAAGTTTGATATCTCTCTCGCTCAAGATGCAGCTGCCAGTGCTGCATCCTATCCTATTCCCCACAGTTCCCTAACCTTCAATAGCATCCTTTGCTGGGAAGCGACTGCAGAAAACAGAGGGAAATGGAAAGAACCATTCCACGAGTTTCTGCTTGCTTAAAGCCCTATACACAGAGGTGGGATCCAAACAGTTCTCACCACTTCTCTAGAAGTGGTTACTAATTTTTTCTGAGTGCCGAGAAGGGGTTACTAAAGCAACCTCCCTGCCTAATAGGGACTGGAGGTGCGTGTGTGTGGCGGCGCCACTGTTTGAATCCCACCACCATTGGAACCTGCTATTAAAATTTTTGGATCCCACCACTGCCTATACATCTTGGGGCTGGCATACCACATCCAGCTCCTTCTCCCATATGAACCTACCCACACATCCTGGTCATCTTCTGAGGTCCAGTTTTGGGTGCCCTGCCATTTAAGTTTAGATGGGTAGCAGCCCAAGAAAGGGCCTTCTCAGTCGTGGCACCAAAATGTTGGAACTCCCTCCTGAGGGAGATTTGTCTCCCTCTGTTGTTGCCTTGCACCACTGGGTGAAGACTTTTTTGTTCTGTTCAACATATCCACAATAAATGTTATTAGCCTCCTCCCTGGCTTTTGTATGTTTACATGTTGCTACTATATACTTTAAATGCTTTTAATGTTGAAATGTTGAAATGTTTGTTTTAGTGTACCCTGGTGATTCACTTTGTGTGGAAAAGGCCCACAGAACTATTGTAAATAATAACACTTGTTTTAAAAACCTAGCTGAATGGATCTAAAAGTATAATCTAACGCTTTGGGGGTTTAAAAAGTCAAAATCCAACACCATGTGAGAAAACTTTATATCAGAACATAGTTTTAAATTTAAAAGATGAACTGTTTCTGAATCTATCTTTTGGAAATGATGTGGTTACACTGAATCTTGCCTCAGTGGAAAAAATTGGATTAGATTACCTTTCAAGTGCTATTCACATTCATATTGGTTGAGTTTAAGTGCATACCTGAGATGCATGTAAAAATTGTGATATGTTATCTGATGAGAATGCAAGATTTGAAGAGGAAGGGAGGACTTGGCTGCTGATGCCTTCAAAGGATAATAACAGCACCGTTTAATTGATCAGAAGGATTTCCAAATAGTAATGTCTCCAGCCCACTAGCGTCAAGATTAATCTTCTTAGAGCAGCGTTATGATGAGCTGTGAGTGGGCCGGTGCAACGTGGGTCAGGATAGCTTACTCCTAACTCTTGACAGTGTACAACTAATTCCATCACATCTTCCATCGAGAGTCCGGGCATTAACCTTGATTCCTCTCTTTTGTTGGCAGATGAGGTAACGAATACTGCCAGGACAGCCTTTTATTATCTCTGTCAAGTCCCTACCTGTCCGGTGCCAACATAGCCACAGTGATCCACACAACAGTCACCTCCAGACTAGATTACTGAAAATCACTTTTGGGTCTTGGCTCCACCTGGTGGAATTCAATGTCAAATGAAACCAGGAGCCCTGAGAGACCTAGCACAGTTTCACAGGGCCTGCAAGATGGAGATGTTCCACCAGGCTTATGACTGAGGACAATGGCAGTTTTAGCCAGTCTGTCCTTCCCCAGCATGGTGTAGTCAGTGGTTAGGAGCAGTAGACTGTAATCAGGAGAACTGGGTTTGATTCCCCACTCCTGCACATGGTGGACTGGATTTGCTGCCCTGTTCCTACACATGAAATCTGCAGGGTGACCTTGGGCTAGTCACAGTTCTTACAGAACTCTCTCAGCCCCACCCACCTCTCAAGGTGTTTGTTGTGGGAAGAGAAAGGGAAGGAGTTTTTAAGCTGCTTTGAGACTCCTTACAGGAGAGAAAGGCAGCATATAAAACCCAAACTCCTCCTATTCTTCCTCTCACCCTTCCTTCCCATCCCTTCTCCCTCCCTCCCTTCCCCCTTCCTCTCCCTCCTCTTCTTTCCCCTTTCCCCTCCCTTCACTTCCTTGTTTCCCTATTAATATATTGTGGCTCCCCATGCTGGGTATGAATGAGAAATTATACCATCATCCTGGACCCATGATCATGGCACCATTGTTTATAAACTATTTAATGTTTTAATTATGTATGTGTGTGTCATTTATTATTTTAATTGCAATAATTTTATACTGTTAGCCACCTTGAGCCTGACTTTAGTTGGAAAGGGCAAGATAAAACTACAATAAATAACATTTAAAAATTCAATTTGAGATTAGGCCACTGATAGAATCAAATTGGTACGGCAAGCAAACAAGAAAACCAAATTTTATTTACCCTCAGTGAGAGTGATCCAGGTTATTACATTGGTGTCAGAGCATTTGATGCTCCATCATGAAGACATGTCTCAGGCAAAGATCTTCACAGCTTTCCTGCAGTTCCCAGGGGGAGAATGAAACCGTTCATTCTTTCCACTGTCTGATTTTTGTCATTTACTGTTTATTGAGGTGAGGAGATTGAAAGGGGAACGTTAAGGTGTTCCTCATATTTAGAGACTGATGCAAAGCCTGTTGTGCTTAAGCAAGATTCATGCTAATTTACACTGTGTGTAATCTGTCTTGAAATGGGAGTGTTAGATTGAAGACAAAAACACATGCCGATCAGCAACTCAGCAAATCCAACGTGACCAAATGGCCAAACTGCAATGTTTCTGAAGGAATACTTAAGGGCATGACAAAACGTATGGTTGAAGACATTTGATGCCTATGAAACTGGAAAGGAACGGAGCCCAGTGGCAGAATTAATGAATTATATGTGAAAGCCATTTGTACCATCTGCAGCATCTTCAGCTGCAGGTAAACCATCAGATCCATCAGGGCTCTTTTCATTTCCTTATGCAGAGGCTGAACAAAAGAACTGGGGGAGTGCATAAAAATTAATATGGACCTCATTGTGAGTTGCAGAGAGTTTATTTAGCTGCCTCCAAATTCTGTTGGAATTTTTTTTTAAAGGTGGCCTTGTTACGATAGCAGGCTAAAGAACAGTCCAGTTCTAGTTCTGTCTCCTGAAATACGACATTATTAACAGAGGTGTTTTACTCTTTTTACCACATTATTAAATCTGTTCTTGACAGGTAATAAACAATAATATAAATTAGTTTTGATACTGACAGTTGTTTCATGAGTTTGAGACATATAGTTCCACTGCAAATATAACCCCTGGCTCCCTGCAAATTGGAAGTCAGTTTCAGAAACAATACTATCCCTTCCTCCTTCCTTTCCCCTTTGAAGCAACTTCCCCTATCCTATAGCTTTCTTTTTAACATCTCAACAGTGCTAACAACAGTTAATTCTAACCAGACTATCTTCTTAACCAGCCACTGTAAACCTTGTTTTCAAATTCTGGTTTAGATAAGAACTTTACTCGGCAATGATGCAGATGTGAAATCAAAGCATGGTTAAACGCAACATATGAACTGAGGGGGAATTGCTGCCAGACGTGAGAAAGAATACACAATTTCCAGTGACAGTTTCACCACATGTAGCTATACTTTGCAGTGGTCTATTTATGATTATTTGGTACTTCAAACTTTGCATTTCCATTGGAATAATACCATGTTTTGTTGCATTTATGAATGGCCTCTGGGCCATGATAACAGACTGACTGAACAGCAGTATAGTCAAGGTAGTGTTGGTAATGACTTCTTCACACAGCACATAAAAAATTCACCAGAACAAAACATGCTGACTATCATTAACACATCACTTTAAAGCAGAGTTAGACAAGGTCATGGAGAGGAATACTAACAGCTGTGTCAGCTAAACAGAGCCTCCAAGTTCAGATGCAGTATACCTCAGAGTATCCACTACCAGAAAAAATGCTGCAAGGGAAGGCTGTTGCCTTTACCCTTGCAAATGTGAGATTCCTAGATGCAGATGGACCTTGATCTGATCCAGTAAGGCTTTTCTTACATACAACCCATCCCATTTGCCTTTATGCCTTGAAAAGGGAAAGGGGAAAATTGATAAATGCCATGCCATAGGGTAAATGCCTTTGTTCTGTCCTCAACCCCCTGTCCCCTTAATACTTCATGTTGAGCTCTTTCCCAACAGCTGCTGCTTCAATAAGATGATCAATCCACACAACTTCATGGGACATCTCTGTGCCAACCACCACTCTGTATGGCTGATGACTTCAACTGCTGAACTCTCCTTTCTTGCCAGCCAGCCACTTCTCCTTCTGTTTCCCTGGCCCTCCTTCCCTAGGCCCAGATGGGCTCATATACCATTCTGTCAATGTCACATGCTCACTGGGCAGCCTGGGTGCATGGGGATCACTCCGGATCTGCCCAGAAGGGTGAGTTTTGTGGCTGTGGGTACCCAGGGTAGGAGAGAGAACATGGCAATTTCTCTCCGACTCACAGGAGCAGGGAGAAGCAGAGTGCAAGCATGCAGATGTTGACCACCAAAGGAACCAACTCAAGTGGCAAACAGGCCAAGGAGATGCCATGTCCTTCTTTGGAGCCATGGCACAGCACGGGAACAGAAGGATGTGGCTGTCATGGCTGCAGTCCACGGCAATCTTATCAAGACTTCCAAGTAGCCAGGTGGTGATTTGAGCTCTTGAGTTGTTCCTTTCTTGCCCTGCAGCCTTCACAGGCAATCAGCTGCTGGCCTCTAGGCCAGGTCACACCTCCTGACACTGCTGTCTGGCCAGCCATCTACTAAGGAAGGGAGAAAATGTAGAGTGCCAACAGAGCCGCATGCGGCTGCAGAGCCACAGGTTGCAGACCCATACTGTCAATTAGATTGCCATTGCCTGACTCTGCATAGAGACCCAGTTATTCCTTGGTGGTCTCCCATCCAATTATCGACTAGAACTAATCCTGCTTAGCTTCTGAGATGACAAGATCAGGCTAGCCTGGACCATCCGAGGCATGGTAAGTTTGTCACACTACTAGTATGCAAATGAGTTAGTTAAATTTTCAGTCACTTTTTAGTCCAATAAACAGTTCCTCCAAATATCATCGAATATATCACCACCACCACCCAATTTCATACCAGTGGTTCTATAACTGCCTCAGGCTACCAGGAGGCAGATATCTTTTAAGTATACCTTAAAGCATTTTTACACACACACACACACACGCACACACGCACACACGCACACACGCACACTCTTTCTCTCCACAAATCCCAGTTGTCGTCTTCCTAAAGAATGATAATCAAACCTGTGAGGAAGCCTTTAATTTTCTGGATGAAAATATGTGGCAAGGGATGACAACGGATGTTTTAGAACTCATATCCTTACCAAGACCATCACAATACAACTCTGGGGAAGAGCACCGAGGAGCAGTGAAAAGGTGTGCTGAGGTGGGGGGTAAAAATACTGTCAAAACAGAATAACCATATTTCTGCAGGAAGATAAGCAAACCAATTAGAAGATTTGCCATCCAGTAATTACTAGGGAATCCCAATGCTTTGTTACATAACAAAGTCGACACTGTTACATAACAAACAGCCAGCCTTTTAATTGAATATGAATAATGAGCCAGATGCAGGAACAAGACTCTATTAAACTATTATCGCAAGCAGCCACATCCTGCATTGATTAAAAGCTCAGTATGTGTCACTAATGAAAGGGGACTTCATTTTCAGGTGTTGTCATCAACCGCATTGCCGGAACAGCTGACCTCCTCCTTTCGCATCTACACCATGAATGTGACAATTAATTATCGTGGTGCTGCCTCCAGTAATGATGTATTGTTTTTCTCTCTGTGTTTATAAGGATTTTAGGCTTATAAGATCTCATCCAATAAGAAATTAATAACAGTCTTCTCAGTGGTGATAATGGTGTCTGCCTTGGGCCCTGAAGGTATGGTCCGAAGGCACCTGACACAGCAGCGGTAATGAAACAAAGCCCTTCTGGCCCTGTTCAGGGCTTGGATGGGAAATAAGAACCCCACGGGCACCATCAGGAGTTCCATAATGGAAGCAAGATGGGTCATAAATGAAATAAATAAAGAAGTATATACTAATTGCAGGAGGTAGGACACATTTCTTAGCATCCTGTCCACCTATTTATTTATTTATGATTTGATTTATAAACCACTTTTCCCCTGACAGGTTCAGGGCAGCTTGCAACAATATCAGCAATAAAATCAGTGCCATTTCCCATGCCATACATCTATTGGTGCCTTAACCAGTTGAGAGGGGGAAGGGGGATAGAGAGGGAGACCAGATCAGTTGGACTTTCGTTGCTGCCCTCAACCATAGGCTTGGCAGGATAGCTCCATCTTACAGGGTCTGTGAAACTGTGATGTCCTACCAGGTCTCATTCAAGAGAGTATTGCACCAGAGCCGAAAAAGCTCTAGCCTTAATCAAGGACAGCTGGATAACAGACATCAACCAGGGAAGAAGGACAGGATGGGCCTACCTTAGGCTGGATCTCCATTGGAGGAACCACCACGTAAGTTGAAGGGAGGCTCCATGGACTGGAAGAAGGCTTCAGACTCTGCTTTAGTGGACTGCTAGGTCATTATCTGCACTCAGAAGCCATCAACAAGCCTTAGGTGAGAACAGCAGGTGCTCCCTCTGCCCCTTATGAGCAGCACCAAAATGACAAACTGGGAAGTCTTCAATAAACTACCGTTTGTTGTGAGTTCTGTACCTTGCATTTTAACAAGCTGTCATTAACCTCTGAATTACAAACCAGCATTCCCAATCAAGTTTAAACCTTTGATTAGAGCCCTGGTTTGTAAGCAAGAAACAATTTGTTAACTTTCAGACATCACTAATATCACTAATAAAATTGGTCAGATGAGACCACAAATTGTGATTTCTCAGAAACATCTCGGTTTGCAATTGGGCTGCTACATATGAAGGGCAAGAGTGAGCTTGCAAACCTCAGGACTTTATTGTTGCTGCAGGCAATGACTTGCTTATGACATCTGAATGCAGATAACTAGCCTAATATCTGTTGGGTACTGCCAGTCACCTATGTGAGGAACTCAGGGTCCTGCTGATTCTGAAAATATAAGCTGAGCTATTGGCTAATACAGCTGTTATGTACCACTTTTAACCCTGCCCTTCAGACCCTGCATTATAAAATATTGGATTTAATATTATTTCTCATACTGTGTGCTACAAAATGCCAGTTTCCATGTTTGTATGGGTGGATAGCACAGTGTCCAAGCTGAAAGCAAGCCTAAGGCAAAACAGTCTGTTTGCAGAGATTAGATCTGTGAGTTACTCCAGTGATACCACCTGGAAGCCTCATAACAGGGACATGAATCTGATTATCCCACACTGCCAGAGTACTCTGTTAACATAATGGAATCTGTAGAGCTCCTGAACACCACACCTCATTAAGCTGTTCTGATACAATGAATCTTGGAAGCCCCTGATACTGTGCTCTTGAGAAAACATTTCTTCAAACAATTGCCTCCTCCCTGCATTTCCTCAACCTCAGATACGATCTCCCTGACAACAAGATCCCTTCCTGATTCACTCAAGCCTCAGCCAAATTTGAATACTTAAGGCAGAGACTTTAGGAAGCATCTCTGCATAAACCATTCAAGGTATCACTGATATAATCTAGGACCAATTGGCCCCATTGTCCTGGGAAGTTGAGATAATAGATAGAGCTGTTAATTAGCTCAGCCCTGTTAATCCAGCAAGGAAACCCCAAGCAGTTGAAGAGAACCTATCATCCAACCTATCTTCTCCTCCCTGTTTATATACTTAGGAACTGTGTGTATGTGCCTTCAAGTCTCTGTGTGATTGTTTGCAACCAAAACTTATATAAAAATATTTAAACTGCAATTTGGTCTTTTGTGAATTCTCTGCGGATACATTTCAAGCCGTTTTTGGTACAGTTGTCTAAAACGATCCCCTGCCAGCCTACCTCTTGTATTGCCAAGCCGAGTAATTCCCCATTGCTCTATGAAAATAAGTTCATACACTGTTAAGCTGGGTAGCACACTAGACAACATGAATTCTTGATGCTTTGTTTACATGTTAACAAAATTGTGCCAGATCAATCATGTCAGAACTGCTGGATTCACTGATGAGAAACAATCAACTTTAAAGAGAATAAAGGACATGCAGGAATTGATTGGCTTATTTTTAATTTTAGATGTCGATTTAATGCTTGTGGAAATATCAAGACTGGTTTAGTCATTATGTTTGCCGCGCTCTAGAGAAAAGCCTCAGCCAAAACGGGACTTCTCCAGGGTGCAATCAAATTGTATCCCCATTCTGCACTCATGTTGCTGAAGCACATTACGCTTTGAAATTCCCTGCAGCTCATACAGTAGGCTGTTCCACTTTTGCTTGATGTCACACTTCAGCTCTAAGAAATCTCTAATACAAGCTAAAGCAGCTGTTTCTTCTACATTTCCTCTGTTTTCTGGCTCAGTGCTGAACAGGAGGAAAACCAGTTAATTGTATGAATAAAAGGACTCATTGATTCAGGCCTGAATAATTCCAGATATTTCCTTATATTTCCATACATTGATGTTTGCACTTCCACTAAAAAAAAACCACATCAAGGCTAGAGGTTCCAGTAGCAGTTCTGGTGGATGGCAAAGAGAGCCTCCTGTAGATTCTGTTATAGGAGTCAAACGTATTAAACTGCTTTGGGCAGCAAAAGAAGAACATGCCTTTTCCCACGTGGTAGCAGGTTGCATCTTATGCTAAGATGTGCTTTCAGTGGTTTGGCAGGATTACTAATTTTCCACTGGGAGAAAGACATCCTCCATCCCCTGACTCCCATTTCCCACAGCTGTGCCTATAGAAGGGTGGAGGGTTTTTTTTTAAAAAAAATCACTAATTGGAAAAAAAAACCCAGAAGTGACATCGATCAATTCCAGGAATCATTGGAAACTCTGTAGTTTTACTATAGAGATTCCAGCAATTCCTAGAGAGGTATGATGTCACTTCTGGGTTTTTCAAGAACTGATGTCAGCAGCCTGCTCTCTCTCTCTCACACACACACACACACACGCACACACACTCACACACATCCCGGTCTTTTGCAGACTGCCATCTCCTGGTGAGCAATCCCATTTTATGAACTGAAGGGGAGGGACTGCTACAAATTAAAAATCACTTTCTGCTCCTCCCCACAAAATCCCCTACCCAAGCAACAGGGTATCCATTTATACGTCTCCATGGAACAAGAAAACAAGGTCTTAATGGCAAGTAAAAATAGTGGTTGGTTATCAAGCCCAGGTACAACCTGTGGATTCTGGAGATAGATGCTATATGAAGTTTACATTAAAAGCAGTTAAACCAATTATCCATTTTAACTTACAAGCTTCCCGGAGTTTTTCCTTGTCATAATGCAGGCCCTCATAATCTTGTAAACTAATTCTGTTCACTCTGATCCTCAGGCGTTCTGGAACGGATTGGGGACTGCAAGGAAAGATAAGAGATCTGTCAGGAAACAATGCAGGGTCAATGAAGAAGAACCCAAAGGGAAGATTTTGTCACCCAGAATTAGCAGGAATGAGAGAGAGGATGACCCAAAGCCTGAGCAAAACCAAACCAAAATCCCAAAGATTCTGAGGGGTAGCTCTCAAAGGACAAGCTTCACTCAAACCAATGGCTCGCCTTTCGATTCCACTGAATGGAATACCCTTTAATATCAGATGGGTATTTCCAAAAGCCCATTTCCTTATTGTAAAGTCTGGCATTTTTTGCTTCCATTATGGACCATGATTATTATGACCCAGTAATTTATCACAATCCATCTCCAGCATCCAAAAATCCAAGATGTCCTAAGCCCCACTTTAACTAATTTCCGTGTTACTAAATTATTCCTTTTTTGGTTAAGAAAAAATCTCATTCAACTCCCTGATGGTTTGGTCCACACATTAAAACCCACTTGTGAACAGCTGCTACAAACACACCAGCACAGTATCAACAGATCAACAGTCTTAGAATTCAATTTATTGTTCAAAAATTAGTTTAACAAGAAAGATATGGTCACCGAGAAAAAGGAAACCAGAAGGCAATATCTAATTGGCGCATATTATTATTATTATTTATTCGATTTCTTAACCGCTCTACCCCCAAAGGACTCAGATATATCTAGATATAAAATAGTTTCACAGTAATTACCTCTCCCAGTGTACTCTAAGAACTACAGCTTTGTGAGGAAAGTATAGGAAAACAACAAAGTCCGTACACATGAACATATGCAAGGACAAGCTAATACAGGGAGTTCCACCAAAAGAATGTGTATAGCAGGTAGGTGGTGGCTAGATTACAACTGCTCTCCGGATGAAAGAGATCAGTTCACCTGGCGAAAATGGCTGCTCTGGAAGTTGGACTCTATGGCATTATACCACATTGTCTCTCCTCTCCCCAAACACCACCCTCCTCAGGCTCCAACCCCAAAATATCCTGGTATTTCCTGACATGAAGTTGGAAACCCTAACAGGAGGAGGTGGGGTCAACCTGCTTCTTCATAAGCCATTGGGCTCACTCTCATTCCCCTCTGTATGTGCTGGTTTCCCCAACTATGTCACATTTTAGCATCCTCACCAAATTACCCTTCTCAAGATTCCTTGAGATGTCTACAGGCATATACAAAAACGACAAGAAAAACACAGTTTTTAAATCTGAGAGATGAGTTCAGTTTCAGATCTGGTTTCCCTCTGGCTCAGCTTTTCAAATCTTTTTATATTACATACTTATTTCATTCTTCCTCCAAGTAGTTGAGAGAGTACACAATTTCCTCCACCCCATCCGACATGACTGGTTAGACTGAGAGAAACTGACTGGCCCAGGGTCAAAAGGAAGTCTCATGGTTGAGTTTCAACCCAGGTCTCCATTGCCCAGTTCAGCTCTGATCAATATACCATATGTATCCATAAAATGACAAATATACCTCCTCCATAGCACCAAGTGAATTCCTTGCTGGTCTGGCCCTTCTCTTTTTGCTTCTGAAAGACTGACCAAGAGAGAGGAGAGCACTCCATGACACTGAAAATTCCTGGCCAATTCGTGTTCTGCACAACCCTTTCTACTTCGAGCTATCCTCCTCCCACACAGATCAATTCTCAGAAGAAAACCGTACGTGTGAAAGAATCTAGTGAATAAGGTTTCCAGAAAGAAATGGCCCCCTAGACTACACACATACTGTCTAAATCTGGGGAATATACAACTCCAGTTTAATTCAGTTCTCGTGCCTAAATGGCCCATAAGGAGACTAACTCTAACCTGCATTCTACAGCCAAGCTCAACAGAAGAGTACAGCAGTTGCAAAAAGTAAACTTTTCTCCATTATTATGCTATTATGTTTCAACTTTAAAAAAACCAAAAACCTCTGCTGACCTAACAAGCCATAACGGCATTGACCTTCTTGCAATAAAATCTACTGAGAAGGCAATTAGCACAAATTTAAGGGAGCTTCTATTATACTTTAGCTGCCTGCTGTAAACAGGTATGACATCGATGGAGTGATTTTTTTTCTTTAAAGAGAGAGTTTACAAATGAACCTGTATTTAAAGCAGCAGCTTGAAGGAAAATAGACGTGACAGGGAGCCATGATCTCTGCAATTGAAGGTTATGTCTGTTGGGGGAAAGTATAATTCTTCAGTTTAATGCCAAGTTTCTCCTTAGCAAGAATACATTTTTTTCCAAAACAGAGAAGATACGTACATTTTTAATAATCATAAAACCCAAATAGGCAGTCATCTCAGGGGAAATAATTACAGGTTTTTCAACATGCCAGACAGACAGCATTTCACTGTTAAATAGCAACAGCTGTGTTGTCCAGTTGGCCTCAAATGCCCAAAACTGTCTGTATTCAAGGCAAGCTGTCCTAATTTATTTTGGGGAAAGTTGCACCCTAAGTTCCAGTACAGCTTAAAGAGACAGCAGTCTATCTTAACTGGCATTTGGACAGCTCATCTAACCAAAAATATCTACTTGCTGCTGCTGCTTCTTTTAAGACAGAGACTTTAAACACAAGCAGGTGGAAGAAAATACAGCAAATGAATTAAAGTAGACTGCATAATTTAATTTGATCTTTTGTTCATGCAGGATTTCCTCTGGACATTCAAGAAGTGGTGGAATGAGAAGATCCTCATGATGATCTTCGATTATTGCCTTTGACAGTTTCAAAAAAATAAGGGTATAACATTCAGTACTGTAAAGGCTTTAATTTTATATATATACAGGAGGGTTTTTTATTTTACTTGTGAGAATTTATTGCTTTGGGTATTTGTTAATGTGATTTTCATATGGTCTGTTTTATATTCTTACGCTGATTTTGCATCATCCATGGGAATTTTAAGGGGAAAGTGGTAAGTGAATATTATATAAAAATACCATCTTGAACAAAGAGCAGATAACAAAGTTCTAGTCTAACGGTGAAATCCAAAAACAGAGTTACACCTTTCTAAGCTCCACTGGCTACTTTAGATTGCACTGTAAAGCTACAAGCATTTAATTGGCTGGACTGTGCTTGCAACGAGGAAGCACAGTCCAGCACCCTCAAGAGTTAGAAATTAAAAGACTGACAGCTGTGAAATCAAGAGGCACACAACAAGAAGCAATGGCATCTCCCAGTGTTGCACAGATATCATCAACCATCCCTTCCAAAGGACCTTGTTGCTGCTACCTGCTGGGTGAGAAGTCAACACAAACAGAAATGAATGTCAGATTTTTTGAGAGGTACGAATGCTGCCTAATTCAGCTGAAGAATCAGATAGCGTTCCCCCAAGAAAAAGGCCAAAGGGATATCACAGATCATCACAACCACAAGCCTCAAATTAATAACAACACACATCTAGGGGAAAAATGACTGACACAATCTTGAACAAAACATCTCGACAGCATCTGGCATCCCCAAATTTATTCAGAGCTAATGAAGCTGCCTTATACTAACCCTTGGTTTCATGAAACTCGATATCATCTTCTCAGATGGGCAGTTGGTTAAGAGTTGCAGGCACAGAAAAGCCTCCCCCATCAACGGCAACCTAAAATCCCTAAGCAGAGATGCCAGGGTTTGAATCTGGGGCCACCTTCATGTGAAGGATGTGCTCGATCACTGGTCCACCGCCCTCCACAAACTCTAAAAACCATCTTATTCCATGGAAATTCCTGGGCTCATCTACATTTCGGTTGGCAACAAAAGACTGTAAAACACTGGTTCCCAGTTTCTTTTTAAAAGATTATTTTTAAAAAATGATTTTGCAGTTAGTCAGTTGGCCACTGTACCATCATTTTGGCTCCATTTAATTCTAAGCAAATATTACAGCTTGGAATGTATTCATCTGAAAAGTACTTTCTTGCTTTACTTGTTCAAATAAATAAAGATTCACTTGATATACATATACATCTATAAAGAAGTAACATATGCATTCCTTGGTTGTTTCACAGGTGATATCACTGGATTAGTGTTTGCTCTGGGCACATTTCTTTCTTTCTTTTCCCCTAGTACTATGAAATCTACTGTGCAATTGGCTATCAGGCCCAAACTGTGAATCTTCTAATATGGAAGTTGGCTTTGATGATGAGCTAGAGTACAGACTCAGAAAAAGAAGTTTTCCCTTGGACTACAGTCTGTAGAAAGAAGGGGGGAAAGAATCTGTGCATTCCCCACCCCCCATAACACATATCAAATTCTGCGCAATGTAAGGGGCAGATTTATGGGGACGGGCATTGGGCTGTCAACCTGAAAGCGAGAGACAATCTGAAGGACAGAGAAATGAGGAAATATATTGAGCAAGAAAGCTCCTGGCTTTCATGGTATTGGTCTCTAGGCAAAATGCTGTAATAACACTGCCTGAAAGCTTTATGACCAGAAGATGTGAGAGAGGGCCAAGCTCTCCATGGTCATGTGTATCTTGCTTAGAGCCATATAAAAAAATCTCTCAGACAAGATACAAAGGGGAGAGAAGAGGATAGACCTCAGCAGGCTAGAGCTGGAGCCAGCAGATGGAGGTTTTAGGGCCAGAAATCCCAGAATGACAGACGGTAGAGATGACAGGACAAAGATCAAGACATTATTGCCTTACCCTCCAGTTTGAGGCTTCGGCAGGGGAGGGTGATGCAGTTCAACTCCAGCTCCCTGACTTGGACATAGGTAGCAATTGAAGACTTGTGACCATATGACTCACACAATGGCTGAATTCCCACTGAAAATTTAATCTAGATACAACCAAGTTTCAAAAGAATCAGCATCTTTTCATCCAGGCTCCAATATCCTCACTGCAGCATGTTTCTAGTGAAGACATCTAGGCCTGCCCCTTGGGGGGGGGCTGCTGTCTGGGGTGCCATTGTTAAGCTAGCAGCACCAAAATTTCAGAGTATCTTTAGGAGACCCTCCTGATGATACCACCCAGGTTTGGTGAAGTTTGGTTCATGGGAGCCAAAGTTATGGACCCTCAAATGTGTAGCCCCCATCTCCTATTAGCTACCATTGGAGTGTGTTTTTTTCCCCAAAAAGGTGCATATACAAGCAGGTCCAGGAAAATCCCATGTTAAGGACTGATATGTGTTCGGCTGTGAGGAGATCTCGAGGGAACCTGGATATTTTGGGTGACTATCCCAGGATTAAATGCCAGTGAGGATATCACCAATGAAGTTTTGACTTCAGCACTGGCTGGCTAATCATCCAGATGTAGTGAAGACGCAGCCACTGTTCTATTTTGATCATGTCTTTTGCCTCTAATTCCATACGAAAAAAGGAAACCAAGGGCGTTTCCCCACTTGCCATGACCTCCCTATGCCGCGCGCTACTCTCAGCGCGTCATTTCTGGCGCGCGCCCGGGCTTCCCCACGTTTTGAAGAGCGCCAGGAATGATGCGCGCTGAGCTTCCCCGCCATTTTGAAGAGCGCCAAGAATGACGCGTGCTGAGGGGGCGCAACAGCGGCAGCGTCGGGGCAGCTGCGTTGTTGCTGCCCCTGTAGTGGGGAGTGCCGGGGGACCCCGCGCTACTTGGCTACAGTAGCGCGCAGCAGAAGGTAAGTGGGAAAACGCCCCAGGAAAATCCAGGATAGAGGTCAAACCAGGAGCATCCATCCATCTAACTTTCAAGCAACACTGCTGTCACAGTGCCAAGTTGAGTCAGATGGAAGACAACCTTTCATTGCTCGCTCCTACTCTCATTCCAATTATTTGCAAGTCCTGTGAACCTCAACTTATCGTCCCTGTGTCTGAATGAAAACAAAAGCATTCAGTTCCATATCGCTGACATTTAAAAAATAAATAACTGCCTCCATTCTGTCATTCAAAATAATAAAACAGCAATGTGATTCAATGAGAGGCCTGTCTCCTTCTTTTAACCCCCTCCCCCACCACAAAATTAAACTTTCAAAAATACAAAACTCCCCTGGAGCATGTTTGCACTGACAGATTAATGAACTACCTATCTCCTGAAAAAGAAATAAACATGCAGGACTAATTAAATGCCCCTGACTTTAGAACAATGGGGAGAAGTAAAACAGCAACCACATAAGAAAAATAATTAACCTTGCGCTTAGATTTCAGTGTGAGAAATTAAGCAGTGATACATTAAAAAATGAGGCTTGATGTGATGACATTTTAGTCATACAAAACAGAAAAGAGATACCATCACCGGAAGCCAGCGCTACATTTTTGTCTCTAAACAAAATCACTTCACAAACCAAATCCTTGGGGCTTTCCCCACTCACCTTCTGCTGCACGCCGCTCTCGCACCCCCTCAGCGCGCGTCATTCCTGCGCGGGGTCATCAAAAAGTGCCGTTTCTTCAGCGCCATGAATGACGCGCGCTGAGTGGTGCAAGAGCGGCAGCGTCGGGGCAGCTGCGTGGTTGCCGCCCTTGCAAATGGGGAGCGCCACTGGGCTCATCTACATCATCTACACTTGCAAGAGCGGCAGCGTCGGGGCAGCTGCGTGGTTGCCACCCTTGCAAGTGGGGAGCGCCACTGGACCCCGCGCTACTTTCCCGGAGTAGCGCGCAGCAGAAGGTAAGTGGGGAAAGCCCCCTTGAGTGTCCAAAGGAGCAATCCTACAGTCCTCTCAAAAGTAAGTTCCATTTTACTCCCAGAAAAGCATTCTTAGGATTGTCGCTCACCCCCTTGAAACAATTGCAGCTATGTGATGAAGGAGCAAAATTATGTCAATAGGAACAGCTTTGGCTGAGGTTTCTGGGGCACTATTTGACCCCATTGGTTTTCACCCCAAAAGGACAGCAGTTTAAAGGAATCTGAAAAGCAGATCCCAAATTAGGCCAAAAACCAATCAGCAGGATTCAGGCCACTTCGGACCTGCCACCAACACGGCTATCTCCCAGATCCACATGGAGCTGGGAGGCCGCAAGAATTTTTCAGGTTCAAGTCTAACAGATCCCAAAATTTTTGCTTAACCCAAATAAGCCGATAAAGGGCTTTTCCACACAATTCATTTAAAATGTTTTGAGGCAGGAAATAAAACATTTCCTTCATTGAGTTCCACACTGTGTTTACCCTAAAACATTTTATTGCCAGCCTCAGAATATTTTAAATGAATTTCTATTTAAAATGACTCTCTGGATGAAACGTTTAGAAAATATCTTCCATTACGGTGAAGTCTATTGACGGTTTCCCATGCTTCTCAGCTTCCCCAAACTTCCTCCTCAGTACCGTCTTCTAAACTAACTCAGTTCCCCCTCGCCTGTTTATTTATAGCATTTCTCTGTTCCTTTATGGGGGGGGGGGGGAATCTTTGAAGCATCGAGTATACAAGGAGTAGAGAATGCAGCACGAAGCTGTGAAGCATTGAAGCATCAATTCAGGACAGAATTAAAACAAAGGAAAAAAATCACAAAATGATAACCAGGAATTGTTTCAAGGGGGTGAGTGTGAACAGCAGGGGGAGACTGAAAACATTTTACCAACGTTCTGCCAACGTTTTAGAAGATTTGCACAGAAAGGGCTATTGTGAGTTAGCTTTTTTTAGGTTTCTCAAAAATTTCTGGAACTGTTAAACTCAAACCCAAAAATGCCAGTTACGAAAATGGTGCCTATCATTCCCCCAAATACAACCCATTATTTTTTCTAACAGAATGGAGTGGTTACCAATAACATATGTGAGGAAAAATAAATTGTTTTGTTTGAGCCACTGCTGAAGTGAGAACAAAGCTTTCCTTTCACCCAAACAGTGGACAAGCCATTGTTTACTGACAGAGATCCCACAATTTGAGATGGGTAGTTAACAGAGAGGTCATATCCCTCAGGAGTCCTCACATGAGTCCTTTATTCCCATAACACTTGTCTTTCCTTATCATAGGATGTTGGTTCATTTCTGATAACCAAATTTTCCAGGAAGTATATTTTAAAACAAGCCATAAAGCCTATTCTAACATGAAATAAAATGGGCTCTAGATGAGGGGGGGGGAGTAAAGAAAGATAGGGCTTTTCTGCCCCCCCCCCCATTATTCCCAAGCCCTCTGTGGATTGGGAAACAGGGATGGGAGGTGGGGCCCCAATCCTCCATACTAGACTCAGTGAACTGAGTTCAGTACACAGGATTGGGCCCACTTCTCCCCCACCTCACTTCCAAGGCCCACAGGTCTTGGGAAGATAGGTGGGGGGTGGCTGGAATGTGAGGTACACACTTCCAAGCAATGAGAATGCAAAACTCACTTAGTGCATCCTGCATGCCCCTTGGCTGGGGGTTCATCATTGGACATTCTAAACCCTTAGCAAATTATGTATAAGGATGCTTCTGAAAATGAAAATCAGTTTCTCAGTTTAGTTATACTAAAACATAGGACATGTTCTGGTAATTGTGCATGGGTGAAGACATGGCCAGCACACTAATTTCCTCTCTCCTTTTTCTACCCATACTGTTGTTGTCCAGGATATCTGGTCTGAAGTAAATTAGTGCTACTGAACATTTAAAGTTATATTTAGATTCCTTGGAACCATATCAGAACTTCCTTCACTAAAACACCCATAATGCTGGAGAACCGGAGGAACAGCTTGCCTGCCTGCATTGTGCTTAACCTTCTAAAGCACCCTCTCAATTCATGAGGCAGAATGGCAGTGCACTAGCTGGCATCCTGGATGAGCTGAGAATATCCTAGAATGCCTCCAAGCCCTGATACAGTGCAAGAGGTCCAGACAAAATGCTCAGCTTCCTCAGAAGATGCTTGAAAACCATAGTTCTAAAGGAAAACCCAGCAGAGTTACTTCCTTATCCCAAAGGGTATCACAAAACATGATAATAATCTGATTTATTATGATGAGAAGTGGAAGCATGTGAGGGTCATTCTATCCACACTCCCCAATCCAGAAATTGCATATAGGCAGAGCTACTCTGAGCCTTGACCTGAACAGATCAGGCTAGCCTGATCTTGTCAGTTCTCAGAAGCTAAACAGGGCTCTAGATCACTTCACAAACCAAATCCTTGGGGCTTTCCCCACTCACCTTCTGCATAGTAATTGGATGGGAGACACACAAGGAATGTCAGGGTTGTCATGTGAACAAGACCACCTCCATTAGACTCTTGACTTGAAAATCCCATGGGGTTGCCATAAGTCAGCTGTGACTTGGCAACACTTTACACACACACATAGTTGCTCTGATGCACAGGTGCAACAGAGTCCCATTCCTTTCAAAGGACATCGAATTATGTTAGGAGTTCTTTTATCTGTGCAAATCTCCTTCCTCTTTGGCAGTGTAGATCAGAACCCAAAACTGGAGGGGAGGGGTTCTCTTACAGGTAGGCAAGAAACCAGGAGGAAGGAGAGAAATGGGATAAGCTGAGATTCTTTGTGAAGAAGAAGAAGAAGAAGAAGAAGAAGAAGAAGAAGAAGAAGAAGAAGAAGAAGAAGAAGAAGAAGAAGAAGCAGCAGCAGCAGCAGCAGCAGCTCTCCTATAGGAGACTCAAAGGGGTTTACAATCCCCTTGCCCTTCCCCCCTCACAACAAACACCTTGTGAGGTGGGTGGGGCTGAGAGTGCTCCAAAAAGCTGTGACTAGCCCAAGGTCACCCAGCTGGCATGTGTGGGAGTGCACAGGCTAATCTGAATTCCCCAGATAAGCCTCCACAGCTCAGGCAGCAGAGTGGGGAATCAAACCCAGTTCCTCCAGATTAGAATGCACCTGCTCTTAGCCACTACGCCACTGCTGCTCCTGCTCCTGAGGCATAATAGTAAATTTGGGTTCGCTATTGTGTAACATGTGAAATGGCCATGAAATACACCTTGCTGCTCAAAAGTTCTATATACTAAACATGAACAATAAAATATAAAATTGATCCATTGTTGCGAAGGGGAGAGTAGTCTGGTTTGGCTGTGTGGTAGTATGATGGAGAACCCACTAGGAATACGGCACCTTTTTCAAAAAGTAAAATGATGTTAAAACCAGCAACTCTTTACCAAAAGGGCCACAAATGCTCCATTGCTCAGAATGCAAACAGAAGAAATCCCATATTTGATCACTAAAATATTAGAAAGTAATGAAAATCCTGAGCTAGCGTGGAAAGTCTGATGACTACAAGACACTTCACATGGAGGTGGCAATGATGAATATGGTAATTCTGAGGTTAGTCAAATGTTCACAAATATCAGCATGCCAGCATTCTCTCTTTAGGGGACATACAATGCATAAATTTAATGCCAGGCCAACCCCAAATCTTCAATATAATATTGGGGAAAGTTATACCAGTTAAGCATATAGAACTTTGCCAAGAATGTGCAGCTTTTGCTATTCTTCAATGCCAAGATTATTTCTGTAAAATGACTTTGGCCTTGTATATGTGATGGTTATCTGCTTGGCTTTGTATTCCATAAAACCTCTTCTTTTGCTATATTTCATTCCAAACAGGATTTGGGAAAGATCGCCGAGCCAAAGAAGAACATTTGAATCGCAAAGCCACTAACATCTCACATCCAATTTCCTTAGTGCCCCCTGGGTTTGTGCTTTAATTTATCAGACATGCTAATTGTCAGTCATAATGCAGCTGCCTGATTAATCAGATCTGAAGATACAGAATGTCTTTGACTAACAAATTAACCAAGGTCTCTCTACAAAGATTGCCACTTATTCCATGCCTTGACCTGACATCTAAAATTAACTGAATACTGAAAATATTAGAGAAAACAGGCAGAGGTCAAGTTCTAAGAATCAAGTCCAGGAACAGCCTTACTAAGAATTGGTGTGAAACTATCACTTATGCTAGCCATTTTCAAGGGAAAAAGTATGAGTTTCCTACATCTAATGCCCATACATTTCTTCCCAGAAGACTGTGTTCCAGTTTACAGTCAGAGGGCATCATACTGGCATTTAAATTCATGCACAAAATGTTTCAAGGTCACAACCAGTGGTGGGATCCAAAAATTTTAATAACAGGTTCCGATGGTGGTAGGATTCAAACAGTGGCGCTGCCGCACACACGCACCTCCAGTTCCTATTGGGCAGGGAGGTTGCTGTAGTAACCCCTTCTCGGCACTCAGAAAAAAATTAGTAACCACTTCTAGAGAAGTGGTGAGAGCTGGTTGGATCCCACCTCTGGTCACAACTGATCAGCTCTGGTCAGTGGTATTAAATGCTCAAGTTTAGGCTACTGGACTGATGCAACTATTTTCAGAATAAATAGCTATTGAGCAGAGGGACAATATGGGATAGCACCTGCGTGTGTGCATGTGCATGTATGTAAGGCAACATCAAGGTACAGGTGACCAACAGGGCTTTTCAAGGCTAGAAACTAACAATGGTTTGCCATTGCCTTCCTCTGCATAGTGACCGTGGTATCCTTGGAAGTCTCCCATCCAAGTACTAGTCAGGGCTGACCCTGCTTAGTTTCTGAAAGCTGATGAGATCAGGCGAGCCTAGCCCAACCAGTTCAGGGGAGACAGAAGAAGCGGCTTACACTCACATGAGAAAATACATTAGAAGCCACACCCGGAGGCCTGCTATTTTACTGCCCAACCAGTAAACATGTGCTCTGTTAGGTAACAAGTTGTGTTCTGAAAAAACTGGCTGTTCAGGGCCAGGCCTCTGGATTTCCCCAACCATCCCAGCAAACATGCCCCAAGCCACTTACCTGCAGGACTTGGCAAGGTGCAGCAGCCCAAGGAAGCTACAAAAGCCTCAAGGAGCCAGAGGGACAGGGAGGAGAAGACTAGTTGGTGGCTACCTGCTGTAAGACCAATCAACCACTGGCAGCAGCTCACTGGGACGCTACCCAGGTTGAAAATATCTGAGTCCCAAGGCAGGTTCCTGAGGTGATGCAAGCACTGTGGCTGAGGCAACAGGGAGCCTTGGTCACAATACTGGTAACATCCAAATTGTAGCAGGCTGTCCACAGCCAAGAAAGTGTAGAAGTTTGAGCATCACACTCAGACTAGAAACCCTTGGGTTCAAATCCCCAGTCAACCACATAGCTCAGTGGTTGACTTTGGACCAATCCCTCTTGCAGCCTAAAGTACATTATAAAGTGGTTATCACCCTGAGCATGTTGGAGAAAGAGTGGGATACAAATTCTACCAGGCTTTATCCAGAATCCAATAGTTTATCACCAGGTCTGTCCATAATCTGCCAGATTCCACTTCAGCTCTACCCGATTCACCAATTTCTGCTCTTGTTCAGCTCATGACTAAACAGATTCTACCCTGAGTCCTTTGACATGGGATCCACTCAAGGGTGGAACAGTTTCAATTTAGAAAATGATAACTTGAACGTCACATGACCTTTGTCCATCAAAATCAAGAATTTGGTTACGGCATTGCCAGGCATACCAGATCTCAGGATGAAGGATGGCTGAAGAATTAGCACATGCAGGGTAACAGGATGTAGAACTAAGGGAAGGCGTGAAAAAGAAGAGATCAGTGTTACTCACATGGCGAAGGAGTCGGGGGGAGCTGAGACTCTCCTCAGGTCAGCCGAATGCACTTTAGGGATACTATAGGCACCAGGAAATGAGCAGCCAGAAGAGGGTCAGCACAACAGTGTAGACAGACAAGGAAAAAGTCCAGAGAGAGAGAGAGGAGGGGAAAAGACATACAACATTTAAACAGAAACAAAAAGAAAGCATCACACAAATGCTAAATGGAGATGGAGGCTATGCTCCAGGGCTGCACACTTAACAACAGAAAAAAGCTAATGAAAGAGATCAGCAAGCACAATGAAGGAAAATGGTTTCTGGTTCAGTGGCACAGTGAACCTCTGATGATAAAATAGGAAGAGGCCAGTGGCAGAACTGGTATCTTAGATGGGCTACAGAAATGCCTGGAAGTTGACCTTAGTGGCGGAACCTAAAAACTGAGGACTCCACAGGGAAAGAAAGGCTACAAGTCTTCAGACTAGAACAACAAGAAACTGTCTCCACATCAACAAAGCATTCTGCCTCGGTCTCCCTTACAAGCCCATTCAATCATCTCTTCCCGCAATGAATATTCTCTGCTTTCTCCACCTGTTCCTTCAACACCCAGTCAACAATGTGGATATTTGCAGCCACACACATAAGGCTTCTGGCTGACCAAGCATGCTGAGGGGGAAGGAGCGCGGCAGATTTGGGGTTGCTGTGCTGTCACCACTGGCACAGTGGGGAGTGCAGCAGGAACCCACGTTACTTGCTGCGAGTAGCGCGTAACAAAAGGTAAGTGGGGAATCTCCCTCTAAAAGAAAACATGTCTGCCCCAGCTGGTAGCTGAATGGAAGATTTTGGGGTTCTTCAGATCAAATTCCTTGGACAGGCATACCCAGGCTTTTAAAAATTATTATTTCATATACTTTATATGTTTATATTTCAGTTTTAAAACTCCATCTCATCATGGAATTTACATCAAAAGCAAATACACCTCCACACAAGGTCGATTCCAATGTTCCCCATAGCCTGCAATATGGAGAACATCTGTCGTGTGTTCAGAATCAGATCCACTAGAAAACTGGATGAGGATTTTATAGTGCTTTTCTCTTCAAAGTGACATTCAGATTACATATCAGACCTGGTTCTCCAAGTTGCCAGCACTGCAGTATTGTCACTTTCAAGCCAATTTTCGTCTCTTTCATATATCATCAGTTTTTCTATTAGAGATTCTGGAGCAAGCATTTAGCTGGCAATTCTGTTAATGATGCATGAGGCACCCTGAGCTGTACTTCGTTTTTCTAAAGAAAAATTGACTCCCCCAGGTTAACTTTCAGTAAAAATTTGCCACCACATATAACAGGCATGACTCAGAAGATAAATGGACAAAAGATAAGAGCCATAAACAGAGCCACATCTTTATTTTCTATGTCTCCCTTATCTTACCCTATATATAATTGGCTAATGCTGTGACGACAAACCCTCAGCCAACGGATACACAGGAGACTCTTCTGCACACTCATTGGCCGAGGGTGCATGGTTGTGCTCAAAAGGGCCTGGTGGGGAAGCAGCGCCAGGCTGCCTTCCTGTTGCGCCTCCATTCTGCCTCCCTATTCCCTCAGTCACCCTCCCCCTGCCCCATGCACAAACCTCAGCCCAGGGGAAAAGCGATGCCAGACTGCTCTCTCACCGAGCCTCCCACCCCCAGCCACCCTCTCCCTGCCCCATGCACAAACCCAGCAAAGCCCTCCCCCCTCCCCCAGCAGGCTATCCCAGTCAGTGGGACAGGGGCACCTTGGCACCTACTTCTCTGCTGGCCCAACAAAGCCCTCCTGCCTTCCCGCACCCCAGCAGGCCATCCTCTTCCACCCCAAACCTCAGCTTTCCACACTCCCCTACCCCTAGCCACATCTTCCAACCCTCCTCCCACTCCAACTCTCACCTTTCCACCCTTCTCCACCACAACATTCACCTTTATACCATCCCCCACCCCAAGCCTCAGCTTTCAGACCTCCCACACACCCAAACCACTCCTTTCCATCCTCACCTTCCCACCTACCCCAAGCCACACCTTTCCTACCTCTCCCACCCCCAAGGAACACACTCAGGGCCAGGTAGGTTGGAAGCACTGCACTGGAAGGGGGGTGCTTCCACCCCAGTAAAGCCCATTGTGGGGGGAAATGCTTCCTCCCCTACCATTTGCTAGTGCCCATTGCATCTCCCTCACAAATGGGCTTTGCTGCTAGTCTGGATATAAACAATACTGGTATTCCTCTGGTGCCGCTTATCCTCCCCAAGTGCTGCTACCTGCCTTGTTGGTTCTGCATCATTATTCTGAACATACTAGTAAGTAGAGTTTGCCTTTTGCAAGAATGGATAGGATACTGGCAAGAAAAGATATACATATCTTCATATCCTCAGTCTAAAGATTTAACAATGTGAAGGGGTTAGGACTTTTGCACAAGTAGTTCCTCCTTTCTTCAGCACCTGGCCACACATTTGGTTGGATCCAGACTAAATTGTTAATTTGTAGCAGTGACCCACTTCCCACTGCAGACTCTCTTCATGTCATTCATCTGAGTCAGTGAACTACAGTGAGATGGGAAAGGCAGGAAATTCGCACTCTGCCATGAGGCAAATTAGCCTGGATCAAACCCATTGGACACAAACCTGATTGCTGTGCATATGCCAGGATTCCACCTAGCGTCCGCCCAGCATAGTAGGCTGCATAGATCAGCAATATTTCAGAGGCTGAAACAAGCACAGCCATAGTTGGTCACTTGATATTGACATCAATTATGTAGTATTTGCAGTTTTGTAAAGCTAGCAGTTTTTATTCCAGAAGCACAATGTTTTATTTGCCTATTTGTGTATACTTTATAATAAATATTTGTTTGATTTTAATTACATAACTTAACCCTTCTGAATAGTTTCTATTGAGCCAAGGTAGAGTCTGTTTCCCTCTTTCCTTGCTAGTCCCTGGGGGTCCCCCATCCCTCAGTAGCAGCATTTCATGGGCATTTTTGGCTACATTTTGAGGGTCCATAACTTTGGACCCCCTGAACCAAACTTCACCAAACCTGGGTGGTATCATCAGGATAGTCTCCTAAAGATACTCTGAAATGTTGGTACTGCTAACATAAACATTCCTCCCCTGACCAAAAATCCAGTTTGGAAGGATTTTAACTCTTGTGTTTAAGCTTGGTTGCTGGTTGAGCTAAGGTTTTTGTACTTTTAAAGTTATTGTTGAGACCATGTTGTTTTTGTTGACTCTCTTTTCCACTTACAGAGCTAGTTTATTGTTTTTCTTTGAAATAAATATTCAAACACATTTAACCTACTGATGCCTCAATTAATGTAATTTTATTGGTATCTATTTTTATTTTTGAAATTTACCAGTAGCTGCTGCATTTCCCACTTTTGACTTATACATGAGTCAGTAAGTTTTCACAGTTTTTTTGTGGTAAAATTAGGTGCCTCGACTTATATGCAGGTCGACTTATACCCGAGTATATACGGTACGTATACACATACATACATACATATGTGTGTGTATATATAGATTTATACATATATATATACGCACACACACATACATATATGTGTGTGTGTGTATATGTGTGTGTGTGTGTATAGATATAAACACAGGAGAAAGTTTACAGGTTCACCATACACACAGAGACACACAAATATCTTTGTATCTACTGTGGACAGCGTTTGCCAGTTTTAACATCCCCTGTGAATATTATTCCACATTTTTTAAAGTTTAAACAAATTTGCTTTAGCCGTGTTTGAATGCCTTTCACATTAACATCCTATCAAGATTTTGGCAGATGAATTTAAGAGGAATATTTGCAGAAGTAAAACATTTTAAGCAAATATTGGAGATGGCAGAAAATTATTTTCAAATTCATACAAGTTATGGACACTGACTATCATGACTTTCATCTTTCATCCTGTGCCACAGAGATACATCGCAGTCTGGTCCATAAATCATTTAACCAGTAGTGCTTGGACTTTAGCTATGACCTGAAATGCCTCATATCAAAACACTGGACTTTTTAATGATTTGGTATTAGCTCCTTGATGTAATCAGAACATAAAAAGCAAGAATCCATATTTTAAAAAGTATCTTCACAGCCCTCTAGCCAATATTCTAACTTAAAAATTGGACAAGCCTGCATTGCCTTTTCTACAATTGCCTTTTCTACAATTGGGACACTTGTTTATTTAGGAAAGATTAAAATATTTGCCCCATGTAACCAAGACCACATCCAGATGCCACTCTCCTACTTAAATATTGAATAATAACATGGACTTCATCAGGAAATCCAACCACAAGGAGGGCCAGATGAGGAAACTCCAAGGAGGAGGTAACAGAATCCCAAATTGTGTGGAATCTACAGGCACCTTTAGATTTTTAGACGGCATAGTGACCACCACCCCAAACTGCTGCCACAAAAGATGCAGCCAAATGCAACACCTCATTCCTCTCTTTGTAAAAGGATTGCATGGCAACCATGCTGAACACATAAAGTTGCCTTATTCAAAATCTAGTATGTCAAGATTGGTGTTATGATTATCTGTATATTGGTTCCAAGCATGATCCACCCACAGGGAAGCCAGCTAGCCTAGAGAAGGAGTTCTTGAACACTAACCTTACCAGAAAGCTCTGATTTGCAAAAGAAGCTTTTGGCAACAGTTGGTCAAGCCTGAAGGGGTAATGGAACCATGTACTGACCTCACAGCTGTTATCGCAGCCACGGAGAACACTGTCATTTAAATGAGGGCTGCCAGTAACAAATCCTACTTCAAAATTGCTCACCCACTTTCTGAAAAGTTTAGATGGGGGCAGAGGAGGTAGCGATGGGAATTATGTTGGGGAACCCTGAAACAAATATTGAGAGGCCCATTACAGACAGCACAAATAAAACATTTGGGAAACATTTTTAAAAGGACCGTTTTCACTTTTTTGCTCCACATAGTATGGAAAAATAAAGCATTTCCTGTGAAAATGGTTCTTCTTTTCTGCCTGCCACCCAACCTTAAAGTTGTCAGTTTCATTTTGTTGCTACCATTTTGTGCCACTTGTGATTCTCCGTGCCACCCACCATTTGCAGAGTTTCTCCCAGGGACGTTTCCTCTGCTGGCATCACAGCTGGGTGACATTTCACTAACTTAAGTGCATGAATCAACTCAGTTTGCTTGCTGGCTTCAGCAACGAAGGAGACACATTGCCGAAATAGGCAGGCAAAGCTGAGTGTGCAATCGGCTATAGTTCCTTGTGAGGTAAAGAGTTGGAGAGTACGTTTCACCTTCAGGCTATTAGACCCACCTCCAATATCAGTGAGTGTAGTAACATAGCAAGCAACAGAATCCAATGCAACAGAATCCAATACTCCATACATATTGTTGACATAAAACGAGGGATTTTGACAGTGTGCATAGAGACTATACAAATTTGGCCCCATCTCAACATTAAATTATAATGTTGAAGTCAGAGGTCTAATCAACACTCCAGGTGGGTTCTGGTAAGGTGAATCCTCTTATACTGAATCACTTGTGCATGTATTCACTTGTAGATGTATTTATATGCAAGTTTTCCCACTTCTTGTAACAATGCAAAAAACAATCTTGGCTTGCCCAAGTCAAACTTTTAGTCTTTGCCTCCCTCATCTTCAACACACAGAAAATAATACAGAACTGTTGCAATGATCACTGAGATGATGCTCCTTTGCAGAGTCTCATGAACTATATAAACTCTGCACTGCTAACATTTCTAATAGTCAGACCAACAATAATTTGGATGAAGCTTCTCCCCCACTGCTGAATAATTGCAGTCACTGTCCCATCTGCAGCTGCCCAAGGAGGAGCAGACTCAGGTGTCAGCCACTCCCCATGGGAGGATCGCAACTGCTGGTGGTTGCAACTGCACCATTAGCTGTTGTGTGGCAAAGAGACATCCAGGAAGAGGAGGAGGAGGAGGGAGTTGGAGACACAGGGCTGATGGGTGAGGAAAGGCAGGACAGGACACCCCCTTTGTTGGCCACCATTAACCATTGCTTGCAATGTAGGCATCCAGGGATAGAAGGAGGAGGAGGGAGCTGGTGACACAGGGCTAAAGAAGAAGAAAAAGCAGGAGAGGTTGCCCCCCTTGGTGGGCACCAGTAACCCACCAACAGTTTTCTAGAATCCATTGTATTTCTTTGTACAGTGGGCTTTACTTCTAGTGGAACATAATTCTGGACAAAATCTCAAAAATTCACGAGTTTGCAATATTCTATTGTATGGGAAATATTGCCAAACATGCAGGAACTATTTACACATCCAGTGAATACAGAATTGGCTAGGGGCATTTCAGCTTTAGGTCAGTATGTTCTGCCATCTACTTGCATTAGAGTAGAATCAATCTTAGTCTAAGTATGCTACAGAGTGGGGTCCTACATTAGCATGATTATCAGTCAAAGCCTTTGTGTGGAAACTATGGCCCATTCTGCATGGGCCAAAAACAGCACCCCAGGCATGGGAAAAACACCATGCCTGGGGTGCTGTTTGCATGGCTGGTGCCTCCAAAACAAGGCAGCATTGTGCTTTTTTTCCCCCAACCAGCAGAGAAATGCTGTTTTTCAAACTCGTGTCCTGTTTTTTAAAAATGCACCTTCTCTCCCTGTGCACCTTCGCAGGAATAAGGAGTCACGCCCACACTGCCCTCTGACCTCTGGGGCATTGCCATAGCCACAGGTAAGTTTTTTTTAAAAACAGGGCACGCCTCCATGTGGAGGTGCCTCTGTGGGCTGCGGCAACTCTGGGGCCACCCACACAGGAGCGTACAAATGGTCCCGAGACTCTATAGGCATCATGTATGCCGGTGTACAGCCACTTCACTGACCCATGCAGAATGGGCCTTCTTTATTCTGCACTGAAATTAATCCTCACTCCAGATAAGACCATGATAGATGGTTCATAAACATACAAAGTTTCCAGCACCCTTTTTGTCAGCCACTGATGGGGAATGAGGGTAGGGTTGACAGATCCAAGTTGGGGAATTCCTGGAGATTTGGGAATGGAGCCTGGGAAGAACAGAGAATAGTGGGATACAATGCAATAGAGTTCACCCACCAAAGCATCCATTTTCTCCAGGGGAACTAATCTTTGTAGTCTAGAGATGAGCTGGTATTCTAGGAGAATCCCAGGTCCCACCTGGAGTCTGGCATCCTTATGAACAAATAGTATTGGTTCCTAGCCTTTCCTAAAATGTAAACAATTGGCAGACTACCCACTATTAGGAAAAGAACAACAAATGTTTTACCATGGTGCTAGGTTCAGGGACTAGTGGGTAGGCTCCACTAATTTGTACAGCTGTCTTGGTTTGCTTAGCACAAGTCTTTACTTGCATGGACTAAGAGGAGACAGTATTGTATATGGGGTGGAGAAGTATGGAACTATTTAAAACTGTTCAGGGTTTCCCACTTTCCCCACTCTTTGCTGAACTCAGATCCTACAAATGCCTCCTCTCCGCAACACAATTCCTGTGTCAAGAAAGACATGCAGCTAACTCACTCATTGAGTAAAGGCATAGATGTCCTCCTCTTGCTCTTCTGGACCATATTGGCCTGATTCCTCAAGGAGATGCGGATCAGTGAGGGAGCCAGCCGGCAAGGCTCTCCATCCACTTGCATGGGAATGGACTTGTACGTCAATAATGTCACCTCCCGGCACTGATGCAACCTTTCTCCATGGCCTCCCACCTGAAGAGCAGCCTTAGGAAAGACACACAAAAAGGAGAAGATAAGAGGACAGTATGATATACACTTGGACATGGTTCAGTTTTCACTGTGCAATTTCATAGGTGTCTTGACCCTTGTAGCCCAGGTGAGCCTGATCTTATCAGATCTTGGAAGCTAAGCAGGGTCAGTTCTGGTTAGAACTGCCTCCTGGAGATTGAAAGTGAGGGGGTCAGGTGCACCTCCCTGGGAGGTAATCCATAATTGTGGGGCTGCCACCAAAAAAGCCCTCTCTTGTGTGCCCACCAGAAGAGCACAGAGCAAAATGAGAAATTATGGTAAGGAGGGAGTCAAGGAGGGAGTTCTTGTGAGGTGTGGAAAGAGATAGTCACCTCCTTAGAATGGCACCCTGGCAAATCCAGTAAGCACAGTTTAATATCACATACTCATGTGCTGTTGGTAGTTGCTATTGTGGTTGTATGTGTGTGTATAAGTTAGAACTGACTGGGAGGCAGAAAGGTTGACAGAAGTTTGGTGGCAGGAAGCCGTTTGCAAAGACACTCACCAAGGATGCCATGGTAAATCCAATGACCTCAATGTAGCCATCGTCATGCCGCTGAGGTTCAAATTCTCTGTGATCGCCTGGATTCCCCCAGGGCATTGTGCCAGCACAATACCTGTAGGAAACCATTGAAGACATGAAGACCTGAATGATAATTGAGCATATGGCCCATTTGGTCTTTAGCAGTGAACAAACAAAATGATCAAGCATTGTTCAGATAGTTCTGAAGTTACCTTCTCTCTTCTGGGAAAAATGGCATAGATGCACTCATTCCACCACTAATTATTTATTATTATTAAATAATAATAATAATAATAATTTATACCCCATCTTTCTTCCCTTATAAGAGCTACCAAGGTGGTTAACAATTTAAAACATGTAAGATACATTTACAACATAAAACCATTAAAACTCATCCCCCATTCAAATATCCATCATTAACAAAACTTTTAAAAGATTTAAAAATAGAGTTAAAATACCTACGTAACTATTAAAATACTTATAGGGGTTAAACTGTCCTTCAGGTATGTCAACCCCATATACAGTTTTTAAGGTCAAGACCAGCACTTTGAATTGAGTCCAAAACCAAACTGGAAACCAGTGTGGATAACTCAAGCTTTGATTGACATGGTCCCTACAACCATTCCAGTTAACTTCTACATAAGAATGGAGAGAGAACAAATAACACATGAAAAATTTTGTTATTTGTGAACAGTGCTCAAGACGGCATGATTCTTCTGTTCATTACCCATTTCACTTCAGATATGTATACAGTTGGAGAACAACAATACTTCTCAAAATGTGATCTTGGCCTTCCAAGGTAGATGGGGAAACTTACAAGGAGAAATGCAAAATTTTCTTTAATTCCTTTCAGTATACTAGCTCAGCTCAGCCTATAGACTGTGCCAATGCATCTCACCATTTCCAGTCCAGTACAGAAGACTGTGACCTGCCCATCAAATTGATGGCTAGTATTCTATTACTAAAGCAATATTCAATTACTTCTCCAAAATAAAACAGAAGTCTGATGGCACCCAGATACCTTTATAACCAAACGTTACACAAGGGAGGAAAAGGCAGAGTCATAGCAGAAAGGACCTATTGTAAATCCTGCTTGTAAATTATTCAAGTGTGTGTCCCTGTGAAAGGGAAGGGAAAGGATGTGGTTGCTGTTTATTATGAATGGTGTGAATTGTCAGGGGTTCTAGCCTCCCCTAAGAGCAATAATTTAACAATCCAATCAAAATTGTACTAATATTTCAGTAAGGATTATGCATTCCATATGCATCTGAAAAAGTAAGGTCTGACTCATGAAGACTTCTGCTGGAATAAATGCGGTCAGTCTTGAAGGTGCTATTGAACTTGTGCTTTATTTTGTTGTACTTGTTTACATGGTTACTCATCAAGAATGACTTCTCCAAAATATATATTTTTACAAGCTTTGTTCAACCTATGTTCCTACAGCATGCTGAGGTGGTTAAGAGTGGCATACTCTAATCTGGTGAACTGGGTTTGTTTCTCGCTCCTGCACATGAAGTCTGCTGGGTGACCTCCGGCCAGTCCCAGTCTCTGAACTCTCTCAGCCCCTTCTGCCTCTCAAGGTGTCTATTGAGAGGGGGCAAGGGAAGGAAATTGTGAGACCCCTTTAAGAGTGTGAAAAATAAGACCAAGCAGAAGTGCAACCACATGTACACATTTGTTTTTTATTGACAAGAGTATGGCGGTGGTAATTCTTGGGCATTTACTTGCTTCAGTAATAAGGACTCGCTATCACTAGGTTGGAGAACTCTTACAGTAGAGCAGCAAAGTCCTTACCTGGGTATGTTTAAAAACACTATACACTGGAACTTCAGCTCCTGAATCTTTGGGGTCAGGTCTGTGCCATCACACTGCCAACAACAAAGGCAACCACAGAAACATAAGACAAATAATAAAATAAACCTGAAGGTTCGTTTATTTCAGGGAGGCCTTTGACAGAATTGGAAACTATGAACAAGAAGTGATATAAAGGTGATCACAACATGCCCAGGGAAAATATACAGGACAGAGTGACCCAATGTTACCCCATCTGGTGCTAGTGGCAAATTAAAGTTTGTTGGGTCCTTTGGAGAACATCAGGGGAAGAGTTTAAGTTCCATCATTCACCGTGTATTTAACAAACTTGTCTAGATAATTCCTCCATTGTTTGCAAGCTTCTCTGGGAGTCCCTGGCCAGCGTATGCACTACCCAATCCTCAAGACCCTGGCCAGTGGGTTATGATCATCCATGGGCCCCTTCTGCACACGCAAAATAATGCATTTTCAAACCACTTTCACAACTGTTTGCAAGTGGATTTTGCCATTCAGCACAGCTTCAAAGAGCACTGAAAGCAGTTTGAAAGTGCATTATTCTGCATGTACTGAATGAGCCACAGAGATGGTATGTCTCTCTGCCTTCTTGGCTTGCCTCCATCTCTTCTTAGGTCTATTCAGGAATAGATTGTTGGTTCTCCTTCAGCTATCTCAACTCAGTTTAAGCTCTTGCCCTCTTTTACATCCTTCCCACCTTGCTTTATTATGCTTTTGCCTCCTCATCTGGTCCCTAGCAGTCCCTTAATTTGATCTTTTAAAGGGATAGATAGTCTGCCTACACTAACCACATAGGACCATCTCACCTTGTCCTCTTTGCCTAGGTCTCTGTCTCCCTAATACAAGCCTGCAGCTGTCCCTGGGCCATGGTGGAAGAAGGATGCAGGATTGCCACTGGCTCTGGGCCCAGAGTCCCTAAAAAAGGGTGCAGCAACCTGGATCCCTACCTCAAGTGGCCAAACTTGAGGTCGACCAAAAGCAACAGCATAATTTCTAATATTTGCTTCTCTTGTCTTCTTCTAATAAAAGCAGATGCTCAGGGAAATTGCCATAGAATGGCCCAAATGAGACATTATACTAAGCAGACAGATAGGCTGTCATGATTGCAATATAAAGATTACATCCACAAGGAGAACATTGATAAAAGGTCTGTGTGTGTGTGTGTGTGTGTGTGTGTGTGTGTGTGTGTGTGTGTGTGTGTGTGTGTGTGTGTGAGAGAGAGAGAGAGAGAGAGAGAGATGTTTCATCACTACAAAATGTGCAATCATAGCCTCATTTCGTATACTTACCACAACTTTCACATGTTTGGATAAATCTCTAGAGCTTCTTTGAAGGAAGTCTGAAAATGCTGCCTAAATTATACAGAAAGTAAAAAAGGATATATGATAGTACCTTCATCTGAATTTTCTCTCTTCAACACACATTGTTTCAATTAGAATTCAGAGCCCAAGTTCTTCTTATATTAATAAGATGAATCCACTCTCAATTTTCTTTGCATTAGTCCAAAAGTTTTCTGTTGCAATTAACAGAAAAATGTGCAAAGCCTTTCCTAATAGTTTTAAGTCAGCAAAAGATTCTAGTGGTCAAAGAACCCTTAAATCTAAAATAATGAAGAGAGGCATTTGGGAGACAAGTTCAAAATACTCCATAAGAATAATCAGTAAAAAGTAAATCTATCCATTTTGTCCTAGTGTTTGGTCTGGGGCGAGCAGACAAATGGTTTCTGATGAAGTTGGTTTCCTTGGAGCATTCCACTTGGGATGTGACTTGATTTGTAAACAGACTAGTTCCATAAAGGAGAACTTTGGGCACAACATACATGTGGTTCAATCCACAATATATCTTTCATGGTAGCAAAAAGTAGAATATTGTGGCAGATTTGGCAGCATTGCAGTGGTATGATGGGAGAAACAATCCTGGCAAACTTACTGTCGAAGGCTTTCATGGCCGGAATCATTAGGATGTGGTGGGTTTTCTGGGTTGTATGGCCATGTTCCAGCAGTATTTTCTCCTGACATTTCGCCTGCATCTGTTGGCTGACATCTTCAGAGAATCGGGTAGCAGTACAGCAGGTGGAGACTGCTCTACTGCTACCAGATCCTCTGAAGATGCCAGCAACAGATGCAGGTGAAACATCAGGAAAAGTAGTACTGGAACATGGCCTTTCAACCCGGAAAACCCACAACATCCTAGTCCTGGCAAAATTTGTACTTTCCATTATCAGCCTAAACACATTCTCCTTAATTCATCAGACAAACATAGCTCAAAAACAACATAAATTTACAGAAATCCCTCCCCCACAACAGTTTTTTTCCCATCGTACACCCATGTTTATTGACCTGTGAAGAAAGGGCCTCAGTGTGTATTTGAAATTGCATTCCATTATCAATTTTGTCACCGAAAGTACAATGGCGAATATTATTGAGCTTCATATTTATGAATATATAATCTTAATACACTTAATACACTTTTACTGGATGTTGTGATTGATGCATTACAGGTGAGTCAATATTCAGTGCAAATTATCTGCCTTGCTACTGGGGCACTAACCCCCAAATTCCTTTACTATGATTAGTCTTACATACTAGCAGGACTATTGAACGAGGAACAATATGTTTCTAGGAGTGATGGGCAAAGGAACAGCCCAGCAATCCTCAGGAGTTGAAGCAGTAAAGAAAATGAGCAAAAATCAAATCCAAGAAAACCTGCTTGAACTCACCCCGGCGTAAAACATTTTATTACGAAAGCGGCTATTGAACTTCTCTGGATTGGCTTCTGCAGTAAAGAAGAAGAAAAATAAAACAGAGCACACAAAGTCAATTTTCTAAGTCAATTAAACAGTACATTGCTCTTGCTGGTTTGGTTTCTGCCATTCTTCCTGATGGGCGAAGAGCCACTGCTGGAACGAAATGGCAGGATCTTTCTTTTCTATTCTATGTAGATGAACAAGAACTGATGAACAGATCTAAATACGCCACCCGTTTTTCATCAAATGAAGTCAGCTGCCATGACTCATTTTTTCCATGCAGACCTTGTTCGCTTGAATTGGCCTTGACTACAGAGCTAACAAGTATTCATTAATTTGGATTAATTAACACCAAATCATTGCAAAGCATCGTTCCATGATCACTGGAAGATTTATTCAGATGACTTTTTAAACTTCTGCTACAGGCAGAGACGCTAGTTATGCTCTGAAGATTTAGTAACTTATTGACATGTAAACTTTGGCAGGCAAAAGCTTTTTCCTTCAGATGCAGATGCACATCGAGATCCTTGCAAGTTTGGTTTGGTAGGGGTGTACAACGGGATATTTGCCTTGGGTTTTTTCATGGGAGTCTCTGAATATGCTTACCGCCACAGAGATTTATCACTGTCTAAAGACCAGACTATATGACAGTGGTGGTGAACCTTCGGCACTCCAGATGTTATGGACTACAATTCCCATCAGCTCCTGCCAGCATGGCCAATTGACCATGCTGGCAGGGGCTGAGGGGAATTGTAGTCCATAACATCTGGCGTGCCAAAGGTTCGCCACCACGGCTATATGATATGGAATATCAATTTCTCCTGAGCACAGCGCAAAGTTCTTGCTCCCCGCTATACCTCAGGATCGTTCCCCAGAAAACAAGCCTAGCTGTAAATCTGGAACAACTAGTTGATTACAAGAATAGATGGGTTATAACCAGAGTGAGATGCAACTCCTTTCCCTCAGTCTACCTCCAAGGGTGCTTTCTCAATATTCCACACAAAGAACATCGCTGCCGGTGCTGTCCCTATACATCGGACTCAATCTCTCATATTTTGCTGTATTGTTCAAAGTATAACAACTTTAGAATTGACTTGTAGGCGCTGTTTCCAACAGGATTCACGCTATTCTCCGATAAAAGAAAAATGTTTACGCACCTGAACAATTCCAATGTGAAAATTTTGGAAGCGGCTGCCATATTTTTAAGGCATGCTTTACAATGTAACAATGATTTTTAAACGTATCTGGAAATGTTTGACATTTTCTTGATTATATTCCCAAGAAAGGTTTTGGATTGGATTGGATTGGATTGGATTGGATTGGATTGGATTGGATTTTTGCCACCTGATAAAATGGTTGGTATTTGCTGTATCAGATCTGCAATATCTAATTTTGCAAAAAAAAAAAATTCCCCCCCACCTCCCAATTCTGGCATCTCCATTCTTGATAATATCAGAATCAGTGATCATGTCAGGGAGGCAGCAGAAGTGGGAGGGAAACCATGCCCAACCTCCAGCTGATTTGAACCAACCATCCCTTTGAATTTTAAAGGGCCATTATTTCTGTAGGTGAAAGATCTGGCCTACAGCATCTACTGCCCTAGAAAATAAAAAACTTTATCGGACAGATGCACTGTGAGCCCAAAGGGTGTGCAGAAAATAATGGGCAGTAGATCTGGCCTCTGAATCAAGAGGTCAGGTCTACTGTTTACTATTTTCCAAGGGTGGCAGACCTGGCCTCTTGGTTTGGAGACCAGGTTTATCGTTCCCTATTTGGAACACACTGAAGCCAGGTCTTCTACTCATCATGGGCTAGAATGAAGGGCAGGCTGTTCTTCCTCTAGCCTCCATCCTTCCTTTTGATTATCTGTCCTCCCACTTCCTGTGCGGAGAGGCACTTGAAAAATTATCATTCTAAGTTCCTTCAGAAAGAGCCTGAGAACAGTTTTCACTAAATTGGAAACTTCATTCTGATACGTACTAAAAGGCTTTCCAGCATGACTTTCCAAAATGATAACAATGCTCCCAGTCTTTATTGAAATTGATAAGAATATTTTGCAATGCAGAATTAGAATAATAGCTTTTTAAATTGTACATCCCTGCTATGAGGTGCCAAGTTATCCAAAACCTTATTGTTAGCCCCATCCACGATAATCAAGTCAACCGAAGAACTTTTAATTTCTGGAAATTTGTCTAACTTTCTATACATTATGTTTTTTTTATCCCACCCTTCCTCCAAGGAGCTCAGGATAGCATACATAGTTCTTTCTTCTTCTGTTTTATTCTCATAACAATCCTGTAAGGCAGAAGAAGAACAGAAGTTTGGATTTATGTAAAGAGACTCAAGGTGGCTTACAAGCTCCTTTCCTTTCCTCTCCCCACAACAGACACCTTGTGAGGGAGGTGGGGCTGAGAGAGTTCCGAAGAAGGTCACACAGCAGGAATGCAGGAGTGCGGAAATACATCAGGTTTGCCAGATAAGCCTCTGCCAGTCAGGTGGAGGAGTGGGGAATCAAACCCGGTTCTCCAGATTAGAATCCACCTGTTCCTAACCACTACACCACACTGGATCTCAGTTTATGCTGAGAGAGAATGGCTGAGAGAGAAGCCAGTCTGCAGGGAGGCAGTAGGCAGGGCACCATGGCAGACACCTGGCGGGGGAGAGGCCTCCCTGCCATGAGAAAGAGAAACCTCTCCCCCACCAGAAGATTGCACCACTGCGCCCGGCCTCTCCCGCAACGTGTGAGGCCTCTCCCCCACTGGGGGATCGTGGGATACCACAGATTCATTTTCAAATTATGCCTCTCCAGATACCACACCAAATCTCCAGGAATTTCTAGGCCAGAACTGGCAACCCTACTGGTGAGCATTATAGCAAAACAGCCTTGTTATGTGCAGATCCAAATAACATAAACATCCCAAACCTCACCTCTTCGGATCTCAGAAAATAACTTTTCACTCAAAAATTAACAAAATGTATACAGTGTTGTATTGAATTTAAGGTAAAAAAATTATTGTGAAATAATAAAAAAAAGAAAGTAAGTTTCCACTGAACACCCCAGGCACCTTGCAAAATGACGACACAAAAGCAAACTTTTAGACTTATCCTTGATTACGTGCCACATTTTCTCTTTCCTTTAAAATTGGAGCGAGAGGCAGATGGCGATGAAAACCATTCCGCCTCAATTACCCACTCACAGACACCCAGCTTGCGATTGCCAAAGTATTTCTCTTCTCCTCTAATGTGTCTTATCCAACTGGCATCTCTAAAATAATGTCCATTCATTCTTTATAGAGTGCCATGACTTCATTATTAAATAATGCTTCTCCTAAGTGAGCGAGCAATCCAGGACCACATCCATACTGTACAGCCATAGCCCCATTTAGAATGCATGCTAGCACATGTTCAGGAAGAAATGATGCCGCTGCTGTCATCACTTCATTTGTTTGCCCTTCTGAGGCCCTTCATTATTATTCTTACAGCTTGCAGCCATCTTAAACATGATAAAATATGCATTAGCTCTTTCCATCAGGCATTCAGATCTTTATTTAGCCTGGCACTATGGTGCTTTAAAAAAAACCCAGAAAATTATTTTTACATGGCTTTATGATAGTATAAAAATGAGGACAAGTAAGGTTCTTGTTCAAAATTCATCATGGTAGAGCAGCCAGATGCCAAACAAGGCAAGATAAGTGACAAAAACTGGGGTAGCATTGGGGTAGTTTCCAAGCATACCTGGTAATTTGCTCAAAAGTGCTTGAGTGGCCCTTTTATTTGGAGTTGTATGAATGGACAGGCTCCAACTGAAATGAGGTTGGTGACTATCTACAGCCCACCAGACTACAAAATCCTCTTGCTAAATGCCAGATCCTTACCTGAGCTGACATAGCTGGCCTCAGGGGAAGTGTGGTGGACTCCTAGGCTGGTTGTCCTGAGGGACTTCAAACTACATACTGAGGTTGCTTCATCAGGAGCAGTTCAAGATAGCCTCCGTGACAACTCTATGGGCCTGTTTCAGGTAATCAGTAGTCCTACACACTGTGCAAATCACACTCTTGATTTGGTATTTTGTTCTGGGCGAGAGGAATGTGACCTGAAGGTGGAGGAATTCTCAATGGTTCCTTTGTCATAAACAGATCATTACCAGCTTAGGTTTAGACTTTCAAAGATACAAAGCAGCTGTCAGTACAGTTGCTCATGGCATCCTTTTGGACTGACTATCCAGACTGGGAGGCATGTCCTACATGGAGGGTAGATTTCAGAAGGTGGAGCTACTGTTCAGTCCCTTGTCCTTTGGTCTATGAGGTCCCTCAAGGTTCTATCTTGTCCCCTATGCTTTTTAACATCTACATGAAATCACTGTGTGAGGTCATCCAGGCATCAGGGCTGGACTGTCATCAATTTGCAGATCACACTCAGCTCTCACACTTCCACCTGATCTAAGGGAGGCTCTAGAACCTTTGAACCAGTGCCTGTTGGGCAGAGGGTCCGACCCAGGCTATAAGGTGTAACCCATTCTGGACAGGATTGCCCTCCCCTTGAAATAACACGTCTGTAGTTTGGGGGTGTCTTTTACCAGCTTCAACTCATTCGCCAGCTACCACCTTTCCTGAACAGAAAAGATCTGGTCTCTGCGGTAAATGCCCTGGTTATATCCAGATTAAATTGCTGTAATGTGCTCCACATGGGGCTGTTCTTGAATATGTTCAGGAACTCTGGCCCCTTCCACACATGCAGAATAATGCATTTTCAATCCACTTTCACAACTGTTTGCAAGTGGATTTTGCTATTCCACACAGTATAATCCAGCTGCAAAGTACATTGAAAGTGGGTTGAAAGTGCACTATTCCGCATGTGTGGAAGGGGCCTTTATTTGGTACAAAATGCTGCATTCAGGCTGTTGACTGGTCTGGGATGTTGCGATCTGACCTTTCCAAATTTGGCCCACCTATGCTGCCTTCCAATTTGTTTCAAGGCACAACTCAAGGTGCTGTTCTTGATCTTCAGTGCCCTATATATACCTGAAGTACTATCTAATCACTTATGTACCCATCTACCTGTTATAGTAAAGTTCGTAAGCCCTGCTTCGAGGGCCCCTAGCTGCTGAGATTAGGCAGATGACAAGGGCCTTCTTGGTTATGGCACCAAGGCTCTGAAATGCTCTCCCCAGCGAGATACATCTGTCCCCTTTGATGGCATATTTTGCCATGGTGTGAAGAGATCCCTCCTTCCTAGCCAATGTTTTTATGTTTTGTATGTATTTTAACACCATTTTAACTCGTTTTATGTTATTTTACAGATATATGTGTTTACTATACTTTTACAATGTATGTTTTCACTTTAATGGTTTTAGAATATAATTTTATCATGTAATTGCTAGCCACTTTGGCAGCCCCTGTCAGAACAGAAAGGTGGGATCTAAGGTTCCTGTCAGCTCTGATCAGTCATGGAAAAGGGGAGCTGGGAGCAGGAGACTCTCCCCCTCATTTGCAGGGGGTGGGGGAGATAAAAACCCTAGTAACTTGCTTATTGGGGCTGCTTGGATTCAAACTTTGACAAGGTTGTTAAAACCAGTTCCTACTTCCCTGTTTCTCTGGTTTTGAATGCTTATTATTATTCTCTATAATTCTAACTACGTATTTTATGAACTTTTGTTTCGGTCTACCTTGCCACATGCAGACACCTGGGCCTTTTGGAATGGTGACCAAGTTGATAAACCTACTAGTCCCTACAAGGCCTTGTAAAACCCATCCTAGGAAGGAGGTTCTAAGGAGGTACTAAGTCACCTTGCCATGGTCCCAGTGGTAAAAAATTCAAGAACTCCCCTGTAGACTTTATTTATTTATTTATTTAATCATTTAATCATTTAATTATTTAATTATTTTAGTGTACCACCCACCACTGATGGAGCACACTTTAAAGGAGGGAGGGAGGGAGGGAGGGAAAGCCCCACCTGGTTCCAACAGGTGATCATTTAACCCATCTTGTGATATTGGGAGCCCGAAGAGATGGCTGCATTGGCCTCCTTTTCTTAGACTTCCCTACAGAAGGCTGTGGCTGTTCTCCAGTAGCCCAGCTCCCTTTATTTGGGCTATCTGCCAAACTGCCGCCATTTACCTAATTTGCTTTGAAAGGTAATAGAAGAAAATTTTGGCAGGGGTCTAGTACAAAAATTTAGCAGATGGTTTATTCCACCCATAATTTCATCTCCATGTCAAGAAAATGTTCACTTGATAAATATGTGTCTTTCAAGTAGCCTTTGCGTACAGGAGCCTTTCCAGAATATGTCGCAGCAACATTTTTGAGGGACATTCTAGGAAAAAGTAGCTAATGTTCTTCTCTGATAATGATCACATTAACAAATAAATCCAGATACAGCCCTATCTAAAAAAAAATCCATAAATCTTCTTTTTTTGAGCTTTAACTCCTCTGTTAGGATCGTAGGAAACTGAAACACTGGCCATCCCATTCCCATATCACATTGTAAAGAAACAAACTCACCCAGAGAAACTATCCCTTCCTGACATCTTGCCACTCTCATTCCTCCCATCACTCCACCTCAGTTTCCTTTCCTGGTATATTTATTGTACTGTTTCCTCATTTTTTTTCTCCTCCAATTACTCATCTATCCTTTCCCTCCAACTTCTTAGAAGTATTTTGCTGACTTCTTTTTGCCTTAGTCTTCTCTTTTCCCCATACCTCTTTTGACCCCTTACCATCTGGTTTTAATCTTCTGTAATCTGTCAAGATTGCCTTCACTAAAATCATCAATGACCTGATTACTTGCCATAAAACAGATGGGTGCCACCTTTGGAGTTAATTTTCACAATCCTATCATACGTTTAGTGAATCATTTGTCTGTTCCGGTGTGCAGGAAGAATATACAACATTTGTGCTCTCACCTCGAGATTCATGGAATTCTAGAGTGACGTGGGCATCAAATCCAAGGCTGAAGTAGTTATTGAAAACACTGAGAGGAAGCTGGAAAGACAAGAGCAGAGAGGGAATTAAACACGGCCTGAGAAACAATGGAGCAGGAGTCTACAACATGAGTAGTAGAGATAGGCAGCAACAGAGCAAGAATAGAAATCAAAGTTTAGGAACAACCAGTCAGTGGATGTTCTGTATCTGAAAAAACTAGAAGGAGACAATAGAGAATTTAAAGAAGGAATCTGCACCATGAAGAATGAGTTTCTCAAGGGAGTCATGATTCTTGAATGGATTCATCTTCCACTTTGAAAGGAGTACATAAAAACAAGCAGGCCTGTAGGGCTCTATTGATTTTATCACTTCTGCTCACTCTGTAGATTCTCTAGTTTTTGGGAAGATACCCTATCAAGAAAGACTTTGTCTTTGCAGTAACAGTTATATTGATTCTATTCCCCATGTTTTCTTTGATTTTGTTCTCTACACTAATGTACGAGATATCTTTATCAGCCCTTTTCTTCACAAATTGATAAGGCTTCCTGTTGAAAAATGGTATCCTTCTCTTTTTGTCTGACCAGAATCTGCACATGACCAACTTGGTTGATAGATTTCTCCTTATACCCTGTTTCCCCGAATATAAGACATCCCCAGAAAATAAGACGTAGTAGAGGTTTTGCTGAAGTGCGAAATATAAGGCATCCCCCGAAAGTAAGGCGTAGCAAAGTTTTTGTTTGGAAGCATGCCCGACGAACAGAACACAGAAAAATAACACATCCCCTGAAAATAAGGCATGGCGCATCTTTGGGAGCAAAAATTAATATAAGGCACTGTCTTATTTTTGGGAAAACACGGTAGCCATGAGGAGCCAAGACTATAGGACAGAAAGCTTTCATTAATGTTATTTTTATACTGCTGTCTTAAAAGTTTTGTATTTGGCTTATGCTGATAAAGGTTGACTAGTTTCTGCCTTTAGCTCATCTCTCTTAATTTATCTGGCCAATTCTCCCAACAATTCAGTATTGCAGCCCACATGGAGCTACTGAATCCTGATTTAATATAATGGAGAGAAAGAAAAACTTTTACATTCTAAAGTGGCTACCTTCATAATATTACCTGCAGAGAACCAGGCACTTAGAAGTTGCAGTTAGAGAACTGCTGACAAAAGTCTGGGAAAATCTTGCTTGAGGGGAAAAAATCAATGCAAAAATTAAGGGGAAGTCGGTTTGAAGTGCTGTAAATGTAACAGGCTGGATTCCAACGGTGCCATCATATACAAAGTTAGACTGAAGTCAGTGGCCTTACAAAGGTGCAATTCTGCACATGATGGTATTGTAGAGTGATGCTAATGGAACAGAACTTCTTCATCTTCTCCTTTCCACTGCAGTCAATCATCAGTAACCATGTAGGAAGCAAGGGGGGGGGGTCTGTAGACAAGCAGGTCATCTGCAGAAACTGTCCTCCCCCTTGACCAATAGTTGTTATACTGGCTTAACTGCTGTTACAGTACTGGAATGGTCTCTTACGATCCCATCCACCATCATTTTATGATTTCCTGAAAAGTTGCTCTGTTTATTATGTCAAAGTAATCATTTTTCTGTAACTGGTAATCAGAGCCAACATGGTACAATGGTTAAGAGCTGCAGATTCTACTCTGGAGAACTGGATTCAATTCCCCACTCCTCCACATGAGGCCTGCTGGGTGACCTTGGGCCTGTCACAGTTCTGTCAGAACTCACTCAATCCATGCAGAGTTAGGCAATAGTGTTGATCTCTACCACCATTACTATCTGCCATCATGTACTCACTTCTTCACTTGCAAGAGCCTTGAGCAGTTGTACTTTCTGATCAAGCATAAAGTCTCAGTACCAGTATCATGTTTCCCCAGAAGAGTAAACAGTAACTTTGTGGGGCCATTTCAGATCAGAAAAATGGCACGGGGAAAAGGTTTAAAATTGCCCTCTCACCAAGCTACAGCCCTGATCTAACTCAAGACTCCATACATCTGCTATGCAAAGAAAATAAAATCTGCAAGCTCTCGTCACAGAACATCCAGTGCCATCTGGTTGACCCTACAAAATATAGTGATGATTCAGAAGCTCCTTTGCGAGTTCACGGCCAAAGGATGTCTGTCTTTTCACTTCTTGCCGAAAGTGGACTATAAATGTTGTGCAATTATTTTTTTGTCTTCCTATACTGGAAATCAATTTGCAGTTAAAATGGGACTTATATCAGTCCAGCTCCTAGCCTGACAAAGATTTTTCTTGTTTACCAAAATCAAACACTAAACACAAGAAGTCCGTAAAATGAAAAAAAAAAAAACCTACCATGAAGGGGGAAAGAAAAGCAAATCCTACATTTTCCTATTTGTGAACATTAGAAAGCGCCATGAATAGACAGGATGCTGTTGAACATTTTCCAGGAATCTCATGCTGAAATTAATGGGACTTACTCAAAAAGCTAGAAATTTCATCAGAACCATACAAAATAGAACAAATTTGATTAACACCATGCCTGAATGATCATTTACCATGCTCCAGTTTCCCTGACTTCTCACGTTCCATAAATGTTATTCCAATATCGCCCCGTTTTCAATCATGGCTATTAACATAATTATTACAGAGATCTTTTTTTCCTCTAAGTTGTTTAATCCTTGTCCGTTTTTTCCAGTTACACTATTTTTAAAAGTCTGTTCACAGCTTTCGACTTTACTTCTAGATAGCCTGGCAATTCTAATGGGTAGATGTTGTTTCATGTTGATATGGAGAGCTTGCATTCCCACTAACAGTAAATAGCAAAAGCAGTAAACAAGTAAACACAGTTAATCAATTAATTATAACACAAAATTTAGTGACCAGTTGCAAAACAGACCTGGTAAATAATAAGTAGGTATTGGCATTAACTAGCAGGAAATGCTCTTCTACTATTTTGTGTGGATCCCCCCCCCCCCTTTTTCGGCTGTGAGAGAGGGACTGTGATATAGTAGCAACTCCTATAGCTTATATAGAACACTTGCTTTGCATGCGGAAGTTCAAGATGCAATCTCCTATTAAAATGATCTTGCAGAGCAGGTGTTGGGAATTTTTTTTCTGGCTAAGAACCGCCAGTCCTAGTAAAATAATCCAAATGAGCCTATATTCTGATTCAGCATAAATCAGCTTCATGCATTGATCACTAACCTTCCGGGTTCCGTCCTCTAGCTCATCTTGGGGTAGATCAGGGTTTCTCTCCACCTGTAGGTTCCATCGGTCAAGTTGGACAATGGTTCCATCTTCTACATGGCAAAGAATTTTGGAGACAGGCTCATCGGTATATCCCTAAAAGTAGGACAGGTTTGTAAAAACAGGTATAAGCATTGGACATTTCTTTTACAAGATGGTGCATTGCAGAGAGCCTGAAGAGGGTCGACCCAATTCGAAGAGGGTCGATCCAATTCAATTGCAGTTCTGAGTTTTCCAATGGGATTTTCAGATATGTATAGAGGATTTGCACGAAACTCAAATATATTCAAAAATACATACTGCATGTTCCTAAATATATACTTATCTATATGCATAGATGATAGTAGGAGGCCTAGTTCGCAGGGTCAAACTAAATGTGAAACATGTGAAAAGAATCCCTAAGAGGCTGCAACTGAGAGTCCTCTAATCTGGCATACTAGCATAGGGAAAAACACGGAGTCATGTGAATTCTCACCCTCAATCTGAACAGCAAGTGACACCTATACCTTGTCTCACAGAAAGATAGAACCTCGATGCTGAATTAATCCACAGCCACTTTCTGGACTTTTTTTGCATTGAAAGGAGGTGATAGCCATCTTAAAGGACCAGGAAAAAATGACAAAATTGGAAGGTTTGAGTTTTGAAAAACCAATGGACGGTGAAGAATCTCTAGGTGACTCCAAGCAGAATGCAGTTAAAACTACTCTGCTAGCCCAAGGGACTCCACAGATACAGGCATTTTTACTTGTGGTGACCATTTTGGAAAAATCAGGGGGGCTAATTTAAATAAAAACAATTAGTGGGGGAGAATCCTCAGGGGCCATTGAGCAGAATGCAGTTAAAACTGTTGTGATCGCACAAGAGATTCCAGAGACACAGGTGGTTTATCAGCAACAGCCATTTTAATATTGGAACTTTTTTTCTACAGTGGAAGCATGCTGCTTTCACTTCCCCCAAAGTAAAAAAGACAGGACCACGTTTTTATCTTTTGGTGGGACAGAGTACAGTAGGACTCACAAGTCACACTAATTTCTGCTTACCCCTCCCCAGTTGAGAGTGCGGGCAAGGTCATTCCCAGTGCCAAGTGGAAGCACAGCAACAGGAGGCTGGGGATTCAACTGCAACTCATCCAGGATAGAAAGAATCCAGCCCACCTAAACAAAGATGGCACATAGAGAAACAATCAGGCCCACCTAAACAAAGATGGCACATAGAGAAACAATCAGATAGTCCTTCCGGACAGAAGAAACTGCTGAACATGGTAACTCTATACAAAGTTACTCCAGTCAAAACCAATTGAAATCAGTGGGCTTAAACTGAAGTAACTGCACAGAATGTCCCTGTAAAAGATCCTGCCCATGACCAAGGTTGAACATTTTATTGCAGTTTGTAGAAAGCTCTGATGATGTGTGGACCATGTTCTCTCAAGCTGCAGCACCCGATAGCCCAAGAGTCCTAGAACTGGCCAAAACTGCCACCATTACTGGAAAGGATTCATAGAACCTAACTCACTGATTCCATGAAACTCAAAAATACAGCAGTAGAAATAACTACAAAAACTGAATGCTAAAAAAAAGTGCATTAATATATGTGCTTTACAAAGAACATAAGAACTAGCCTGCTGGGTCAGACCAGAGTTCATCTAGTCCAGCTCTCTGCTACTCGCAGTGGCCCACCAGGTGCCTTTGGGAGTTCACATACAGGAGGTGAAAGCAATGGCCTTCTGCTGCTGCTGCTGCTGCTGCTGAGCACCTGGTCTGCTAAGGCATTTGCAATCTGAGATCAAGGAGGATCAAGATTGGTAGCCATAGATCGACTTCTCCTCCATACTCTCATTTGTTTGTTTTCCTTGTCTAAAAACATAAGAGAGAGTGGGCACACAACTAAGCCCTGGAGAAAACATTCTGTTCTTGTCTTTCCCACTGTACTTTCCCAAGCTTATTGTTATCTAGTACTCAGGCTAAGATGGCATCATCCTGCCCTACTGGCTGTGCAATATAGCCCTGGATAGAGAAAATCTAGAGAAGACAGCTCTTCTTGATCCCCAAAATAAAATAAAAAAATTAACACCAAGCAGGAAAATCTCCCGCTTGTGTGTTTCCTTTCAACAACGCAAAGTTGTAGCTAGTCTCATTGAATATTCACCAAATTCATCTGAGCAAGATTTTCATTTCAAGTTGTAATGGCTTTTGAAACGAGACGTTAATTTGTTTCACATTTAACCTCCACAAAGACAACAGTCATGTGTTGCTCATATTAATGAGAATGTGCTGCCCCCATTAGCTGAACATGTGAAAAATAACAAGGAAGGAGGAGGAAACAAGACACCAGAACCCCAGAGACTTTTCTATTTAGGAAATTTAATTCTGCAGAAAAAGCTGTAAGAAGAATGTGAAAGTCAAAAAAAAGAGGGCATCCGCTCAGCGTTCTAAAAGGCTGGTGTCCCAGGTGTACCTACAACCTCAGTACTGCACACTTTACTGCACACCATGACCCGCTTGAAACATGCATGCAAAAATTTTAATAACAGGTTCCAATGGTGGTGGGATTCAAAACAGTGGTGCCACCGCACACATGCACCTCCAGTCCCTATTGGTCTCGGCACTCAGAAAAAATTAGTAACCACTTCTAGAGAAGTGGTGAGAACTGGTTGCATCTCACCTCTACATGCATGGATAATATCGACTGAGTGTCTCATGATGAATGCTTGGTGTTCAATGACTATCACAGATCTAACTCTACAGACAAATTAGTATATTGTATTGACTTCATACTTCATGCAACATCTTATACTTAACTACAAAGATAATGAAATAACCGCCAAATGCTTTCTATGCTGGAAAGTTAACTGTTCTCTTTAAGCAAGGAGACATAATGGCCATTTGCTATTCTATGTGTGCAGTCATTACACGATGAACATTTCTAAGACATACCCAGAGAACACTGCTTTCTTGAACACAGTCACACGACTTTGGCAATTCTACTGGAAGACTTCATGCATGCACACAAAAAGGACTTACCGTTCCATCCCCTCCACAGGCCAGGATTCGCAAATTTGGCATTTTTCGATACAATTCAAGCCTATAGAAAAACAAGTATTAAAAACGTTTATGTGACAATACAAATAGAATGTTTCAAAGAAACAACACCAAATAGATTTCTCATAATGCGGATGGAATGGCCAGTTTCATCAAGATATACAAAAGAATGCTAACTATACCAAGACTACTTCTAATAAGGTCTGCATCAATTACTGCACATGTTGAATATGTATCCAAAGGTGTATCAATATGCAGTATGAATACAAAGAACAAATGAAAACAAAATACATCTTGCCAGCCATGTTACAAAAAGTAAACCATGCAGACAAGCTTCCTGGTTACGTCTGTTTTATGGAACCAGTGCAGATCATTGGTCTCGCCTGCTTTTTGGTGGGATCACTATCTCACTGTATGTGACAGAAAAAAGGCTAAATACTTATAGAAAACACCATATATCAATTTGTATAAATAATTATTCCATATATACACAATAAATACTACTTAATAAAAATGCTCATTAAATATAAGGAGCTTATCTGAATGACGGACTTTTTGTAACATTTGTGGCAGAACATATTTTGTGTTATTTGCTCTTCGTATTCACACTGCACGTTGATATACCTTTGGAGATATATTAAAGGTGTGCTGCACTTTCTGCACTAGTTGAAGCAGATCTTATTGAAAGTAGCTTTGGTATAGTTAGCATTCTTTTGTATGTTATGGTTGTCCAGTCAATACTGTACCATTTTGCTTGTTTTTTACCTTCATTGTCCAATTTCATCTTGATACCATGAAAAATAAGCCATGGTTGGCCCTTGTAGTAGCCAACTTTAGATAGCTGTAGGGGTCACTTATTGTCAGAAGCAAAAGATGGAGAGGATTTCCCTTAGTTCATTGTGGAGGCACTAGGTTTTGCTTCTGAAATTTCACAGGGTAAAGAACAGCTACATGAATTAACATAGAGACAAGTTCCTCATTCTTGGGATTATTTGGGAAGTTTGTTTCACACACAACTGATCCCTCCATGAGTAGTTAAGTCTCTGCATTAAAACCAAGTCTATAAAAATCCCCAGCTCCTTAATTAGGGAACACACAGATAAAAACACAACTGAACCATCAAATGCAAGACCCCAAAAGAAATGTAACATGTGAGATTCTCTCCATATAAATAATATTTGAGAACACAGGAGTGAAACTGTAGACAAAAGGGGATATCAGATCACAATTAAAATGAGGCAAGTGTTCCAAACAGAATTGATTTGAAGATAAAATTCAGCTCACAACCCAACAGTTTACCATCCCAGTTCCAAAAAGGCAGGGAAAGGTGTGCCAAGCTGGGAAGAAACCACACATGAGGGAGGGTGACCCTTGAGGCCAGATGAGACCAAGATTAAGTACAGAAAGAGACAGGTATAATACTAGAGCAGCAGTGGCGTAGGAGGTTAAGAGCTTGTGTATCTGATCTGGAGGAACCGGGTTTGATTCCCAGCTCTGCCGCCTGAGCTATGGAGGCTTATCTGGGGAATTCAGATTAGCCTGTGCACTCCCATACACGCCAGCTGGGTGACCTTGGGCTAGTCACAGCTTCTCGGAGCTCTCTCAGCCCCACCCACTTCACAGGGTGTTTGTTGTAAGGGGGGAAGGGCACGGAGATTGTAAGCCCCTTTGAGTCTCCTGCAGGAGAGAAAGGGGGGGATACAAATCCAAACTCTTCTAGACTAAACACACATAGTAAGGAAGCCTAGATGTGAGGGAAGGAAGGGAATGAAGTAAGCTGCGTCAGGGTTCATTAGTCAAGAGGGCTCAGTGTGACAGTCCAGGCAGGAGCCTAATAAACTAAACTCCATCACTCAGTATGGATGGAGAAAGGGCATCATTTTTCCTCAGGATACCAGAATTAAAATATGAAAGCTTTATACCCCTGAAGATAAACAGAGACAGTAAAAAAAACTTATTATTGCTTCAATAAATAATTCCAGATGGGTAGCCAAGTTACCCTGTAACAGTAATGCAAAGCAAAAAGTCCAGTGGCACCATAAATCTAACAAAATTTATTCCATCATCAGCTTTCATGAATCTTAGCACATACGCACATAGATGTGTACTTCATGCGTCTGAAGAAGTGAAATCTGACTCATAGAAGGTGATACTGGAATAAATTTTGTTAGTTTTTAAGGTGCAGCTGGACTCTAATTTTATATTGTACATAGGCCAATTATGCTGTGTGATGAGGGCAAATGTGTGTCACCGTAAGATTTCTTGTATGGACTTATTTTTTCAAGCTTTCACCTTCTATTCTACCCATGTCAAGACCAGTTCTAACACAAATTTAATTTTGCTTTGCTGCCAGAGCAGAATAGATTTGCCAGTGGGCACAGCTTTGCCCTGGACCTCTTTCTTTCACCCACACGACTGATCTCAATTGGAACAAACTGCACCAGGCTAAAAGGACCTTATTGGCTCAGGGTCGTCAGAAGCAAATTAGCAAGAAGGATTTTTCTCCATCTCAGAACTTAGAGTAGTTATTGGATACGGCTGGGGAAACATTTATCTTTGAAATAACAAATGATAGATTCCGACTGAGCTATTCCACCAAAAAAAAAGAGTCTCTGCGGCCTTATGAAACTTGAAATGGTGTCTATCAGCAATCATCTTGCCTTATTATGTTGATGCTATTTGTCACTTTCTTTCACACATGCTAAAATTAAAAACAGTGAAATAGTCCACAATGGTATCTGATAACACACATAAAAAAGAGATCGAGTTGACAATCCAAGAGCACCCTCTAGCGGAAGTGAAAAAAATCCTTTGAATTTGCAAAGATGCAGAAAGCCCTAAAACAGAACCATGACGCTGGGGTAATTTCCTCTCTTCAAAACCCTTTGATTCATAATTCATTTGTACTGAATTTGTTCAGCATGTTCCAAAATGAAACATCTGTTTTTCTGTTTTTGTTTTTGTTTTCTGTGTGGCATTAGTAGTTAGTGTGGCTCGTGGTAAACATATTCTCATTTGGCAGTTAAAACTGAGAGGCTCAGAGCTCTCCTCTCTTGAAGCTCAGTTGAAATCTGACTTTCCAGACCCAGGCACAGAGTGGAGATCTAGAGATGAATGTCAAACAGATAGACTCTGAGTTTATGGGCCAGTTACTTCTCGTGGTCTCCTAACAGGTGTCTTTATGAGGTGTGCTTCATGCATCTATACAGTGGCCTGCTTCAGTTTGGGATACTCTTGGAGATTTGATGAGGAAGGCAGAGTTTGGGGAAGGAACTCAGAGATATGTTATGCCACAAAGCCTGCCTGCCCCCTGAAGCTGCCATTTCATCTTCATTAGTGATAACTTTGCAACAAATCCCATATTTGCCAGTCTGTCATGGCTGAGGAACAGGTGAGGTTGCCAACTGGTAGGTCTAGAACCGTAAGCCTATAAACAGACTCTGTGTTGTTGATCAGCAGCATTTATTGATAAGCTCAGAGCACAAAAGCTTGGCAAAGCCTGTTCTGCCGAATCTGGACTTTGCCATCCCCTTTATCCCCGTCATCTGTCCCCCCTCCCATTTTCCCAAGAGGTATTGTAAGACAGAATCTGCGGAGCAGAGGCACCCTAAGGTCAGCGACAGACAGTGATAGAGAGCCACCTGGCTTCCTGCCCCCACAAGACAACAGAAACACTCCCGTATCTCATGGGACGAGGGTGTCAGGGGGAAGCCTCATTATCTACAGAGCATGTGAAGCCATAAAGTAAAGATCAAGGAAAGAATGCCCCAAATGGCAGTGGTAACATAAAGCAGGCTGGTTACATATATCTTGTAGCAGCATTGATATATAGTTGCAAGCAGTTACATTAAGTTAGGAATGCATTTCAATCACCTAGATAGCATCCCTCTGACACCAACTTTCAGATGCAGCCCGGTGATCTCCAGGAATTACAACTGATCTCCAGACAACAGAAGGACTTTCTAGTGGCAGCCCCATAATTACACAAACTCCCTCTGCCAGGAGGTCTGCATGTCCCCTCACTTTTAATATTAAGAAGGCAACAGAGATCAGTCCCTCTGGAGAAAATGGCTGGTTTGGAAGAAAGACTGCATCGCATTATACCCTACTGACATCACTCCTTCCCCTGGAATTACAGCACATCTCCAGACTACAGAGATCACTTCCCTTGAAGAAAATGTATTCCCCCTGCAGGAAAGCTGCCACCACTTTCACTTTCACCATGGCATCACATTTTCCAAAAGGGAAAGATTGGAAGGCAAACAGTCCTAGAGAAGACCCACACACCTGGACACGCCCCCCCCCCATTACTCCCCCTGCCCAAGAGAAAGAAGAATAACATGGGCCTCTGACAAGGGCACTGCCAGAGACTGCCACTCACTGTGCCTTACCCTGGATGGAAGAGCAGGATATCACAAGGCTGGTTTTGATACCCCTCCACCTGTGGTGACTTAGGTGAATGCCTAGGGTGATTTAATGAACAGGCTGGTCCTGATTTTATCTGAAACTAGTAAACTGCACAACTTGAAAGTGCCATTCTGAGAATAATTCCAGTGGGCTTAGACGGGTATAACTCCTCTGGCATTAAACTGTCGGAAGGCAGTCATGGATTTCCCAATATTATGGGCAGCTTGCCTCCCCTCTCACCCCCAAGTGTGGTCATGTTTGATATTTTATATATAATTAAACTTTGTAGTTTTAAAGGCTAATATTGATTGTGTGTGTAAATTCCTGTTTACATAGAACTAAAAGAGCAATTATTGAAACCAAAAGAACTCTTCCTGTTAAATGTGTAGCAAATCCAGTAAAAAAAAAAGTACACGTTTCTAGACACTAATGCTACTCTTTCTAAAATTATTTCAGGGCTTAATAACTCCCGGATGGGACCCTGTATTGCATTGCTGGCAAAACCTGGCAGCAGCCACAGATTTATTTTGAAAATTCAATTTTCTGACACAAAGTTACAAGCTGAAGCCATATGAAGTAATCAATACTGATAAAATCCTTTATATAAATCTAACATGATAATAAAATAACATGAGCCCCGTCACATCAAATGAAGCAAATTTTTGCTTCGTTTATAGGTTGGTGGTTATGTTTTCCCAGTTCTCTGGTTTAAAAACCCCTTTAATCTCTGTAAAATACAAAATACCTTTTCTCACTGATGGCAACAGACTTGCTGTGCAATCCAAAGGGTGGGAGAGGGCTGAAGCCGCTTTGGAAATGGCAAAAGTGGCACGGATGCCAGCACTGTGATACCATGGCATGGAGGGGGGGGGTGTTCTCAATGCACTTTCAGCCTGGAAATGCCCCCTCCCAGCAGCACAGACTTATCTCACAAAAAAGGGGGTGTAAATCATTTCTCGCTATGAGCTTTCCCAGTGGAGAAAGGAGTTTCTCTTTCTCTCCCAGTGCCCATTCTACCAGTTGCTCTTTGGAGGCCACATGGCAGTGCGGTCCCTGGAAATTACTCTACTGCCCCTCTCCCCAGTTTTTGGATTGGGCTGTTAGAGTATAACTTTGCTTAGGATGGCTCTGCTATGTCAGATGCAAACGACCTGGGCCATGTGTCATGAGCTATTTTCAAGTGGATTTGGAGAATCCTGGATCAGCCCAAGAATCACTACAGAATCCCAAATCAGCCTAAAATGCCATTTGTTGTTTTGTTTTTTGCTGGATTATATATTGTACTTTTTTGCTGTTGTGATCCATTTTTGGTCCCTTTGGGGTGAAAAGCAGGAAGACATTGGAAAGACGCTGTCAAGTTGCAGCCAACGTATTTATTTGTTTGTTTGTTTGTTTGTTTGGTCATTTGTTTGTTTATTTATTTATTTATTTATTTATTTATTTATTTATTATTTCAATTTCTATACCGCCCCATCCCCAAGGGGCTCCGGGGATTGTGGCCCCATAGGGTCTTTGAGGCAGGAGACATTCAGAAGAGGTCTGCTATAGGCCACCTCCGTGAACCTCGGTGGTCTCCCATCCAAATAAAAACCTGGGCTGACCATGCTTTGTTTCCAAGATCTGGCAGTTTTGAGCTAGCTTGGGCTATCAACATCAGGGCAAAAAGAAGGATGCATCTGGATTAATATTTTTATTTTGTATTTATTTTAATACTTGAAAAACAGGATACAAAGTTTAAAATAAATAAAAATAAAATAAATGTTATTCCCATGCTTATTTAAATCCAGTTGAAATCAATGGGATCTACTTCTAAGTAAACATGAAGAAGAGGGATGTAGACAGATATATAACTTTAGATTTCTTTTCGTATGTTGGCACTGCCAGCCTTTTTATTTGGTTGATCTCAGAACTGGCATTCCCAGTTTGGGGTTTTTTTTATTACACTTGTATATGCCATTTTTATGCAACAGATGTGAAAACAAAGGTATAATTTAACAGTGATAATCCTGGTAAATTTTGTTAATACAGTCCAGAAATGAATGCAATTTCAACTTGAGTGATGTCGACTCATGTTAGAACCTTACATTTTGCAGCTGAGATAGTGTGTTTCTGAAATTTGATAACACTTCTTAGGTCAGATCAGTTTGTCTACTTTTTTAGCAATTTTTTAGCCATGTGTTAATTAAAATACTTCTGTTGCTCCACCATGTTAACTTAGCAGCAAAAATGAAATTAAATTGAAGCTTGGCATTTCTAGCATAAATCTTTCATCATCTGTTCGGCTTCAACAACATACAACAGTTGTATCAAAAGGAAGATCCACAAAATCTTCCAACAATAATTCACCACAATTTACCAAATGGTATAGAAGTCCTAAGATTCTCCACTTAGCCAACAATTAGCTATGAAGGTCTCACATATGGGCTACAATTTTTGTAGGGCATAATTCCAGTGAGGTTAAAATTATTGCCTCAAAAGAAAACACAATCTTGATCATTTCATGACCACTTTGAAAGAATGCCTCTCCATTTCTTTAGCAACTGATACATTTGTGTCCTTTTTGCATTTCTTAATGTACCTTACCTGCAGTTCACCCAAAAAATTTGAAGCCAATAATCTACAGCTAACATTTTTATTTTCCCATTTGAAAATCTTTTTTCAAATGAAATATCTGAACTTAAACTCCCATGAACAGTAACACTACATCATAATTTCTAACTGGTAAAGACAGGAGAAAATGTTGTTGAGTAACCCAGATGTTGCAGTCTTGGGCCTGTTGCTTTCCTACAGGGCATTGACTGTGAGGAGTTGTAGACAGTATCATTCAGTTTATTTCCACAACTAACACTGCCCTGCCTAGCCCTGGAGCAGCAGTGGCCCAGTGGTTAAGAGCAGGTGCATTCTAATCTGAAGGAACCGGGTTTGATTCCCCACTCCGCCGCTTGAGCTGTGGAGGCTTATCTGGGGAATTCAGATTAGTCTGTACACTCCCACACACGCCAGCTGGCTGACCTTGGGCTAGTCACAGCTTTTTGGAGCTCTCTCAGCCCCACCTACCTCACAGGGTGTTTGTTGTGAGTGGGGAAGGGCAAGGAGATTGTAAGCCCTTTGAGTCTCCTACAGGAGAGAAAGGGGGGATATAAATCCAAACTCTTCTTCTACTACTACTACTTTGATTAGCAGCAGGAATTCAAGATCTCAGGCAAAAAAACTTTTCAAGGAGTATCAAAAAGCATAGGAAGAGTTAGATTCAACTGACACATCTGATGACTCCAAGGAATAGTTGCTCATTTAAACACAAATGGATTAGGTAATATCTCCACTCCAGAATTGCCTTCAGTTTAAAATGTCTGCTTGATTATGAGGTACAGCAGAAGTCATAGTGAAGATCAAAATCACGAACACCTTATAAATTCTGTGATAAAGACTGCTTCAAATATTATGTTTCCTTCATATTTAAGGACCAGTAAACACTCAGTCAGCTAAATATTTCTGAACTTACGCATCTCTTGGTCCTTCCTGAGAGAGGTCAAAAACCTGGCGTGGATTCAAGTACCACATGAACATCTGGAGAACCTTAGTACCCTGTAAAAGAAGGAGGAAAATATCACTTAGATCTTACATGTTTCTTTGTTTCGGAATGAAGACAGAAGTTAAAGTGAATGAGCTTTATTACTGATTTACTCTCAAGGCAAGTGGTGTTGTAGAATTTCCAGGGTGTGTGGCCATGGCATACTGGAAAATGCTAAATCTTTCAACATAGTCCAAGACAAAGGTCTCCTTTTCCTAAATCAATTAGTAAAGACCCATTTGTTCACTACTCACTCTCTGAATCTTCATTAATATATTCCATTTTCCATGCTCACCTGATTTCCTCCACTTTTGGGATTCACAAATACAAGCAAGGGTTTCATGAGTGGAGAAGAAATGGGTTTTATCACAAATGGTCGGCCTTTGTTTTCCTGAAGAAAGGAAAAAATGATACAAGAAATTTCATCTTCAAACAAATCTACAAAATCAGCAACCACAAATAACCCAACCATTCTTGTTTTAAGATGTCCAAGGGATCCTGTGATCATTGCTACAAATGCTTGGTTTGCCCAAAAGTTTTTTAAGAAAAAAAACCTGCAGAAAATTCAGTAGCTCATTTCAGTGTTAATGTAAACATTCAGCAACAGGTCTTCCACAAAGCTCTGTGAATCTGCGTGTATGTGTTTGTGGGGAGTGACAAAGGAATGTCATGCCCCCAGTGAGAGCAGGGGATCCCAAGGTCCCATTGCCCACTACCAGTCCAAATGGCATCAGGGATTTAAAAAAAATGGCAGGCAGTTCTAGAAATTGCCAAAAACTGTTTGAACATCCTGAAACTCCTAGAGCTTCCTGCTGTCACTTCTCAGTTTTCTCTGGAAGTGATGTCATCACATCAGCAACACCGACACTCCACCAGCTTACTTTAATCCGGTGGACAGCCGCTGCCTCAGCTGTGCGGAAATGGCCAAAGTGTAACATGACTCCTACTTCAAGGGCAGAAGTAACAATGCACCCAGTTCTCATTACCTAATTACTAATTAAGGCAACATCTTTCAAACTGTCCATGAGAGAGGTACAAACAGTTGCCAAGGGAGAGGCTGCAATATCAATGAATAATGTGTGCAACTGGATCTGGGTAGATGGATACACCAGAAAGAGATTGTGTTGGCAAGGACATGGGGGTGGCCATTGACAATGGTATAATATCACTTCCAGGGAAACCCTAGAAATAGGCTCATGTCTCTTTAGGGATTACCATAATTCCTAGAGAGGACTCACATCACTTCTAGGTTTTCCCTGGAAATTATGTCATACCATCAGTTTGATGTCCATTTTTATTTCTTTTTTTCTCCTGCCATTGATCAGAGCCCCCGGAAAGAAAAAGGAGCTAGGAGCAGGGAATCCTCAAGCCCCGTGGGGGAGCCTATGCTGCAGGGTTGTTTTTTCCTAGTGCTGAAAATGGCTTCTGCATTCTTTTCAAGTGAGGCAATAGCTCTGCAGCCCATAGATGGATAAGACTGTTTGTGAGAGCCTGCATGGTGTAGGGGTGAGAGAGTCAGACTGAAGCCCCTTCTGCACATGCAGAATAATGTACTTTCAATCCACTTTCAATGCACTCTGCAGCTGGCTTTAACTGTGCAGAATAGCAAAATCCGCTTGCAAACCATTGTGAAAAGTGGACTGAAAGTGCATTATTCTGCATGTGCTGAAAGGGTTTGAGTCTGAAAGGCCCAGATTCAAATCCTCATTCTTCCATAAAAGCTCACCGGCTTGCCTTGGGCCCATTTCTCAGCCTAACTTACTTCACTGGCTGGCTGTTGTGAGGTATGTAAGGAGGAGAGAAAAACCAAGGAAAAGAGAAGAATGATGTAATCCACTTTGGGTCCACATTGAGGACAAAAGGAGATAACAGATAAATAAAGCATAACCAATAGGAAGGAAATAAATACTCTTTACAGGGGTTGAGCAGCCTAGGGGGACCAGCCCAGGCTGGAAACCCATTAGCATGATATAATCGACTTGAGACACCTTCTTTCATAAACTCGCGAGATTAGATGTATGTGATATGACAATGGAGTTATTACATTTGTTCCAGGCTCAGAGAAATTGTACCAGTACACACAATGGGACCAGGCCTCTGCTCTTCCCATGAGGAGGATAGTGTCATATGGCAGCACAGATAGATTGTGTAATCTGTGTAATTCAGTAGACTGAGTGAACAGTTTTGTTCATGTGGTTTGTTTACTATATTTCTATAGCCTATTCCCACACTGCACAAAGCCATTTACAATGAACCAAGTTAATTACAAACATTAATTATAGCTCCCTTCTTTTCCTATTAGTCCCATTTGCTGAGTGTTGGCATTTGATTTTGTTAAACCAGCAGAAGGATAGCAGATGGGGTCTGTCAGTAGCACCTCCCTTAAACTTCCAAAATTTATCCAGACAAGGGAAGATTTGTTGAACTTTTTGCAAAGTTAGACACGCACGCGCACGCACACACGCACACACACACAAACACAATTCAGCTCTATTTTCAGTCACTCGTCAAAACTGTTTTGCTTCCCAACTTCCCCTAAGTTAATCAAATGAAAGCATTCTTTCTCCACTTTGTTGACTTGTCAATAGAAAGAAGTCCTGAACCATTTGTCACCTTCTGTCTTATTCTGCAACATACAATAGTTAAATATAAATCTTTGCTTCTTAGTGAATCTTGGGGAATTCTGTGGAGGCTCCCAAGCACTCTTTCCCTTCAGCAATCCCACAAAAAATTTTGCATAATGAAAAAGTGGAATACATTTGTGACTATAACGCACAAAGGCCCACAGGAAAACCCTAACCACTTGATTTTCTTGACTTCGTGAATCACTTCAGACCAGAATTTAGAAGCTCATGCATTAAAAACCTTACCTCGTTGCCTCTCTTGCTTGCTTTCCTTTTAAAAGATGTCCTTTTCTTCCTCCTGGTTGAATTTTTCAATGAATTCTGTGGTATATAAAAAAGGGGGGGAGGGAGAACAATGAAAAATGTTATGAAAAGAGCAACCTCATTAGGGAGGTCATCCCTTGAGGCAACACCTCTCTGACAGTACCTTGGGAGAATGAGACATCAGCCGGCACACATGCGCAAATTTGAAAAGACATGCGTCGCATGCTTTACACTTTTACACCACCAGCTATGGAGAAAGCCACACACTGAGACTGGACTGGTACTTTCAGAACTGGAGACTTTCCAACGCTGTGAGGGAGGAGGAAACCAGATGCTCCCATAGACTCACATAACAGCACATTTTGTACCTGCCAACCCTCCCAATTCGGGTAGGAGACACCCGTTATCCTTCCGGGGCTCCAGTCTCCTGCCCAATCAGGTTCGTCTCCTGATGTGGAGACCACCTATGTAAAAAGGTGAAGGAGAACAAGATAAAGCAAGCTATACCTTCTGGGACTTTTCAAAAGTCCAAGATGTAGAGATGCCAATGACATGACCTCAAAACCACGCGTGTCCTCATCACATATTATCATATAGATGTTCTAGGCTGTTTTACACATTACATTTTTCAAGTGAACACCTAAAAATGTAACATGTGGATGCAATTAAAGTGCTTGTGAACAGACTGTCAAATACATCTACTCATTAGAGCACCAGATGTCGATGCCGCTCAGGACGGCACTGAATGATACATTGAAAGTCAATCATCAGATGTGCCATCTCTTTAAATTGCTACTGCTACAGTACATGCAAAAACCTGTAGATAGACCACACTATTAGATCATGAGGGATGATTTCTGTCTGCATGCCATTTCCCCAGTGTAAATTTCCATGTCAAACTTGTCGCAGTGGGGGAGATGAACCTGAGGTGGGGTGGGGATTTAGCATCCTGCCCCCTAGTGGTGTAATCCTAATCCTCAAACAGAAGTCAAAAGGGGTGGATCATCCTCTGACCATTTTCTGCTAAATTTCTCTTCAACAGCAAAAGACATCCTTCCATGACAAATGCCTTTTTCTGATGGAAAAAGACATCCTCTAATGGATAAAAGTCTTTCTTGATTGAAGGCAGACTTTGTGGAAGGGAGTGATAGGACTGGATCCAGCTAGCTTTTTCACTGAATCTCACCCAATTCCCCTCTGTTCTACAGCCTCCACACTGCGTGGCTTTTGTACGTGAAAGTCCCAAGTTCCATTGCAAAAACTTTCCATTTTCATCAACTAAAAAGCTGGTTGAATCCAACCCAGGAGATCCAAACCAAATGGACAGATTTGTGGTTGGATTGTCAGGCTCAATGGCTAGTTTGGCTCTCAACTATCAACGCAAGTTTTCTTGCTGCACAAAACGTCTTTAAAAGCTAGCTCTGTGGATGTGTTTGTATAAAGAACAAGTAGCAAAATTATTTGAAATGAACGAAGTCTTCAAAAAGCAGAGTTTGATATGCTGTTCATTAAAGCTAGCAGTTATCTCTCCTGACTAAATGCCAACATTGCTTAGAATGCCTTTTCTGCTGACAAAAGACATCACATTTATTATGTGACTTAGTAGCAACAGGCCAAACCAGGAAGGATGGATGAGAAGAAGTCATAGGGTTTTGGTTCCCCTAGGCAGTTTACGAAGTTTGCTCCCCCACCCAGTCACATTCAATAGAGAGAAAAATGAGAACAAACCTTTATGTATTTGGCATGCAAATGAACAATGTAAAAGTAAACAAAGAAATCCGTTTCCGTCTCCCTCGGTGCCCTTAAAAGCTTGGTGCCCTAAGCTCACCTGTACGGTCTGTCCAGACTTAGATGTGAACAGACGTAAGCTACAAGTGCCTCAACAACCATTGCAAACATTATCTTATGTTCAGACTTAATACTGTTGCTGCAGTACAACAGAAACATCATTGTGCCACAGGTGATAGATGACCCTAATGCAAAAATACTCAGAAATACTTTACAACTCGACTTCAGCATGAGGCAATGGTATAAGTAATATGTGCAATGTTCTTTTTTAAAAAAAATGCCCCAAATGGGCATTACTGTAGTCACAAAGTGTGATGGGCCATCCCCTGGAGAACAATGAGTCTTCAGGGGATGAGCAGAGCCCAGTAAGTCCAGACCAGTTTGGGAACCAACGACTGGGCTTGGAGCAGCCAGGGCCCCTGTCGGCTTTACCAGGTGAACAGCCAGGTCAAAACTCAGCCAGAAGTGCCTATAGAAGCAGGCCGTGCTTCCAGCCCTGCTCCAGCTGCAGAGACTCAAGCAACTAGCTCACCTGAGCCCACATGTCAGCAAAACAGTGATGTAGCGCCCAGGGGGGCAGGTGGGGTGTGACACCCCGGGCGCATGCCTTGCAGTGGCATGGCTATCACATGGTGGGGCAGGGGGGGTATTCTGGGGGCGCAGGACGAACGTGCGCCCTGGGCGCAGTTTCGCCTCGCTCCGCCTCTGAAGCAAAGGCAGAGATATCGGGAACTGTTGCTTGTTAAACAAAGAAGTTGCTTGTTAAACAAAGGCACCTTCTGCAGCAGGGGGAGGCAGAGTCTTCACAGGATGAATCCTAACATGCTGGAAGAGCCTATATCCAGCAGGTTCACAGAATATCCTGGCCTGGACACAACAAAGCTCACGACTGCTGCAATACTTCTTCTGACTGGTGTATGCTGTGTATTCTGACCTCAGACTGGACTTCTGATGCTGAAACCTGACTCTTGGATTGGACTCAGCTTCCCGCTGTAACCTGATATCTCTGCTTGGCAGCTCAAGCCAGTACACAAAGCTCATCTTATCCATTTTTAATAAAAACAATAAAACTATAGCAGTTGATGAGATGCAATTCTCTAAATTGGGGGGGGGGGGGTCCAAGCCCACACCTGGCCTCTTCACCTCTTATCTATTAGAAGTGTTCATTGGGATCTGTAGGTGAAATAGGTGTTCTAAATATTTCCGAAAGGAACAGTTTGTAAGACATCGTAGGCAAGGAAGATTATGACATTTCAGGGGAAAACTCTGCTTTTCTGGGACACGCAGACCTCGCCAGGAGCACTGGAGCTTTCAAAGTCAGGCTGACAATGCCACTTCAAATTTAATTTCCTCTCAGCATCTTTTCTTAAAGCTGTAGCATGGGGAGACTTGACCCAGCAGGGCATGCGAAGTCATCATCCGTCCACCAAATTACCTACTTCCTGTCACACAAAGTAGTGAAAGGTTTTCTTTTTGTATGTCTTGGCATTCAGTATCCATTTTGGATTTCATCTTGTTACCAGTGAGGAGACCAAAGGACAGTCGAGACTAAGTCTTTTGCACATGTTTAGTCTCCTTGGGTCAAGTCTACATTACCTTCAGGTCAGGTTCACAATTGTGCACATTTTCCCCTCTTCAGAACTCACCATGCCATAGATCAGAGAAGCCCTGAGGAGTCTGAGGGCAAAATGTGATTTTTCCCTACCTACACAAGGAAAGCCTGCTTTTTTTCCATTCCTCCTTGCCTTTTCCACCCTCACAGAAGCAGTTCTGTCCACTCCCAGTGAAGAAATTTTGCCCTAAGGCAAGACTTCAAGTTTCCCAATGTCCAGGATTATTTCCAAGAGGAGTTCCAGTTTCAACCCAACCTCCCTGTGAGGTAGGCAGGTAGCATAACCAATGGGTTCATCAAGTTAGTAAGAACCACAAGAGAACTTAGATTCAAAGATTTATTACAAGCAGAAGCATACAAAACAAATATTCGGTGCAGGCAAAACCAAAACAATAGCCTACCTAGCCCAGTTTTAGGGAGCTAGCTAAAACCTTCTCCAGCCATAAGACAAATAGAAGACACATAGCCATATTTTCCCAGTCTGGGTTGTTCAGCTACACTACACAGATTCCACCATATGCAGCAGTTCCGCCTACTCCATGCCCACTCCACAAAATCTGCTCCTTTTATCTAAACCTTAGCCAATCCCCTTCTTTCTGCCAGGTGTTTCAGCTTCACTAAGCACATTACCTTTCTGCCTGAAACGAAATTTTTTTCAGCTGGCTTCATTGCCCTTTGTCTTACAGAAATATTTTTTACAGATTTTACAAGTTTTAACCCTCAAAAAGATAAATCTTGGGAAGATAAATCTTTTCTTCTTGATAAATGTCAAGAAGAAAAACTGGTGAAGGTGTGTCAAGAAGAGGGAGTAATGGGCAAATCTCAAGTTTTAGCCCTCAAGAAGATAAATCTCAAGAAAAGAAAATCCCCTTGCCCTCTCTCTAACCCTCCGCCTTGGGTGGGTGGGCCACGACCAAATGCTGGGCACCCTCCCAATTCCCTCCCTACCCCTCCCAGCAAACCTCCAGGCCAGGGGGAAAGCATAGCTGCCAATCATCTTCCTGCCCATGCTTGACACACGAGATGTATCTCAAAATTCTCTGAGAGGCATCCATTTTGTGTGGAGCAGTGTCTTACTCTTAGGTCAGTCTATGGTCCCTGTGTCTTTCTGGCACCCCTTAGCAGGAAGAGGGGTCCAGCTACTTAAAGAAGAACCTCAGTTCCCCAACCCCTCTGCCCAATTCTGACCACCCATCCTAAGTATTTCAATTGCTGAAATATGTCCCAGGCAGAGAGGTAGGAGGGCAAGGAATAGAGGCTGTTTTGAAAGAGACCCCATTATGAAACTCCATTTCCTGACATGGGCCTGACTTGCCTTGAGACAAGCTATGGCCATTGCAGCAGAGAATAAGCCTGTCAACTTGCCATTGTGGCTTCTGCAAATGATTTAATGGAGTGGAATGGAGAAGTAGGCTGAAGACAACATTAGAAAGACTGGAAAGCTTGGCAAAGATCCTGAGGTTTTATGAGGATGATGGAGAGAATTCAAGGTCTCACTACACGGCACAGGAAAGAGTGACAATTAACCAACCATTCCCTCCCCACTTCTCTCTCTGGTGATAACCAGTGAACAAGAAACATCAACCATCATGTTTTGCATTCCCCTTCCCTCTGCTGCAGCAGGCACCAAAGAACACCAGCAACAAAATGTCAGACATGACAACGTCACATTACCAACTAAAGTGGTGGTGAAAGCCATATGCTCTGGAGGAGTCAGAAAATTGAAATATAATGAGCAACCAACAACATTAACTCCCCAATCCAGATCGGGCTGGTGGGCAGGGCTTGACTTTAATTCTAAGCAATGTAGTTTCCACAGTCATCAATGTCAGTGTCTGCTTGAGCTAAGTTTGTACAGAAGAAGTGATGGTTGGTTCACTTGTTGATTATTTATTTAGGAAATGTATATGTCATCTTTGCAGAGTCCTACTCTGATCCAAAGGTGCAATTTTAGACAGAGCTGCAGTCCAGCAGTGGAATCCTATGCACAGTTACTCCACTCTCCCATTGAAATGAATGGGGCTGAGACTGCGGCAATTCTCCTTACAATTACATTGTTAATCCAACCAAGTCAGCACACTCAGATAGTTGCAACTCGGCATGGGATTGTATCTACCAAAGTTCTCGGGCAACTGCTTATAACTTGAATGGTTATTTAAGCTGACTACTCTGAATAACAAACTATCATTATTTAAACAATCAAAGGATCGTGGATTGATCAAGGATGAAGAATCATGGCCAGTGGTCTCACACCTACCCTCTTTTTTATATATGTAATGATCAGTAAAATATATGTGTGTGAATAAATATATGCAAAGCATATGTGTACTCCAAAAGAGACTTTCAGGGAGGTTCTTCTAAATGCACATCTGAAAATTACCAGGGGCCAGATTCCCCGACCCCTCCCCAATACTCTGAGTGTTCAGCTCTTAAAGATTACATGCTTTAAGAGGTATCATCCTAAATGTGTTTGGCTCTCCAACCTTAGATGATATACTGGAAATCATAATGTCAAAATCTCACCTATATCTTAAATCAGTGGTGGCGAACCTATGGCACGGGTGCCAGAGGTGGCACTCAGAGCCCTTTCTGTGGGCACGTGAGCACAGAGTTTGTCATGTGGGGGGCGGAAAATCACCCCCCCCACACACACACACACACATCTAGGCTGGCCTGGGCACGATCGTTTACCTGGGAGTAAGCTCGGTTGCTGGCAATGGGGCTTGCTTCTGAATAAACCCTCCTAGGGTCGTGATTCACCCATTCGAAGCGTTGCATGGTTGCTTCACCAAGCTTACTCCTGAGTAATGCGCACCTTGGAGCCAACTGTTTTTTCTAAACTAAAACCTCAGTATTCAGGTTAAATTGCCGGGTTGGCACTTTGCAATAAATAAGTGGGTTGTGGGTTGCAGTTTGGGCCCTCAGTCTCGAAAAGGTTCGACATCACTGTCTTAGATGCTTAAAAGGAAGGCAGGAACTTCTCAAAATGTGAAACTGACTATATACATGACTGCTATATCACAAGCATGGTAAAATTCTATTTACCACTTGGCACTAGAAAGATACAGACAGCTGGCTGACTAAGAGATTATGCCACCACTGTAATAAATTACCACTTGAGAATCATTATCTACATTTGCCTTTTGACTACCGAGCACACGAAAATGTCATTGCTGAGGGCACCTAAACCATATTCCAAGAAAGAACAATGCAGAATCTGGCATACACGAGAACCACATATTCATGAACAGATAAATAGATTATCACACAAGTAAGTGTCATAGGATTCAGGACAAGAACAAAGGACCTTTTGGATCATGTGACCTCTGTGATCATGACTGATAAAGTACTCTCAAAGTTGATATCACTGCCAGATATGCATCTGGACTGGGCAAGACCAGTTTAAATAAATGTTTTTTTGCTTAGGAAAAACGGGGCTTCCATCTTTTGAAATAGAAAGGCATAGGAAAAATAGAAAGGCATAGGAAAAGGGATAGAAAAAACAGGGCTTCCAGCTTTTGAAATCGAAAGGCTCCTAATTCTGCAGTGAAGGGAAGTATCGCATAAGGATGTAAGAAAAAAATCCCACCGTTTGCTGAAATCTCTATGGTACAAAGAAGGAACTGGAACATTTTTAAGTCTGCATTTTAAATGATTTGTTACAAAATTTTGTAATGTACACCTGATATGAAAATCAACAAGAAAAAGTTTGTTTGTTTGTTTGTTTGTTTGTTTGTTTGTTTGTTTGTTTGTTTGTTTGTTTGTTTGTTTGTTTGTTTGTTTGTTTGTTTGTTTGTTTGTTTGTTTACTCACTCATTCCCCCTCCCCATATGGGCTCAGGGTGGTTTCAACATTCATAATACAAATTCCAGTTTAACAACATAAAATCTCACACAACTAAAGAAGAAGTGGTAGTTACTGAATTGGCTTATTTAAAATATCTGGGTGGAAACAATATTCATCTTTATATTGGCATCCCTGTCTCTTCTTGGGTTGCCAGACCATAATTCTGAGACTTCCTGCCTACACCTTTCAAAATTGCAAGAAGACACTTGGAAAGGATGCAGTTGCTCCACCATTCACCCCATTCCTATACTGGTCCCTTTGCCCACCCTCCTCCCCCTCCTCCTTTGGGGGTGAAATGAGACTTCTGTTTGTTCTAGTAAGTTAGGGAAGGGATGAGTAAAGAATAGAGAAACCAGAGTCTCCGTAAATAAGTTCTTTTTCTGCTGCTCGGAATATTCGATATATACACAGGATCTGCAGGTTGTAATCCGGCAAATTGAAACTCTTCTCCTACTTCTCTCAATTTCTATTCTCCTTTCAGAATTCCATGGTTGCTTTTGAACAACACTTGAAGTTCAGCATTCAGGCTTCCCAAAATCCCAACAGCACCATAAAAGAATACTTACAAAGAAGAAACATGAAAAGCATCATTTATTTCAGCTTACAATATCTTTCTCTTGCAGTCCTAACTAAACGTTCCCAAGGCAGCTACCATAATGCTGAGTGCAGTTGGAAGTGGGGTTGTGAAAAAAAAGAAAAGGAACGCATACCTTCCTGAAGGTAAGTCGGGAGCTTAAGCCAAGCTTTCTCTGAGCCAACCAACAGTGTCAAAACAGACATGGGCATGCAGTTACCTGAGGTTTCTTCACCTTAATGATCCAAGTGGGAGGTACGATTACTGCCGCATGAGCCCCTAGAGAACATGGCTCCTCAATGTGCTGCAGCATGAAGCAGGTGACCTTATTGTGAAACTTGAGGAAAGAAAAAAATAGAGGCATTAGTGAGAGAGCTCAGAAGGAACATGTACAGGCGTGAGGGGGAAAGCCCCAAACCTTGCAACATGAACACACAAATCTGACTTATACTCAGACCATTGGTTTACCAAAGTCTGTGCTGTCTACTTTGACTGACGGAAGCACTCCAGGGTCTCAGGAAGAGAACTTTCAAGATAGGGAGAGGTCTTGTAGATGTCTTTCATAAGGAAACAATAAAAAAACACCTTCGTCGGTCCTGCTTTTCCTATGCAAACCCAGCAAATATGAAGCATCAATCTGCATCTTTCTCACAGCTATTGTGAGTTGTTAGTTTGCTTGGTCACAAATCTGATTATTCCTTTGTTTTTGCAGGGATCAGTTATACACAAACACAGTGATGCTACATATTTTAGCAGGGGCAGGGAGGAGACAATTGAAGTCAATTAAGATCAGTGTTTTAATCAGCCTTCCAACAGCTCTAGACCAGTGGTTCTCAACCTGGGGGTCGGGACCCCTTTGGGGGTCAAACAACCCTTTCACAGGGGCCACCTAAGACTCTCTGCATCACTGTTCTCCATCTGTAAAATGGATAAATGTTAGGGTTGGGGGTCACCACAACATGAGGAACTGTATTAAAGGCTCGCGGCATTAGGAAGGTTGAGAACCACTGCTCTAGACCAATGGATCCCAAGAGATACTGGGAACACCACTTGCCAATGTAGTTCTGTATTTAAAATAGAACTTGAAATAAAGCTGGCTCTTTACAATGTTATTTATATAGTTTTGTTTACCCGTTTCCTGTCACAGAGAATCAATACGGTAGCTTAGAATAAATATTACACCTTGTCAAAAACACAACTAAGGAGCATCTGCTGTGAATGAATGCTTTTAAAGTCTTATTCTTCTCCTGGTGGATCAATATATTGTCTCCTTTCTGCTACTTTGCTGACAGTTTTTACACTCCATTTTGGAAACTATTTTTTTCCAACCTTCAAGGGAAAAAAGCCATTTCATTAGTTTCAAAGGTTTTCAAAAAGGAAGGTGATATTTCTCTTGTCCTCAGTACGCTCAGCAAAAAAGCGACTGACTCCTAAGTAGAAGAGTTCATAACCCTCTCCCCTTCTCACACAAAAAAGGATTGAAATTCTGGATTATATCCTCTATCAAGTTTCAGATGGAAAGGATAAAGGACATACCTCTGGTTCCTTCCACAAAATGAGAATTGCAGGCTCCTGTGGCCTCAATCAGCCATACAAGAAAAAGAACAAGGATTTAAACCAGGGGTGTCAAACTCATTTCTTGTGAGGGCCAGATACAGCACAAATGTGACTTGGTCAGACTGGGCCTAGGGTGGGGGGTGGGGGTGGGGGGTGGGGGGTGGGGGTGTTGGCTGCCTTGGCTGACAAGCCCACAACAGGCTCACCAGCCCAGATTGGCACCAGGGGGGTGGGGGATGTGCCTTGGTTGTTGAGGCCACAGAGGGTTCACCAGCCCAGAATGGTCCCGGGAAAGTGGTCAGCACTGGAAGTTGCCATGGCTACCTTAGGTGGTGAGCCCACCTCATTAGCGTGGATTAGCACTGGAGGAAGTGATCAGCACTGGGGGGTGGGGTGGATATCTCAGCTAGCTAGGGTAAGGTGACTGCCTCAGCTGGGTGGGTGGCGACCTTGGCTGGTGAGCCCACAGTGGCATTGGGGAAGGTGGTTGACATGGGGGGCAGAAGCCTCAGCTGGTGAGAGGAGCCTGCAGCAGCCTTGCCAGCTCAAAATGGCACGGAGGGTGGGGAGGGTGGCTCACCAAGACAGATCAGGAGCATGGTGGGTGGATGCTTGAACTGGCAAGCCCAAAGTGGGGTGGGGTAGCTGCCAAATTGGGAGCAAGGAAGGGGGCTGCCTCAACTGGCATGTGGATCTGATAAGCCCTCTCAAGGGGCTGGATTCAGCCCCCAGGCCACATGTTTGAAACTCCTGATTTAAACCCTTCAACTACCACCTGGTTTCTCTCTCTGCTTTGCTATGCATCATTTCAGCATTTAATTTAGCATATTAAAGCGAGCAATGCTTGTTTGTAAAAAAATTGACGGTGGGTTGTTTCTCCCTTTTAATGCTAATAGAATGACAGAGACAGTTTCAAATAGAGGAACTGAATGGAGAGCTGAAGGATTACCACTTCCCCTTCCTTCCCCATATTGCCCTGAGGCAAATTGAGGCTACTCTAACTTCCACTTCAGGTTTTCATGGATAGAGTAAGATGTAAGATCTTCATTTGATCAATTGACCCCTCAGCCAGCTTTTCAGCTTTTAAGAAAACAAGATTGTTGGGGAGAAAAGCAGACAGGATAGATGCACTGGATATAGGATACTACCTTGCAGCATTAAAGCCAAACAATTCAAGCCATGAGCAAGCTGATAATCAAATACTTATATTCCTTCTGAATGGAGACTGTAAAGAGATCTTAGAGCCGGTAGCAAAATGTTTAAGTTTAGTCATTAACAATGGTGCATAAAGGGGTTACTGTATTTGCTACTGTGTAATTATGCCAATAAAGGTTAATTGATTTAAAAACTCAAGTCATGCGGACAAAATAATTACAAACATTTGCCAACTCCCTTTGGTAAAAGTCACTTACCGCCTGCTTGCACCATGAACAGCTGATGGCCACAATCTCTTTACTGTGAAAGGAGAATTTCTGCTGAAACCCCTGCGATGACAAGAAAGGTTGGGTTAAAATGAGCTTTGGCTAATCTGCTGTTTAACAACCACAAAGCAAAAAAAAAATTACAAAGATCATTGTTTCCTTAACATCCCACAAAGTGAGCATTGCTGTTGGTACTGTCCCAATGCTATAGACTCAATCCCTCATATCCTGCTTTACTGTTCAAGGTATAATGATATTAGAACCGATCTGGGAGCTTTACTACCTCTAGAATTTATGTTTCTCTCAGACAAACTAAAAATGTCTAAGCTATTGAACAGCCTTAATGGAGAAATTTCTGAAGCAGTTGCAACATTTTTAATCCATGTTCTACATGATATATAACAATGATCCTGTTTTTGTATTTGGAATGTATGGTACTTCTGGTTTATGCCTAATAAAGGTTTTTGGATTGGATTGGATTGGATTACAAAGATCTCTTCCATATCTACTGCATCCCTGCAAAGTGAAACAGACTAGTTCATGCTATGTGACTGACTCCATATGTTTAGCAGGAGGTCTGGCAACTGGTGCCATTGCCTCTGAACTGCACATTAGTTGGGCGCATTTTGCAGGGGCAGAAGACCAACCGGGTGGCCAGGTGTATTTAGCCATTCTCTTCTTCTTTGCCCCTGCAGCTCCCACCAGGATTTTCAAACAAATGTTTATTATATTCACAAGGGGAAAGGAAGGTTAAGAACCCTTTGCTTCTACCCTGAAATTACCCCTCCCTTCTTCCTTTGCAGCAGACAGGTAAAAGCCAGAGTTCCTAGATCAGTATTTTCAAATCAAAGTGTGAATAATCTCTTTTGCTCTTTTTTAGAACCAGAGGAATATAACAAGGAAGCAATTCACCTGCCTCTTGTGGCTGTACCCACCATGCTGTGTCACAATTTCAAAGGTACCCACAAGGTTAAAAATGTACTGTCGAAGGCTTTTCACTAGAGTCAAGACAGTGACTAATCAGCTCCACACAAACACAGGATGACTATAGACAGTAAACAATCAAAGGGAACAAAGGCCAGGCTACTTGTATTCAAATGACCTCACCGATTGACCTTGCTATCCTCACTGTTACTCACATGCTAATGGGTGGATCCCACTCAGCACATGTAAATCTAGCTTGCTAATTGCACCTTTTACTTATTAACAGACAATGGTTCTTTCCCCTACCCTGGATACTCCAACAGGTATATATACTCCACTTGCTTTCCTACTATCAGATCCTCTGAAGATGCTAGCCACTGATGCAGGCAAAATGTCAGGAGAGAATGCTGTTAGAACACGGCCATACAGCCCAGAAACCACACAGCACCCCAAGGTCAAAAATGTTGAGGACCCCTGGCTTAAAACATGAGATAAGGTTAACCCGAGGAGTCTGGTCTGCAGACTTGTAATTAGAAATTTTCATGTTATTCAAGCATATTTAAAGTTAGAGCTATCTGAATCACAGTCACCGATGGGATTGATGATCTCCTGCAGCAGTGAGATTTGCAGTTCAGCCAGGTACAACATTATCATCCTTCATTACTGCTTGCACTTAGCAGCTGCTTCATATCAATGACCAACCCTTTATTCTGGGAAGAAAAGAGGAAGGTTTCAAAGCAATCACATTAACAAAGAGTGGTTGGCCGTGGAGAATCTCTTAGCTGCTTCCTTTGTTATTTAGCATAATGTGCAGGGGCGTACCTAGGCAAACTGTAGCCCGGGGACAAAATTTGAGTTTGCGCTGCCCCATATGCGTAAGCAGTAGCCACCTCCCCCACCACGGCACTCAAACAATGATTTTTTTTGCACCCAGGTCATTTTCTAAATCACCATCACATTATAACTACACATCACATGTAACCCATTAAGCCTCTATTATTAAGGGACAGGATTTTTTTCTTTCCAAGAAGTTGGTCAACCTAGCCAAGTGCCCCTCCACTAGTTTTCTATCATGTCAGAGTTTTCTTCCCACATTAGGTGGCACACTAGATGCTTATGAAAAACCCATAAAGCATCCACCTCTTTTTACATCTGCAAAAAAAGATTCCTTTTATCTTTCCAAACCTTTCCAGTATTATTTTCTGATTGGCCCAAAATCCATGCCTGTGCCATTTTGTATTGAGTGCCCTACTCTCTTTCTCTCATATCTCCAAATCTGCCAGGGTGGGGGGGGGAGCAATGGCGACCATCAGGTGTACTCCAATCGATGCGTCGCGGTCGCTGGCGTACATCTCTATCCTTCCCTCCCCCCAGCCAACAACAACAAACCTTCCTATGCAGTGGCATAGTAGTTAAGAGCAAGTGCATTCGAGGAATCCTGGAGGAACCAGTGTTCGATTCCCCGCTCTGCTGTGGGAGGGAGGCTTATCTGGGGAATTCAAATTAGCCTGGTGCACTCCACCACACACACCAGCTGGGTGACCTTGGAGCTGAGTCACAGTTCTTCTTAGCTCTCAGTCAGTCCCACCCACCCTGGCCAGAGCAAGTTTGTTGTGAGGGGAAAGGGCAAGAAGATTGTAAGCCCCTTTGGAGGTCTCCTGTACAGGGAGAGAAGGGGGGGGGATATAAATCCCAAACTTCCTTCTTCTTCTTCTCACTGGGTAACCTTGGGCAAGAGAAAAATGCAGATGAGGGAGAACCACAGTCAGCTCTTTAGAGTGGAAGGACTGGATTAGGCAATGTGATAGGTAGAAAATATTCTATGGGATTCATTGCCACAAGATGCTTTAGATGGCTTTTGCTATCTAGTCCAGATTAACCTGCTAGGAGCAGCAGCAGAGCAGAAGGCCATTGCTTTCATATCACCTGCATGTGAGCTCCCAAAGGCACCACAATGGTGGGCCACTGCGAGTAGCAGAGTGCTGGACCTAGATGGACTCTGGTCTGTTGATCCTTAGCAGGTTCGATTCTTATGTTTTAATAGCTTATAAAAGGAAGTAAACTTATGAATGTGCAGCAACTTTACTTATTAGGCAGAATAATAATGGAGAAACAAAGCCCTCTATGTTCCAGAAGAATTATTCTTCTGATTTAAACACCACGCCAATTTGGTATAAACAGAATAGTCCATTGCTATAGCGTTCTGTGTCTGAGCTATCCAACATGGCTTTGGTATCTGGCCACTGGAGTGCAGAGGACTGAGCTCATCTGATCCCAGCTAAAAAAAAATTCTCACAGTCCTAACCAACAGAGGGACTCTACAATGCTAACTGTATGCTATGAATTAGTGGGTTTAAAAAGCCCAGGATGACAACTCAGGTATTGTCTTTATGTGTAAAAGAGCACAGATAATAGCAGAAGGATGTGAGCACAGGGTGGGAAGAGAGTCATTTTTATTCCCAAAATCAAAGCAGATGAGTACAGGAGGTGGCACTCTTTTTGTTGGAAGTGACGCCCAAGGAGGGGAAAAATCTTTGTCTTTGGGGAAAACATGAGCACCTGCTCATGTGTCTCTGCTTTAACCCCCTCCCAAGACAAAAATGGTTTCTTCTCTTCCAAGAATGACAGAGGGATGTGCCCGCTGGCCCATCACTCCCACAGCCAGCAACAACAAACCTTCCTCCTTCAGCTGGAGCCACTGGGTCTCCCTTGGAAGCAGGAAGGCTTTGGGGAGGGGGGAGGGAGAGTGATGGGCTGGCGGGCACTCTCTTTCATTAACAGACATCACATCACTACCTTTACCAGGCAGACTCTGTTAACCGGGTGGTTTTCCAGTGCCTTCCTTGATGCATGGTAAGTGGAACATAAGGTGATAACCTGGGAAAAGAAATGCACCTTTAGATATTTACCACAACCACCCACAGACTGTGTCTGTCTACTTTATATAAGCTTTCTCACTAACACCAGTCAACTTGGAAGTGGATCCCACTGGACTGGCTTTCGCTCTGGATCCTGAATGACTGTTGTCTGGGAGTAGGAAGGCTTAGCCCATTGCACCATTTGCGCCTCTTGCACACACACATGGAGAATGATGCACCTCTTCAATCCACTTTCCGGAGTGCACTTTGCAGCTGGATTTTGCACTGTGCGAAAGAACATCACAATTCACTTCTGCAAACAATTGTGAAAGAAAGGACTGAAAAGTGCATTATTCTGCATGTGCAGAAGGGATCTTGGGACTTTACTTCCAGAGGAGTCTCTCGATTAGGCTCTCCCCATAAGGTGCCCCTTAGATGCCTGCTTTCTTTTTACTATTTTGACTTTTGATGCAACAAGGACTAACAGGGTCCCTCCCCCCCCAAAAAAAACTTCGATTGTGTGAGAAAAAGTTGGGAAGGCCTGAGCCAGCGGGGCCGCGTCTCTGGCTTTCTTTGTGGATCCAAAGGAAGGGGGCATCTTTGTCCCCCTGATGCGTCGAGGCAAGCAAATGCCAGGAAACATAACTTGGAAATTAGGAAAAGTAAATCCATCAAAGCCAGTCCTTTTTTGGGGGGGCACACAATTAAGCGAGGGTGGGGGGGTGGGGGTGAGGAGTTCCCACAACAATAAGGCATTCCAGTTACTCTGAAATCAGCACCGTTGCTTTGAGTGACAATCTGCAGATGTGCTCCGGGGGGGGGGGAGAGAGAGAGAGAGAGAAGGGAGGCTTTCAGGGAGGGATTCACTCCATTTGGGCTTGGGAGGGGATTCACTTCCTCCCCGGACCTCCAACTCATGAGAAACCTGAGCCACACCTCTCCAAGCGAGCGCTGACTTTGCGCCCACCCCACCCCTGAGAGCTTGTCCTTTGTCTTTTCTCTCTTCCTTCGGAGCTCTCACTTATGCCAACAGGAGAAGCCTCGCTCTATGCTGGTAGCAGCACTTCTCCCAAACTGAGTCATATCTCTGCACATGCCCAGAGCGGCCTCGTTCCTTCTTTTATTAGAGGGCCATTCTCCAGGGCAGAGTCCTGGCACTGAAAAGGGAGTTTGGGGCTTCTGCCTGCCTCTGCCTTTGGCAGCGCCTGGAGCCTTGTGCCTTTTCCGGGGATCCCCAGCGCTGGGAAGGAGGGCACCCCAGCCAGGTGCTTCCCCATGCGATGCTTGAAGCCAGTTGCCTTGGAGCAGAAGAGTAACGCGCACACTCCCTTGGAATGAGCGTTTTCTCCTTGCTTGGAATGTATTGGCCGGATTTTCTCTAATCCTAAAACACCAGGCGCTGTATTTTGCACGCTTCCAGAGTCAGAATCAACAGGCTGTTTGTGGGTTTCCCCGGGCATTTGGGGGCATCTTCAGTCCACGGGCAGTAAATGCGGTAGGCTGAGGCTAGCAGCAAAAACTGGCAGACCAGGCAGGGGCCAAACTGCCTGGAAAACCCACAACAGGCAAAAGGTGTAAAAAATAGTTGGCGCTTTAATGCCCTGCCCTCCACCCCACAATACAATAATATTTCCTTTTAAAGCTCATCGGACCCAATCCAGCCAAAGTGCGGGTTTCAACTAAGAGGTCCCCAAAATCCAACTTTTCTCAGCCTGTTGGGGGGGGCGGGGAGAGAGAGGGAGGGAGGGGGAAACAACAATGGAGGGACAAAACAAACCTTTCTGGCAGGACCTGTGACGGCGAGGGCAGCTGCTGCGAGGGCTTCCTCCTGGGCCTGCTCACCTTTCTTTCCCTTCTGTGCTGGTGGCCACTGGCCAGTCAGCAGCAGGGGAGGAGGTTTGTCTGTGCAACCACATCCTGACCCTGGCAGAAGGCAACGCACACTGGGTCAAAGGGAGGTGGAGCTTGCTAATGAACTGAGAGCTGGAACTGACCCAGTGAGCCACCGTACAGAGTGGGCGGGGCTAAGACAGCCCGAGCCGACTTCTGTGTACAGCAGCTTGCCAGCTCCATGATGATGGTGCAGTCTGTGTGTGTGGAGGCGTTTTGGCTCGGCGCCCCCACGTGACCCCCCCACGTGACCAAAATTGCCGCGCCCGGGGACAAGGGGTACTCCTTGTCCCCTAGGTAGGTCCGCCAGTGATAATGTGTTCTCAGTTTCTGAAGAGAGGCTACGTAGACATTCATCGTCTCCATGATTATCTGATGAATGGTCTTATTTCCATCATTTATGAATGTATATTCCTATTGCAAGCAGCTTCATATGCACCCATTTCTATAGAGACACGGCAGCTTCAGTACCCAATGAATCAAGACGTCTGGAAGACTGCAGTCGTTGCAGTCCTAAGAAGGGTAACACCCCCTTCCAAATCCATTAGAATAGGGTTGCTCTGCATAAGACCTTGCTGTTATTCTCAGAGGGCCTCCTCTGCTGTACTCAATTCCCCACACCTCACAGGAACCAAGACCTATTCAGGGATGAATGAAAGAGGGAAAATCGCTGGTGGCAAGGCCATAGGAAGCAAGACCAGACCAGATCCAGAAGCTTGTGGAGATACTCATAGCTACAGTGAAAACTGCTCCCCAAGGAGATGGACCAACATGAAATTTTTGGAGAAAGCTTCCACAGGGTGAAAAGCTCCTAAGTGATTGCATGTATGTGTGTTAAGTGCCGTGAAGTGGCTTCTGACTCATGGCGATCCTATGACTCAATCTCCTCCAAAACTTCCTATTATTAACAGCCCTACTCAGAGTCAATCCATTTCAAGTTGAGTCTTCCTCTTTTCCCTGAAGTGACTGTACCTAGTAGGTATTCCAGCAGCAAAAGAAATTAGAGAGGCCAACAAAAACAAAAATGTAGTGGTAATGGGTGATTTTAACTATCCCCATATAAACTGGAAAAATGCATGTTCAGGTCATAGTAAGGAGAGAGCATTCCTGGATATGCTAAATGACTGTGGCTTAGAGCAGATGGTTGTGGAACCAACCAGGGGAGAGAGAGTGGATCCCTAGGGATCTAATTCTATGTGGGACCCAGGACCCGCCTGTGCTATGGAAGTCAGGTGTTGTGTTGAAGCTGATGAGGGAACAGCCGCACTTCACAATGCTGTCCAGATTCAGTATCTCAGCATGCTTGAACAAGTGGCAACTACTAAAGTGTGAGATTACATTACAGCTGGCTTCAGAAAGGGAAATTTCTGCTCCAAAAGAGATTGAGGGATGATTAGTGCTTGTAGGAAGCTGAAAAGTGAAAATCAAAGAGAGTCAAAACTGTCCAGGATGCTTGGAGGTTATTTAAAAACACAGTAATAAAAGCTCAGCTGGAATGTGTTCCACAGGTTAGAAAAAAAGGCAGCACCCAGTCCAAAAAGAAAGCCACCATGGTTAACAAGAGAGGTCGAAAGGAAATTATCCAAGAAAAAAAAAAGAAAATGTCTTTTAGAAAATGGAAGTCCAGTTTGGCTGATGAGAGAAGAATTTCATGAGAGAGAGGAACACAAATGGTGCAAGCAAAAAGAGAAGCAGAGTTAGCTGTAAGGGGAGGCAAAAAAAAGATTATGGAGGAACGCATGGCTCGCGAACATCAAGACCAGCAACAAACAGAAGTTCTTCAAGTACATCAAAAGCAGGGAAGCCAGCAAAGGGAGTGCTGGTAGGCCCGTTAGATGACAAAGGAACAAAGGGTGTGCTAAAGCAGCATGGCAGGGAGATTGCAGAGAAGCTGAATGAATTCTTTGCATCTGTCTTCACCCAAGAGGAGGTGAGGAACATTCCTGCACCTGGAACCAAGCTTCTTAGGAGGCTGAATCCGGAGGAACTAGCTTGAAGATAGTGGTAGACAAGCGGAAGAAAGGATTCTGGCAGCCATTGATAAACTAAATGTTACCAAATCCCCTGGCCCAGATTGCATTCACCCAAGAGTTCTTAAAGAGCTCAAGCATGAAATTGCTGATCTTCTCACTTTAATAGGCAACTTATCCCTGAAATCAGGCTCCATCCCTGAAGACTGGAAGATGGCCAATGTCACACCAATCTTTAAGAAAGGATCTAGGGGGGACCCGGGAAATTACAGGCCAGTCAGTTTGACATCTGTTCCTGGTAAATTAGTAGAATCTATCATTAAAGAAAAAATTATAAAACATGTAGAAAAGCAAGACCTGCAGAGAAAGAGTCAGCATGGCTTTTGCAGAGGCAAATCCTGTCTTACAAACTTACTAGAGTTCTTTGAGGGTGTAAACAGGCATGTGGACAGGGGTGAACCGGTGGACATTGTCTACTTGGATTTCCAAAAGGCTTTTGACAAAGTTCCTCACCAGAGACTGTTGAGAAAACTCAGCAATCAAGGAATAAGAGGGGAAGTCCTCCTATGGATTAAAAACTGGTTGAGAAACAGGAAACAAAGAGTGGGTGTAAATGGGAAGTTCTCACAATGGAGAGATGTCGGGAGTGGTGTCCCCCAAGGATCCGTTTTGGGACCAGTGCTCTTTAACCTATTCATAAATGACCTGGAAGTAGGGGTGGGTAGCGTGGTGGCCAAGTTTGCAGATGATACCTGTCCGGGGGTCGCCGTGGCTGCCGCGACGGCTTACCCCGGACTCGCCCAGCCGGGAGCCGGGGCCAGCGGGAGGTCGACGGCGGGACCCGGCAGCAGCCGGCCCGTCAAGGAGCGCGCCGTCGAGGCGGCAGGCCAGGCGGGGGGAAGCCCCGATACGCCGCAGCTGCGGCTGCGGGAGCCGGCAACGGCTGGCGAAACCGCAGCGCAGCTGCGCCCGGAGAGGCGGCCGGCGGCCGGGCCGAGGACGAGGCCGGGAACAGCCCCAATCAGGAGGGGAACCTATTTAAGGAAGGAAGAGCGGGGAGGGCGAGGCTGGTCGCAACGGGAAGAGGGAGGGTGTTGCGAGAGCAGGGAGAGGAGGAAACTGACGTGGGACAAAGAGGGAGAGAAAGAGAGAGGGAGGAAGAAAGGAGGCGAGGGAACGGGGAAGTTGGAGAGAGAGGAGGGACTGCGAGCGGAGGGAACGCGGGCGCAAGAAAGGGAGTGGAGGAGGGAAGGGCGGCTGCTCACGGACGTGGTTGGCTCTGCGCCCGTGGGGCTGTCGACCCCAGCCTGGTGTAGGCAGGTCATGCAAGCGAGAGGAGGAAGCTGCTACCTCCTCCCTGGTCGGCCACCCTGTGGTTTCGGCAGCTGGCAGTGAAGGCCCCAAAGACCGGGGCCACTGACGAGGGGCCCAACACCTCGGTTAGGGACGGAGGGACGGTTTGCCAGCCCGGGCTGCAGGCGGGGCAGGGGGAACGCCACAATACCAAATTATGTAGGGTGGTGAGAACCACAAAGGATTGCGAAGAGCTCCAAGCGGACCTTGATAAATTAGGTGAGTGGGCTCAGAAATGGCAAATGCAGTTCAATGTAGCAAAATGTAAAGTGATGCACATAGGGGCAAAAAATCCAAACTTCACATACACGCTACAGGGGTCAGTGCTATCAGTCACAGACCAGGAAAGGGATTTAGGCGTCTTAGTTGATAGTTCCATGGGAATGTCAACTCAATGCATGGCAGCTGTAAAAAAGGCAAACTCTATGCTGGGGATCATTAGAAAAGGAATTGATAATAAAACTGCAAAGATTGTCATGCCCTTATATAAAGCCGTGGTGCGACCGCACTTGGAGTACTGTGTCCAGTTCTGGTTGCCGCATCTCAAAAAAAATATTGAGGACATAGAAAAAGTGCAGAGAAGGGCAACGAGGATGATTGAGGGACTGGAGCACCTTCCCTATGAGGAGAGGCTGCAGCGTTTGGGACTCTTTAGTTTGGAGAGGAGGCGGCTGAGGGGGGATATGATTGAAGTCTACAAAATTATGCATGGGGTAGAAAATGTTGACAGAGAGAAATTTTTCTCTCTTTCTCACAATACTAGAACCAGGGGGCATTCATTGAAAATGCTGGGGGGAAGAATTAGGAATAATAAAAGGAAACACTTCTTCACGCAACGTGTGATTGGTGTTTGGAATATGCTGCCACAGGAGGTGGTGATGGCCACTAACCTGGATAGCTTTAAAAGGGGCTTGGACAGATTTATGGAGGAGAAGTCGATTTATGGCTACCAATCTTGATCCTCCTTGATCTGAGATTGCAAATGCCTTAACAGACCAGGTGATCGGGAGCAACAGCCACAGAAGGCCATTGTGTTCACATCCTACATGTGAGCTCCCAAAGGCACCTGGTGGGCCACTGCGAGTAGCAGAGAGCTGGACTAGATGGACTCTGGTCTGATCCAGCTGGCTTGTTCTTATGTTCTTATGTTCTTATGTTCTTATGTTCTTAACTATGCACCTTTGGTGTGATCGTTGACAAATGTCTCTTACAACTGCTTCTATCTACCTGGCAAGCCTCCCTCTAGCAGCATCAGGCTTCTTGGATCTGGAATAAGTGTTTTGAATGCTGCTTTAGGACCTTGAGCATTACTGCAGGCAAACTGAGTAGAGGTGCTATATCAGATTGGACAGGTTTGGTCATTGCACTCTACCCACACCTTGCATGGAATCCCATTTGTAGACCAAATGTGGACCAAAGAAGGGCATTCCATCTGCATTATTGTTTACCTGGACAAAGAACAGCCCCACCCATCATTTTCTATGATCCTACCATCAGCATCTCGCTCTCTCCCTCCCTTACTTATCCATGTGACTATTACATAGTCCAAACATGATCATGGTTGGTGTGGTCCAGGAAGCAATAGCAGCAACTCACCTTGGCCTGCTAGCTACATTTTTTTTGTTCGTTTACAGGAAAGAAGTCAATTATTGCCCTGTCCTTGCAGATGCGCAGCCACAATCAATCAACAAGGCTCACTGGTCTTTGGTGTGACATAAAGAATCTTCTTGGCAACACTCTTTACCAGACAAACAAACCCACTGCATGGTAACCACGTCTTGAATACTAAAATGATGGTGGAAAGTTCCCACACTTCTAATGGTTTGCAGAATGTGCAAAACAAAATTGTTCAGGACAGCATTTTCATAAAGGATTGAGGGGTGAGTGGGGATTAAGTGCCATCCAGTTGCTTCCAACTCATGCTGATTTTATGAAACCATGTTCTCTGAAATGTCCTATCATTAACAGCCTTGCTCAGGTCTGGGTGCCAGGGCTTCCTTTAAAGGGGTGCAGTCAAACACAGTTCTGCAAGAAAGACACTTTCCCATTAGGTAATGAGATGTTTAATTGACTGTGCCATTTTAGACAGCTTTTTTTCTGTTTCCCTTTAGTCTGCGTCTTTCACTAGATATATTGCACTGCCTGGACTTCAGCATTCTTTAACTGTAAATCCAGTTTATTGGGTCATTGTTCTCTAATTGTAAAACCCAGTTTCCATTTCATTGTTCTTTCATTTGTGTAATCTGGTTTCATTATGTTGTTCATTGCATGCATTATAGTGTCTTTTGCAGTCTTTTTAAAGCAGCAATCTGCCTTGAGTCTCAGCAAAAAAGGTGGCTGAGAAATTAAGTAAGCAAATGCATACGTTAAACTGGAGAGGACTCAGGTACATACACACACACAGCAGCCATCTTCTGTAAGATTCACAGACTTATCCAGTCATACTCACCATGCTTTCTAAAATCTCAATCAGGCCATTTAAAAATGCCTCAACTTAAAATAATAATTATTCAAACTAGGGCTCATTCCGCACATGCAGAATAATGCACTTTCAAACTGCTTTCAGTGCTCTTTGAAGCTGTGCGGAATGGCAAAATCCACTTGCAAACAGTTGTGAAAGTGGTTTGAAAATGCATTATTTTGCGTGTGTGGAAGGGACCTCTAGGATTTTAAAGTATGCAAAGCACATACTCTGTCATCATTCCAGGGATTCTTCCAGTTCTCTCCAGTTCGTCATTAGTTAAAATGTCCCCCTGTAGGGGATATTTTAAAAGGAGCTGGGTTTTGTGGTGATAGGGGGTTACAGGAGAGGGGATTCAGTGAAAGACCAAGTTTCAAGAAATGCATAAACGATATTGCGTGCAGATGGTGAGACCCTTCTCCGCCAAAATAATGACACAACTACGACAGGCTGGAAAATGGATTGGGCCGCAGCCCAATTTATTACTATAAACATGAATATATATCATAACTATATACAGAGAAGCTAGGGCAGCAAACGGGTCGCAACATCAATCGTTCCCCAATCTCCATTGGGGCCACCAGCGGGGAGGGGAGCCCCAGAGGTAACACTCCGGCTTCCACCCTTCCTGCTCCTGCTGAGGAGGCGGGCACCGGCTAAGCCCATGGTCGCCTACCGGCCCGCCATCCTCCCCAAGCTTGCTGGGGTGTCGGGCACCGGCTAAGCCTACCGGCCGCCTACTGGCCCGCCCCGCCCCACTCCCTGGGGTGTCGGGCAGCGGCCAAGCCTACCGGCCTGCCAACCTGCCCGGCCCTTCCGCAGGGCACAAGCCTGGGAGAACCTGTCGGATGGCTCGTTTTCTCCCCAGATGTTGCGACTCCCGTTGCCAACCCGCCAGGGCTGCGACAATTATAGACCAAGCAACAACCCCTTAACTCATAGGGAGGGTGGGTGGGCCACGCCTTTCTGAGTCGCGCTGCCAAGGAGGACGAGCTCTGGGTGTGGTGCCCTTTATATACTCAGGCTCCTCCCGCCTTTACCGGCCCGGAGCCAATCATTGCACCCTCCTGCAGCATGCCGTCCGGCTATGCTTTGCAGGCTTATTTTGCCTCCTTGGCTCACCCCAGCAGCAATGGCTGCACCCGTTGATTCGGTTGCTGCTTTTAATTGGTCCATGTTTAAAGATATGAGGGCTTTGGGTTTTTAAAAAAGGGGGGAAATGTAATCTAGCTTCATAGTAAAGTAATAATTCGAAAAAGGCAGAGAGGATTGGATGAAATAAGAGGAAAAGACGCTGCTTGGAGATAATTGGACTCTTATTCTCTTCTCTCCTTGGAAATTAATTTTTCAATTTGTTCAGTCTGAGAACTAGGAAGACAATGAATATTAAAGGTGAACTGAACACTTAAGCCATTTGTGCAGAATCCCAAATTAATAACATTTGTGACGATTGTATTGCACATTTGCTATCAAGGGTGGAAGTTTTAGTACATCTTCCAGATCTTAAACTGGAGAGGACTCGGGTAATCTTGCTGCGTGAGGAATGATAAGACACCAGCATTGGAGTCTATCCCACCATTTAATGTAGAACAAGGCACATGGAGACAGGGGAAATAGGTATGGCTCCATGGCTAGGAGCACAAGTGTGTCTATAGCAGGACTGAGGTCTTTGGCTGGCATTGGCAGTCTCTAGTGTCCCAGTTTCACCTACTGCATGTTGGACAGCTGAAACCTGATTGGACCCTGGGACTACTCAATGCAACCTTCTTGGAATCCAATGCATAGTTTTGCTTTAAAAGTCCAAGCTTTTGTGAAACAGAGGCATCTGTGTAGGCCACCATGCTGTTTTCTCTCTGTGTAGTTATCCATCCCAAGTCATTCCTTTGAACTTTACCTGACTTGCTGCTCTTTGTGGATTCCTCTAGAGAAGAGGGGCATGGTGAACTCACCATGGACACTCAGAAATGCTCTTTATGTGCTGGATCACACTGAACATTTCAGATGGTCGGTGGGGGGGGCGTTCAGTAGTTTTTGAGAATCCCCTCTTCTCATACTGATCCTGGGGGGTCCTGGGTCCTCTAATAGCTGTATTTCAGGGGGCATTTTAGGATGCAATGGGAGAATGAAGTGAGAAAGTGGGACTCTGCTTATGGAAATCCTTTTGTCATTGGAAATAGTTGGCAAGATTCAAGTTGTGTTTGGCATGGGATTGACAAGCCTGGGTTCATGTTTACTTTCAACTGAGAAATCTTGGTCTCCTTGTCCTATTCCTTCTCTACCTCTACTTCCTCTACTTCCTCTTCACATGCTCCTTCCTCCCATTTTCATCAGCCTCTGCCTCCTCCCCCCATCCCTCTCTGCAGCCTCTCTTCTATCCCCACCTCCAAACTCTCTTCTTTTGCCCATCCTGTTCCAGCAGAATCTTCCTAGAGCATCTCTGCACACACATGAGCTTTGTTTTAAGTTGCCATCACTTTCACAGCAATGAACCAAAAATGTTTCAGTGTTCATCACAGTAGAGTAGTTTAGCAGACAGAAGGAGGGAAAACAACTAACTGGAGAGGAGCTACAAGCAACATCTATGGGTCATTACCATTTCTCAGGACAGTAAGATGGTTGACATGGTGCAAGCAGAAGAATCTACTGGAGAAGTGAACAGGTAATGCTTCACCAGGTGGGCATCAGACTTACCTTTCCACACTGCTTACACTTCCCCTCCTGCCGCCGCCTGTGCACCCAGTGATGTCGAACAAAATTCTGTAGAGAAGAGGCAGCACAAGCGAGGAATTCAATTAGCAGAATGACGCAGACCCATGTTTGAGGCGGAATTTGCATCCCAACCCCTCATTGCTCATGGAAGAATCCCCCTGGCAGCCCTGAAAGGCAGCCCAAAGGAAAGAGTAAAAAATGTCAACCGTTTGGAAACTCGTCTGTCAATCTTTATTATGGCCCAGAGGGCATTCAGAAGCAGAGAAAACACGATTATAAAATTAACATCGATAACACCATTCTGAGTCGGACGAAGGGAGCTTTGACGCTCACCCTGAAAATCTTGTTGGTCTCTAAGGTGCTGAACCCACGTCTAGATGTTTTACTGCAGATCGGCATGGCTGCCCTCTGGTATTATTACAAAATTAATTACCTACATAATATCTCAGCATGTATCATTCATCTGAATACATCTAACAGAATACATCTAGCAGAAGCTGAGTAAATCATACACAGGATATTCATCCGGCCCGTATTTACATTGTAAAGAACAGAAACTTAGGGCCTTTCCCTACTTACCTTAAGCCCCATGCTACTCTCCTCAAGTAGCACGGGGTCCCGGGGCACTTCCCACGACAGGGGCGGCGACAGTGCAGCCGCCCCGATGCTGCCGCTGTCGTGCCCCCTCAGTGCGCGGCATCCCTGGCGCTCTTGTAAAGGGCGCCTTTTGATGACCCCGTGCAGAGCGCGCAGAGCACAGGGTCGTGGGGACTCCCAGGCGCACGCCAGGGATGCCGTGCACTGAGAGCAGCACACGGCATAGGGGGGATCGGGGTGAGTGGGGAAACGCCCTTAGTGATAGATAACAGTAGTTCTCTGGTCACCCTCCACAGTTTTGAAGGACATTCAAGACTTAAGAGTTTCAGAAATGGAAAAGAAACTATGGTTGGAAAATTGAAGAGAGAGAAAATCTTGGTGTTATTGCTGAACTTGGAATATCCCCTCCCCCTCCCTTGCATGCCACCCCTCCCTCCCCTCCCTCCCCTTCCTTTGCATGCCATCCCTCCCCTCCCCCTTTCCCTCCCTCCGCTAGGGTGGGTGGGACATGTCCAGATGCCAGGGCCACTTCCCCTCCCTTGCATGCCACCCCTCACTCCCTCCCCTCCCTCACTCCTCTTCCCTTGCATGCCACTCTCCCCCTCCCTCCCCTCCCCCCTCCGCTAGGGTGGGCGGGCCATGTCCAGATCCTAGGGGCCGTCCCCTCCCCCTCACTTGCATGCCACCCCTCCCTCCCCCCTCCCTTCCCTTCTCTTGCATGCCCCTCTCCCTGTTTCTTAACATTTATCTGTACCAGATCCCTGGGGCTGGCAAACACTGATAGCTCAGGCCATATCCAGTACCCATCAGTGCAAGAATTTACATCAGGTATTGGTTGCCTCTACTGAACCCTTGAGATAAAGGTGTGGCTTGAAGAAGCCTGTATTCCCTGACTTGGGGAGGGAAGGTTCTTCAACTGAGATGGGTTTCTGTTGACACTGAATTTATATAGAAGTTTAGGCACAGATCCTCCTCACAAAAGTCTATGCCCTGGAAAATTATTTGGTCTTTAAGATGCTCCTGGATTTGAATGGTAAACTGCAGTACTGCAATCAAAGTTCTTCTCATGATCAGAGTAAGATCCTGACAAAGAGAGTTTCAAATAGCCAGGTTGACTCAGTCTTCCATACTTCTGAGGTCAGTAAAATGAGTCTCCAGCTTGCTGGGGGTTAAATGTATATGACTGGGGAAGGCCATGGCACACCACCCAGTCAACATAATCTGCATAGTAAATATTGTGATGTGACATTATCCTATGAGTCAGTAATGACCCAGTGCTTCCACCTTTATTACAATGTAATATGTCTACCCAACTGACACAACTTACCTCTCTTGGAGATCTAGAACTGCCTTCTCGAAAAGTTGGCTTGCACCGGAAGTTAATCTGCCACATAGGAAGCAAGCAATCAACAGTAAAAAATAAAGGCAAAAAAGCAATACTGACAGAACTGCCAGCATAATGAACTAGTCTAGAACTAGGTCACTCCTTCTAACTCCACAGAAAACTTTAACTAGCACTGCAGTTTATATGTTCCACAAAAACTTCAAAACTTTGCTATCATGTGTAATACTAAAAATAGTGCTTTAGAAAATCAAAACTAGATTCTGAAATGTATGTGGAAGCCACGAGTAATTTACTAGTTCGTATGCAACACAGGTACTATAATTTGTATATTGTGTCTATTAACTATATGCTCTGAATAGGTTCAGGTGTGCATTTATATTGTCAGGCATGCATGGTGTCAGGAATATGAATGCAAATACAAAATACATACTAGGGGACTTAATTAACATACTGTAGCTATTGCTTTGATTTGCCAGGACAGACTAACGTGGTTACCTATCTGATGGTGAAAAGTGCCCGTCAAGTCGCAGCTAAATTATGCAATCCCCCAAGGATTTTTCAAGACAAGAGACTAACAGAGGTGGTTTGCCATGCCTACCTCTGTGTAATCCTGGGCTTCCTTGGTGGTCTTCCTTTGAAGTATTAACCAGGACCTGCTTAGCTTCTGAGATCTGACAAGGTCAGGCTAGCTTGGGCCATCCTGGTGAAGAAGACTAACAATCTATCTATCTGTAATTACCATCCTACTGTTCAAGTTAACTGTCTATCAAAGGCTTTCCTGGCCCGAATCAACTGGTTATTGAGGGTTTTCTGGGTTGTGTGGCTGAGGGTCTAATGGTTTTAGCTCCTACCATCTCACCTGCTTCTAAAGTTGAAACATATCATCATATTGTAACACACCTCTGAAGATGCCAACCATAGGGCAGAACATTAGGAGTTAAAACTACAAAACCGTGGCTGTACACCCAAAAAATCCACAGCAGCTGGTTAACTGTCTCACATTAAGAAGCCTAGAATCTCTCCCCCCCCCCCACCATTTTTAAATGGCTATCTGAACTGTAACAGGGAGAATAAGTATTCTAGACCCTTATAAAGCCTAGAGGATTCACCTCATCCTTCCCCATTCAGGGTCTTTAATCTGCCTCAACGGCTACAGTTAAGCGTTTGACCCTTCTGTAGATCTTGCCAAGATTGGAAAGCTATCTAAATTGTAATCACATTGTTTAAAAATCATTCTAGTCCCTGGGCATTGAGCCACAGAATGGATTGGCTGATGCCACAAGATAAAGTTTATGGGGGATTTAAATGGTGGATTGACCTTGGGTTTTCCTTTATAAACTAAGTAGCCTGGCTCCTCTGAAGTTTTTTTTAAATTTATGTATGCATGTGCCACTACATGCCATCAGTAGAAGGAAAACATTGTTATTTTGGGGAGGGGGAGAGAGAGAGAGAGAGAGAGAGAGAGAACTTGCCATCTTACTTGTGTTATTATGACCCTGTGCAAAAATGTGATGAGGCTTCCCACTCCCCACCACCACAATCTTAAAAGGAACAAATTAATTTTGGTGACCCCAGTGATAAATATAGCCTCTTGAAAAACCTATCCAAAGGAATGGCAAAAGTTTTGCCATGGAAGATTAAATGGGAATTTCTGAAGAGTTAATTGTGGCTGTGCAAAATGAAGGGAATTTTTGTGGGTTCATATTATTGGGGTTTTTACTCCTTTACTTGGTACACTTCTCATGCAAGAGAGGTCTAGGTGAAAGTAAATAAATAGGGACAAGCACCTTTACTTCTTCTTAGGGCTATGACCCAATTAAAGGAATCTTATTGATTTAATCATATGAGTTTTAACCCAGTTTATTGGGCCCAAAAGCAACTGAAGGGGAGGGAGTATATATGGATATAGATATGGATAGGGCTAGAAGGAGGAGGAGGAGGAGGAGGAGGAGGAGGAGGAGGAGGAGGAGGAGGAGGAGGAGGAGGAGGAGGAGGAGAAGGAGAAGAAGAAGAAGAAGAAGAAGAAGAAGAAGAAGAAGAAGAAGAAGAAGAAGAAGAAGAAGAAGAAGAAGAAGAAGAAGAAGAAGAAGAAGAAGAAGAAGAAGAAGAAGAAGAAGAAGAAGAAGAAGAAGAAGAAGAAGAAGAAGAAGAAGAAGAAGAAGAGATGGATTTATATGCCCCCCCTCCTGTAGGAGACTCAAAGGGGCTTACAAACTCCTATCCTTTCCCCCCCAACAACAAACACCCTGTGAGTTAGGTGGGGTTGTGAGAGCTCCAAAGAACTGTGATTAGCCCAAGGTCACCCAGGCGTGTGATGGAGTGCACAGGCTAATCTGAATTCCCCCAAT